>NC_086101.1:93637571-93947571 GCF_963921235.1 Mobula hypostoma
CCAGAGGACACAAATAGAGTAGATATGGAGAGGATGTATCCTGTACTGGGGGAGTCTGGGACCAGAGGACACAAATAGAGTGGATGTGGAGAGGATGTTTCCTGTAGTGGGGGAGTCTAGGACCAGAGGACACAGATAGAGTGGGTGTGGAGAGTATGTTTGCTATAGTGGGGGAGTCTGGGACCAGAAGACACAGATAGACTGAATGTGGAGTGGATGTGTCCTATAGTGGGGGAATCTGGGACCAGAGGACACAGACAGAGTTGACATGGAGAGTATGTTTCCTATAGTGGGGGAGTCCGGGACCACAGGACACAGAGAGGGTGGATGTGGAGAGGATGTTTCCTATATTGGGGGAGTCTGGGACCAGAGGACACAGACAGAGTTGACGTGGAGAGTATGTTTCCTATAGTGGGGGAGTCTGGGACCAGAGGACACAAATAGAGTGGATGTGGAGAGGATGTTTCCTGTACTGGGGGACTCTGGGACCAGAGGACACAAATAGAGTGGATGTGGAGAGGATTTTTCCTGCATTGGGGGAGTCTGGGACCAGAGGACTCAAATAGAGTGGATGTGGAGAGGATGTTTCTTGTAGTGGGGGAGTCGAGGACCAGAGGACAGAGAGAGAGTGGATGTGGAGAGGATGTTTCCTATAGTGGGGGAGTTTAGGACCAGAGGACACAGATAGAGTGGATGTGGAGAGGATGTTTCCTATAGTGGGGGAGTCTGGGACCAGAGGACACAGATAGAGTTGATGTGGAGAGGATGTTTCCTATAGTGGGGGAGTCTAAAACCAGAGGACACAGATAGAGTGGATGTGGAGAGGATGTGTCCTATAGTGGGGGAGTCTAGGAGCAGAGGACACAGATAGAGTGGATGTGGAGAGTATGTTTCCTGTATTGGGGGAGTCTCGGACCAGAGGACACAGATAGAGTGGATGTGGAGAGGATGTGTCCTATAGTGGGGGAGTCTGGGACCAGAGGACACAGACAGAGTTGACATGGAGAGTATGTTTCCTATAGTGGGGGAGTCCGGGACCATAGGACACAGAGAGAGTGGATGTGGAGAGGATGTTTCCTACAGTGGGGGAGTCTAGGACCAGAGGACACAGATAGAGTGGATGTGGAGCGTATGTTTCCTATAGTGGGGGAGACTGGGACCAGAGGACACAGATAGGATGGATGTGGAGAGGATGTTTCCTATAGTGGGGGAGTCTAGGACCAGAGGACACAGATAGAGTGGATGTGGAGAGTATGTTTCCTGTATTGGGGGAGTCTAGGACCAGAGGACACAGATAGAGTGGGTGTGGAGAGTATGTTTCCTATAGTGGGGGAGTCTGGGACCAGAAGACACAGATAGACTGAATGTGGAGTGGATGTGTCCTATAGTGGGGGAGTCTGGGACCAGAGGACACAGACAGAGTTGACATGGAGAGTATGTTTCCTATAGTGGGGGAGTCCGGGACCATAGGACACAGAGAGGTTGGATGTGGAGAGGATGTTTCCTATAGTGGGGGAGTCTAGGAGCAGAGAACACAGATAGAGTTGATGTGGAGAGGATGTTTCCTATAGTGGGGGAGTCTGGGACCAGAGGACACAGACAGAGTTGATGTGGAGAGTATGTTTCCTATAGTGGGGGAGTCTGGGACCAGAGGACTCAAATAGAGTGGATGTGGAAAGGATGTTTCCTGTAGTGGGGGAGTCTAGGACCAGAGGACAGAGAGAGAGTGGATGTGGAGAGGATGTTTCCTATAGTGGGGGAGTTGAGGACCAGAGGACACAGATAGAGTGGATGTGGAGAGGATGTTTCCTATAGTGGGGGAGTCTGGGACCAGAGGACACAGATAGAGTTGATGTGGAGAGGATGTTTCCTATAGTGGGGGAGTCTAGAACCAGAGGACACAGATAGAGTGGATGTGGAGAGGATGTGTCCTATAGTGGGGGAGTCTAGGAGCAGAGGACACAGATAGAGTGGATGTGGAGAGTATGTTTCCTGTATTGGGGGAGTCTCGGACCAGAGGACACAAATAGAGTGGATGTGGAGAGGATGTGTCCTATAGTGGGGGAGTCTAGGACCAGAGGACACAGATAGAGTGGATGTGGAGCGTATGTTTCCTATAGTGGGGGAGTCTGGGACCAGAGGACACAGATAGGATGGATGTGGAGAGGATGTTTCCTACAGTGGGGGAGTCTAGGACCAGAGGACACAGATAGAGTGGATGTGGAGAGTATGTTTCCTGTATTGGGGGAGTCTAGGACCAGAGGACACAGATAGAGTGGGTGTGGAGAGTATGTTTGCTATAGTGGGGGAGTCTGGGACCAGAAGACACAGATAGACTGAATGTGGAGTGGATGTGTCCTATAGTGGGGGAGTCTGGGACCAGAGGACACAGACAGAGTTGACATGGAGAGTATGTTTCCTATAGTGGGGGAGTCCGGGACCATAGGACACAGAGAGGGTGGATGTGGAGAGGATGTTTCCTATAGTGGGGGAGTCTAGGAGCAGAGAACACAGATAGAGTTGATGTGGAGAGGATGTTTCCTATAGTGGGGGAGTCTGGGACCAGAGGACACAGACAGAGTGGATGTGGAGAGTATGTTTCCTGTATTGGGGGAGTCTAGGACCAGAGGACACAGATAGAGTGGGTGTGGAGAGTATGTTTCCTATACTTGGGGAGTCTGGGACCAGAAGACACAGATAGACTGAATGTGGAGTGGATGTGTCCTATAGTGGGGGAGTCTGGGACCAGAGGACACAGACAGAGTTGACATGGAGAGTATGTTTCCTATAGTGGGGGAGTCGGGGACCATAGGACACAGAGAGGGTGGATGTGGAGAGGATGTTTCCTATAGTGGGGGAGTCTAGGACCAGAGGACACAGATAGAGTGGATGTGGAGAGGATGTGTCCTATAGTGGGGGAGTCTAGGAGCAGAGGACACAGATAGAGTGGATGTGGAGAGTATGTTTCCTGTATCGGTGGAGTCTAGGACCAGAGGACACAGATAGAGTGGGTGTGGAGAGTATGTTTCCTATAGTGGGGGAGTCTGGGACCAGAGGACACAGACAGAGTTGATGTGGAGAGTATGTTTCCTATAGTGGGGGAGTCTAGGACCAGAGGACACAGATAGAGTGGATGTGGGGAGGATGTGTCCTATAGTGGGGGAGTCTAGGAATAGAGGACACAGATAGAGTGGATGTGGAGAGGATGTGTCCTATAGTGGGGGAGTCTAGGACCAAAGGACACAGATAGAGTGGATGTGGAGAGGATGTTTCCTATTGTCGGGGAGTCTAGGAGCAGAGAACACAGATAGAGTTGATGTGGAGAGGATGTTTCCTATAGTGGGGGAGTCTAGGACCAGAGGACACAGATAGAGTGGATGTGGAGAGGATGTTTCCTATAGTCGGGGAGTCTAGGAGCAGAGAACACAGATAGAGTTGATGTGGAGAGGATGTTTCCTACAGTGGGGGAGTCTGGGACCAGAGGACACAGATAGGGTGGATGTGGAGAGGATGTTTCCTATAGTGGGGGAGTCTTGGAGCAGAGGACACAAATAAAGTGGATGTGGAGAGGATGTGTCCTATAGTGGGGGAGTCTAGGAGCAGAGGACACAGATAGATTGGATGTGGAGAGTATGTTTCCTGTATTCGGGGAGTCTGGGACCAGAGGACACAAATAGAGTGGATGTGGAGAGGATGTTTTCTATATTGGGGGAGTCTAGGACCAGAGGACCCAGATAGAGTGGATGTGGAGAGGATGTTTCCTGTATTAGGGGAGTCTGGGACCAGAGGACACAAATAGAGTGGATGTGGAGAGGATGTTTCCTGTATTAGGGGAGTCTGGGACCAGAGGACACAAATAGAGTGGATGTGGAGAGGATGTTTCCTGTAGTGGGGGAGTCTTGGAGCAGAGGACACAAATAGAGTGGATGTGGAGAGGATGTTTCCTATATTGGGGGAGTCTAGGACCAGAGGACCCAGATAGAGTGGATGTGGAGAGGATGTTTCCTGTATTGGGGGAGTCTAGGACCAGAGGACACAGATAGAGTGGGTGTGGAGAGTATGTTTCCTATAGTGGGGGAGTCTGGGACCAGAAGACACAGATAGACTGAATGTGGAGTGGATGTGTCCTATAGTGGGGGAGTCTGGGACCAGAGGACACAGACAGAGTTGACATGGAGAGTATGTTTCCTATAGTGGGGGAGTCGGGGACCATAGGACACAGAGAGGGTGGATGTGGAGAGGATGTTTCCTATAGTGGGGGAGTCTAGGACCAGAGGACACAGATAGAGTGGATGTGGAGAGGATGTGTCCTATAGTGGGGGAGTCTAGGAGCAGAGGACACAGATAGAGTGGATGTGGAGAGTATGTTTCCTATAGTGGGGGAGTCTAGGACCAGAGGACACAGATAGAGTGGATGTGGAGAGGATGTTTCCTATAGTCGGGGAGTCTAGGAGCAGAGAACACAGATAGAGTTGATGTGGAGAGGATGTTTCCTACAGTGGGGGAGTCTGGGACCAGAGGACACAGATAGGGTGGATGTGGAGAGGATGTTTCCTATAGTGGGGGAGTCTTGGAGCAGAGGACACAAATAAAGTGGATGTGGAGAGGATGTGTCCTATAGTGGGGGAGTCTAGGAGCAGAGGACACAGATAGATTGGATGTGGAGAGTATGTTTCCTGTATTGGGGGAGTCTGGGACCAGAGGACACAAATAGAGTGGATGTGGAGAGGATGTTTTCTATATTGGGGGAGTCTAGGACCAGAGGACCCAGATAGAGTGGATGTGGAGAGGATGTTTCCTGTATTAGGGGAGTCTGGGACCAGAGGACACAAATAGAGTGGATGTGGAGAGGATGTTTCCTGTATTAGGGGAGTCTGGGACCAGAGGACACAAATAGAGTGGATGTGGAGAGGATGTTTCCTGTAGTGGGGGAGTCTTGGAGCAGAGGACACAAATAGAGTGGATGTGGAGAGGATGTTTCCTATATTGGGGGAGTCTAGGACCAGAGGACACAGATAGAGTGGATGTGGAGAGGATGTTTCCTGTATTGGGGGAGTCTGGGACCAGAGGACACAGATAGAGTGGATGTGGAGAGGATGTTTCCTGTAGTGGGGGAGTCTAGGACCAGAGGACAGAGAGAGAGTGGATGTGGAGAGGATGTTTCCTATAGTGGGGGAGTTTAGGACCAGAGGACACAGATAGAGTGGATGTGGAGAGGATGTTTCCTATAGTGGGGGAGTCTGGGACCAGAGGACACAGATAGAGTTGATGTGGAGAGGATGTTTCCTATAGTGGGGGAGTCTAGGACCAGAGGACACAGATAGAGTGGATGTGGAGAGGATGTGTCCTATAGTGGGGGAGTCTAGGAGCAGAGGACACAGATAGAGTGGATGTGGAGAGTATGTTTCCTGTATTGGGGGAGTCTGGGACCAGAGGACACAAATAGAGTGGATGTGGAGAGGATGTTTCCTGTATTGGGGGAGTCTGGGACCAGAGGACTCAAATAGAGTGGATGTGGAGAGGATGTTTCCTGTAGTGGGGGAGTCTAGGACCAGAGGACAGAGAGAGAGTGGATGTGGAGGGGATGTTTCCTATAGTGGGGGAGTCTGGGACCAGAAGACACAGATAGACTGAATGTGGAGTGGATGTGTCCTATAGTGGGGGAGTCTGGGACCAGAGGACACAGACAGAGTTGACATGGAGAGTATGTTTCCTATAGTGGGGGAGTCCGGGACCATAGGACACAGAGAGGGTGGATGTGGAGAGGATGTTTCCTATAGTGGGGGAGTCTCGGACCAGAGGACACAGATAGACTGGATGTGGAGAGGATGTGTCCTATAGTGGGGGAGTCTAGGAGCAGAGGACACAGATAGAGTGGATGTGGAGAGTATGTTTCCTGTATTGGTGGAGTCTCGGACCAGAGGACACAGATAGAGTGGGTGTGGAGAGTATGTTTCCTATAGTGGGGGAGTCTGGGACCAGAAGACACAGATAGAGTGGATGTGGAGTGGATGTGTCCTATAGTGGGGGAGTCTGGGACCAGAGGACACAGACAGAGTTGATGTGGAGAGTATGTTTCCTATAGTGGGGGAGTCTAGGACCAGAGGACACAGATAGAGTGGATGTGGAGAGGATGTTTCCTATAGTGGGGGAGTCTAGGACCAGAGGACACAGATAGAGTGGATGTGGAGAGGATGTGTCCTATAGTGGGGGAGTCTAGGACCAGAGGACACAGATAGAGTGGATGTGGAGAGGATGTTTCCTATTGTCGGGGAGTCTAGGAGCAGAGAACACAGATAGAGTTGATGTGGAGAGGATGTTTCCTATAGTGGGGGAGTCTAGGACCAGAGGACACAGATAGAGTGGATGTGGAGAGGATGTTTCCTATAGTCGGGGAGTCTAGGAGCAGAGAACACAGATAGAGTTGATGTGGAGAGGATGTTTCCTATAGTGGGGGAGTCTGGGACCAGAGGACACAGATAGGGTGGATGTGGAGAGGATGTTTCCTATAGTGGGGGAGTCTTGGACCAGAGGACACAAATAAAGTGGATGTGGAGAGGATGTGTCCTATAGTGGGGGAGTCTAGGAGCAGAGGACACAGATAGATTGGATGTGGAGAGTATGTTTCCTGTATTGGGGGAGTCTGGGACCAGAGGACACAAATAGAGTGGATGTGGAGAGGATGTTTCCTATATTGGGGGAGTCTAGGACCAGAGGACCCAGATAGAGTGGATGTGGAGAGGATGTTTCCTGTATTGGGGGAGTCTGGGACCAGAGGACACAAATAGAGTGGATGTGGAGAGGATGTTTCCTGTATTAGGGGAGTCTGGGACCAGAGGACACAAATAGAGTGGATGTGGAGAGGATGTTTCCTGTAGTGGGGGAGTCTTGGAGCAGAGGACACAAATAGAGTGGATGTGGAGAGGATGTTTCCTATAGTGGGGGAGTCTGGGACCAGAGGACACAGATAGGGTGGATGTGGAGAGGATGTTTCCTATAGTGGGGGAGTCTAGGACCAGAGGACACAGATAGAGTGGATGTGGACAGTATGTTTCCTGTATTGGGGGAGTCTAGGACCAGAGGACACAGATAGAGTGGGTGTGGAGAGTATGTTTCCTATAGTGGGGGAGTCTGGGACCAGAACACACAGATAGACTGAATGTGGAATGGATGTGTCCTATAGTGGGGGAGTCTGGGACCAGAGGACACAGACAGAGTTGACGTGGAGAGTATGTTTCCTATAGTGGGGGAGTCTGGGACCAGAGGACACAGATAGAGTGGATGTGGAGAGGATGTTTCCTGTAGTGGGGGAGTCTAGGACCAGAGGACAGAGAGAGAGTGGATGTGGAGAGGATGTTTCCTATAGTGGGGGAGTTTAGGACCAGAGGACACAGATAGAGTGGATGTGGAGAGGATGTTTCCTATAGTGGGGGAGTCTGGGACCAGAGGACACAGATAGAGTTGATGTGGAGAGGATGTTTCCTATAGTGGGGGAGTCTAGAACCAGAGGACACAGATAGAGTGGATGTGGAGAGGATGTGTCCTATAGTGGGGGAGTCTAGGAGCAGAGGACACAGATAGAGTGGATGTGGAGAGTATGTTTCCTGTATTGGGGGAGTCTGGGACCAGAGGACACAAATAGAGTGGATGTGGAGAGGATGTTTCCTATATTGGGGGAGTCTAGGACCAGAGGACCCAGATAGAGTGGATGTGGAGAGGATGTTTCCTGTACTGGGGGAGTCTGGGACCAGAGGACACAAATAGAGTGGATGTGGAGAGGATGTTTCCTGTACTGGGGGAGTCTGGGACCAGAGGACACAAATAGAGTGGATGTGGAGAGGATGTTTCCTGTAGTGGGGGAGTCTAGGACCAGAGGACACAGATAGAGTGGATGTGGAGAGGATGTTTCCTATAGTGGGGGAGTCTGGGACCAGAAGACACAGATAGACTGAATGTGGAGTGGATGTGTCCTATAGTGGGGGAGTCTGGGACCAGAGGACACAGACAGAGTTGACATGGAGAGTATGTTTCCTATAGTGGGGGAGTCCGGGACCAGAGGACACAGATAGGGTGGATGTGGAGAGGATGTTTCCTATAGTGGGGGAGTCTGGGACCAGAGGACACAGATAGAGTGGATGTGGAGAGGATGTTTCCTATAGTGGGGGAGTCTGGGACCAGAGGACACAGACAGAGTTGATGTGGAGAGTATGTTTCCTATAGTGGGGGAGTCTGGGACCAGAGGACACAAATAGAGTGGATGTGGAGAGGATGTTTCCTATATTGGGGGAGTCTAGGACCAGAGGACCCAGATAGAGTGGATGTGGAGAGGATGTTTCCTGTATTGGGGGAGTCTGGGACCAGAGGACACAAATAGAGTGGATGTGGAGAGGATGTTTCCTGTAGTGGGGGAGTCTAGGACCAGAGGACAGAGAGAGAGTGGATGTGGAGAGGATGTTTCCTATAGTGGGGGAGTTTAGGACCAGAGGACACAGATAGAGTGGATGTGGAGAGGATGTTTCCTATAGTGGGGGAGTCTGGGACCAGAGGACACAGATAGAGTTGATGTGGAGAGGATGTTTCCTATAGTGGGGGAGTCTAGAACCAGAGGACACAGATAGAGTGGATGTGGAGAGGATGTGTCCTATAGTGGGGGAGTCTAGGAGCAGAGGACACAGATAGAGTGGATGTGGAGAGTATGTTTCCTGTATTGGGGGAGTCTAGGACCAGAGGACACAGATAGAGTGGATGTGGAGAGGATGTTTCCTGTATTGGGGGAGTCTGGGACCAGAGGACACAGACAGAGTTGATGTGGAGAGTATGTTTCCTATAGTGGGGGAGTCTGGGACCAGAGGACACAGATAGAGTGGATGTGGAGAGGATGTGTCCTATAGTGGGGGAGTCTCGGACCAGAGGACACAGATAGAGTGGATGTGGAGAGGATGTGTCCTATAGTGGGGGAGTCTAGGACCAGAGGACACAGATAGAGTGGATGTGGAGCGTATGTTTCCTATAGTGGGGGAGTCTGGGACCAGAGGACACAGATAGGGTGGATGTGGAGAGGATGTTTCCTATAGTGGGGGAGTCTAGGACCAGAGGACACAGATAGAGTGGATGTGGAGAGTATGTTTCCTGTATTGGGGGAGTCTAGGACCAGAGGACACAGATAGAGTGGGTGTGGAGAGTATGTTTCCTATAGTGGGGGAGTCTGGGACCAGAAGACACAGATAGACTGAATGTGGAGTGGATGTGTCCTATAGTGGGGGAGTCTGGGACCAGAGGACACAGACAGAGTTGACATGGAGAGTATGTTTCCTATAGTGGGGGAGTCCGGGACCATAGGACACAGAGAGGGTGGATGTGGAGAGGATGTTTCCTATAGTGGGGGAGTCTAGGACCAGAGGACACAGATAGAGTGGATGTGGAGAGGATGTTTCCTATAGTGGGGGAGTCTGGGACCAGAGGACACAGACAGAGTGGATGTGGAGAGGATGTTTCCTGTATTGGGGGAGTCTGGGACCAGAGAACACAAATAGAGTGGATGTGGAGAGGATGTTTCCTGTAGTGGGGGAGTCTAGGACCAGAGGACAGAGAGAGAGTGGATGTGGAGAGGATGTTTCCTATAGTGGGGGAGTTTAGGACCAGAGGACACAGATAGAGTGGATGTGGAGAGGATGTTTCCTATAGTGGGGGAGTCTGGGACCAGAGGACACAGATAGAGTTGATGTGGAGAGGATGTTTCCTATAGTGGGGGAGTCTAGAACCAGAGGACACAGATAGAGTGGATGTGGAGAGGATGTGTCCTATAGTGGGGGAGTCTAGGAGCAGAGGACACAGATAGAGTGGATGTGGAGAGTATGTTTCCTGTATTGGGGGAGTCTGGGACCAGAGGACACAAATAGAGTGGATGTGGAGAGGATGTTTCCTATATTGGGGGAGTCTAGGACCAGAGGACCCAGATAGAGTGGATGTGGAGAGGATGTTTCCTGTATTGGGGGAGTCTGGGACCAGAGGACTCAAACAGAGTGGATGTGGAGAGGATGTTTCCTGTAGTGGGGGAGTCTAGGACCAGAGGACAGAGAGAGAGTGGATGTGGAGAGGATGTTTCCTATAGTGGGGGTGTCTGGGACCAGAGGGCACAGATAGAGTGGATGTGGAGTGGATGTTTCCTATAGTGGGGGAGTCTGGGACCAGAGGACACAGATAGAGTTGATGTGGAGAGGATGTTTCCTATAGTGGGGGAGTCTGGGACCAGAGGACACAGATAGAGTGGATGTGGAGAGGATGTGTCCTATAGTGGGGGAGTCTAGGAGCAGAGGACACAGATAGAGTGGATGTGGAGAGGATGTTTCCTATAGTGGGGGAGTCTGGGACCAGAGGACACAGATAGAGTGGATGTGGAGAGGATGTGTCCTATAGTGGGGGAGTCTAGGACCAGAGGACACAGATAGAGTGGATGTGGAGCGTATGTTTCCTATAGTGGGGGAGTCTGGGACCAGAGGACACAGATAGGATGGATGTGGAGAGGATGTTTCCTATAGTGGGGGAGTCTAGGACCAGAGGACACAGATAGAGTGGGTGTGGAGAGTATGTTTCCTATAGTGGGGGAGTCTGGGACCAGAAGACACAGATAGACTGAATGTGGAGTGGATGTGTCCTATAGTGGGGGAGTCTGGGACCAGAGGACACAGACAGAGTTGACATGGAGAGTATGTTTCCTATAGTGGGGGAGTCCGGGACCAGAGGACACAGATAGGGTGGATGTGGAGAGGATGTTTCCTATAGTGGGGGAGTCTGGGTCCAGAGGACACAGATAGAGTGGATGTGGAGAGGATGTTTCCTATAGTGGGGGAGTCTGGGAGCAGAGAACACAGATAGAGTGGATGTGGAGAGGATGTTTCCTGTATTGGGGGAGTTTAGGACCAGAGGACACAGATAGAGTGGATGTGGAGAGGATGTTTCCTATACTGGGGGAGTCTGGGACCAGAGGACACAGATAGAGTTGATGTGGAGAGGATGTTTCCTATAGTGGGGGAGTCTGGAACCAGAGGACACAGATAGAGTGGATGTGGAGAGGATGTGTCCTATAGTGGGGGAGTTTAGGGCCAGAGGACACAGATAGAGTGGGTGTGGAGAGTATGTTTCCTATAGTGGGGGAGTCTGGGACCAGAAGACACAGATAGACTGAATGTGGAGTGGATGTGTCCTACAGTGGGGGAGTCTGGGACCAGAGGACACAGACAGAGTTGACATGGAGAGTATGTTTCCTATAGTGGGGGAGTCCGGGACCAGAGGACACAGATAGGGTGGATATGGAGAGGATGTTTCCTATAGTGGGGGAGTCTGGGACCAGAGGACACAGATAGGGAGGATGTGGAGAGGATGTTTCCTATAGTGGGGGAGTCTGGGACCAGAGGACACAGACAGAGTTGATGTAGAGAGTATGTTTCCTATAGTGGGGGAGTCTGGGACCAGAGGACACAAATAGAGTGGATGTGGAGAGGATGTTTCCTATATTGGGGGAGTCTAGGACCAGAGGACCCAGATAGAGTGGATGTGGAGAGGATGTTTCCTGTATTGGGGGAGTCTGGGACCAGAGAACACAAATAGAGTGGATGTGGAGAGGATGTTTCCTGTAGTGGGGGAGTCTAGGACCAGAGGACAGAGAGAGAGTGGATGTGGAGAGGATGTTTCCTATAGTGGGGGAGTTTAGGACCAGAGGACACAGATAGAGTGGATGTGGAGAGGATGTTTCCTATAGTGGGGGAGTCTGGGACCAGAGGACACAGATAGAGTTGATGTGGAGAGGATGTTTCATATAGTGGGGGAGTCCAGAACCAGAGGACACAGATAGACTGGATGTGGAGAGGATGTGTCCTATAGTGGGGGAGTCTAGGACCAGAGGACACAGATAGAGTGGATGTGGAGAGGATGTTTCCTGTATTGGGGGAGTCTGGGACCAGAGGACACAAATAGAGTGGATGTGGAGAGGATGTTTCCTGTAGTGGGGGAGTCTAGGACCAGAGGACAGAGAGAGAGTGGATGTGGAGAGGATGTTTCCTGTAGTGGGGGAGTCTGGGACCAGAGGACACAGATAGAGTGGATGTGGAGTGGATGTTTCCTATAGTGGGGGAGTCTGGGACCAGAGGACACAGATAGAGTGGATGTGGAGTGGATGTGTCCTCTAGTGGGGGAGTCTGGGACCAGAGGACACAGACAGAGTTGATGTGGAGAGTATGTTTCCTATAGTGGGGGAGTCTGGGACCATAGGACACAGATAGAGTGGATGTGGAGAGCATGTGTCCTATAGTGGGGGAGTCTCGGACCAGAGGACACAGATAGAGTGGATGTGGAGAGGATGTGTCCTATAGTGGGGGAGTCTAGGACCAGAGGACACAGATAGAGTGGATGTGGAGCGTATGTTTCCTATAGTGGGGGAGTCTGGGACCAGAGGACACAGATAGGGTGGATGTGGAGAGGATGTTTCCTATAGTGGGGGAGTCTAGGACCAGAGGACACAGATAGAGTGGATGTGGAGAGTATGTTTCCTGTATTGGGGGAGTCTAGGACCAGAGGACACAGATAGAGTGGGTGTGGAGAGTATGTTTGCTATAGTGGGGGAGTCTGGGACCAGAAGACACAGATAGACTGAATGTGGAGTGGATGTGTCCTATAGTGGGGGAGTCTGGGACCAGAGGACACAGACAGAGTTGACATGGAGAGTATGTTTCCTACAGTGGGGGAGTCCGGGACCATAGGACACAGAGAGCGTGGATGTGGAGAGGATGTTTCCTATAGTGGGGGAGTCTAGGAGCAGAGAACACAGATAGAGTTGACGTGGAGAGGATGTTTCCTATAGTGGGGGAGTCTGGGACCAGAGGACACAGACAGAGTTGATGTGGAGAGGATGTTTCCTGTATTGGGGGAGTCTGGGACCAGAGAACACAAATAGAGTGGATGTGGAGAGGAAGTTTCCTGTAGTGGGGAACTCTAGGACCAGAGGACAGAGAGAGAGTGGATGTGGAGAGGATGTTTCCTATAGTGGGGGAGTTTAGGACCAGAGGACACAGATAGAGTGGATGTGGAGAGGATGTTTCCTATAGTGGGGGAGTCTGGGACCAGAGGACACAGATAGAGTTGATGTGGAGAGGATGTTTCCTATAGTGGGGGAGTCTAGAACCAGAGGACACAGATAGAGTGGATGTGGAGAGGATGTGTCCTATAGTGGGGGAGTCTAGGAGCAGAGGACACAGATAGAGTGGATGTGGACAGTATGTTTCCTGTATTGGGGGAGTCTGGGACCAGAGGACACAAATAGAGTGGATGTGGAGAGGATGTTTCCTATATTGGGGGAGTCTAGGACAAGAGGACCCAGATAGAGTGGATGTGGGGAGGATGTTTCCTGTATTGGGGGAGTCTGGGACCAGAGGACTCAAATAGAGTGGATGTGGAGAGGATGTTTCCTGTAGTGGGGGAGTCTAGGACCAGAGGACAGAGAGAGAGTGGATGTGGAGAGGATGTTTCCTATAGTGGGGGTGTCTGGGACCAGAGGGCACAGATAGAGTGGATGTGGAGTGGATGTGTCCTCTAGTGGGGGAGTCTGGGACCAGAGGACACAGACAGAGTTGATGTGGAGAGTATGTTTCCTATAGTGGGGGAGTCTGGGACCAGAGGACACAGATAGAGTGGATGTGGAGAGGATGTGTCCTATAGTGGGGGAGTCTCGGAACAGAGGACACAGATAAAGTGGATGTGGAGAGGATGTGTCCTATAGTGGGGGAGTCTGGGACCAGAGGACACAGATAAAGTGGATGTGGAGAGGATGTGTCCTATAGTGGGGGAGTCTAGGACCAGAGGACACAGATAGAGTGGATGTGGAGCGTATGTTTCCTATAGTGGGGGAGTCTGGGACCAGAGGACACAGATAGGATGGATGTGGAGAGGATGTTTCCTATAGTGGGGGAGTCTAGGACCAGAGGACACAGATAGAGTGGGTGTGGAGAGTATGTTTCCTATAGTGGGGGAGTCTGGGACCAGAAGACACAGATAGACTGAATGTGGAGTGGATGTGTCCTATAGTGGGGGAGTCTGGGACCAGAGGACACAGACAGAGTTGACATGGAGTGTATGTTTCCTATAGTGGGGGAGTCCGGGACCAGAGGACACAGATAGGGTGGATGTGGAGAGGATGTTTCCTATAGTGGGGGAGTCTGGGACCAGAGGACACAGATAGGGAGGATGTGGAGAGGATGTTTCCTATAGTGGGGGAGTCTAGGAGCAGAGAACACAGATAGAGTTGATGTGGAGAGGATGTTTCCTATAGTGGGGGAGTCTAGGACCAGAGGACACAGATAGAGTGGATGTGGAGAGGATGTGTCCTATAGTGGGGGAGTCTAGGAGCAGAGGACACAGATAGAGTGGATGTGGAGAGTATGTTTCCTGTATTGGGGGAGTCTAGGACCAGAGGACACAGATAGAGTGGATGTGGAGAGGATGTTTCCTGTATTGGGGGAGTCTGGGACCAGAGGACTCAAATAGAGTGGATGTGGAGAGGATGTTTCCTGTAGTGGGGGAGTCTAGGACCAGAGGACAGAGAGAGAGTGGATGTGGAGAGGATGTTTCCTACAGTGGTGGTGTCTGGGACCAGAGGGCACAGATAGAGTGGATGTGGAGTGGATGTTTCCTATAGTGGGGGAGTCTGGGACTGGAGGACACAGATAGAGTGGATGTGGAGTGGATGTGTCCTCTAGTGGGGGAGTCTGGGACCAGAGGACACAGACAGAGTTGATGTGGAGAGTATGTTTCCTATAGTGCGGGAGTCTGGGACCAGAGGACACAGATAGAGTGGATGTGGAGAGGATGTGTCCTATAGTGGGGGAGTCTAGGACCAGAGGACACAGATAGAGTGGATGTGGAGTGTATGTTTCCTATAGTGGGGGAGTCTGGGACCAGAGGACACAGATAGGATGGATGTGGAGAGGATGTTTCCTATAGTGGGGGAGTCTAGGACCAGAGGACACAGATAGAGTGGGTGTGGAGAGTATGTTTCCTATAGTGGGGGAGTCTGGGACCAGAAGACACAGATAGACTGAATGTGGAGTGGATGTGTCCTATAGTGGGGGAGTCTGGGACCAGAGGACACAGACAGAGTTGACATGGAGTGTATGTTTCCTATAGTGGGGGAGTCCGGGACCAGAGGACACAGATAGGGTGGATGTGGAGAGGATGTTTCCTATAGTGGGGGAGTCTGGGACCAGAGGACACAGATAGGGAGGATGTGGAGAGGATGTTTCCTATAGTGGGGGAGTCTAGGAGCAGAGAACACAGATAGAGTTGATGTGGAGAGGATGTTTCCTATAGTGGGGGAGTCTAGGACCAGAGGACACAGATAGAGAGGATGTGGAGAGGATGTGTCGTATAGTGGGGGAGTCTAGGAGCAGAGGACACAGATAGAGTGGATGTGGAGAGTATGTTTCCTGTATTGGGGGAGTCTAGGACCAGAGGACACAGATAGAGTGGATGTGGAGAGGATGTTTCCTGTATTGGGGGAGTCTGGGACCAGAGGACTCAAATAGAGTGGATGTGGAGAGGATGTTTCCTGTAGTGGGGGAGTCTAGGACCAGAGGACAGAGAGAGAGTGGATGTGGAGAGGATGTTTCCTATAGTGGTGGTGTCTGGGACCAGAGGGCACAGATAGAGTGGATGTGGAGTGGATGTTTCCTATAGTGGGGGAGTCTGGGACTGGAGGACACAGATAGAGTGGATGTGGAGTGGATGTGTCCTCTAGTGGGGGAGTCTGGGACCAGAGGACACAGACAGAGTTGATGTGGAGAGTATGTTTCCTATAGTGCGGGAGTCTGGGACCAGAGGACACAGATAGAGTGGATGTGGAGAGGATGTGTCCTATAGTGGGGGAGTCTCGGACCAGAGGACACAGATAGAGTGGATGTGGAGAGGATGTGTCCTATAGTGGGGGAGTCTAGGACCAGAGGACACAGATAGAGTGGATGTGGAGCGTATGTTTCCTATAGTGGGGGAGTCTGGGACCAGAGGACACAGATAGGGTGGATGTGGAGAGGATGTTTCCTATAGTGGGGAGTCTAGGACCAGAGGACACAGATAGAGTGGATGTGGAGAGTATGTTTCCTGTATTGGGGGAGTCTAGGACCAGAGGACACAGATAGGGTGCGTGTGGAGAGTATGTTTCCTATAGTGGGGGAGTCTGGGACCAGAAGACACAGATAGACTGAATGTGGAGTGGATGTGTCCTATAGTGGGGGAGTCTGGGACCAGAGGACACAGACAGAGTTGACGTGGAGAGTATGTTTCCTATAGTGGGGGAGTCTGGGACCAGAGGACACAGATAGGGTGGATGTGGAGAGGATGTTTCCTATAGTGGGGGAGTCTTGGAGCAGAGGACACAAATAAAGTGGATGTGGAGAGGATGTTTCCTATAGTGGGGGAGTTTGGGACCAGAGGACAGAGAGAGAGTGGATGTGGAGAGGATGTTTCCTATAGTGGGGGAGTTTGGGATCAGAGGACACAGATAGAGTGGATGTGGAGCGTATGTTTCCTATAGTGGGGGAGTCTGGGACCAGAGGACACAGATAGGGTGGATGTGGAGAGGATGTTTCCTATAGTGGGGGAGTCTAGGAGCAGAGAACACAGATAGAGTTGATGTGGAGAGGATGTTTCCTATAGTGGGGGAGTCTAGGACCAGAGGACACAGATAGAGTGGATGTGGAGAGTATGTTTCCGGTATTGGGGGAGTCTGGGACCAGAGGACACAAATGGAGTGGATGTGGAGAGGATGTTTCCTATATTGGGGGAGTCTAGGACCAGAGGACCCAGATAGAGTGGATGTGGAGAGGATGTTTCCTGTATTGGGGGAATCTGGGACCAGAGGACACAAATAGAGTGGATGTGGAGAGGATGTTTCCTGTAGTGGGGGAGTCTAGCACCAGAGGACAGAGAGAGAGTGGATGTGGAGAGGATGTTTCCTATACTGGGGGAGTCTAGGACCAGAGGACCCAGATAGAGTGGATGTGGAGAGGATGTTTCCTGTATTGGGGGAGTCTGGGACCAGAGGACACAAATAGAGTGGATGTGGAGAGGGTGTTTCCTGTAGTGGGGGAGTCTAGGACCAGAGGACAGAGAGAGAGTGGATGTGGAGAGGATGTTTCCTATAGTGGGGGAGTTTAGGACCAGAGGACAGAGATAGAGTGGATGTGGAGAGGATGTTTCCTATGGTGGGGCAGTCTGGGACCAGAGGACACAGATAGAGTTGATGTGGAGAGGATGTTTCCTATAGTGGGGGAGTCTCGGAGCAGAGGACACAGATAGAGTGGATGTGGAGAGTATGTTTCCTGTATTGGGGGAGTCTGGGACCAGAGGACACAAATAGAGTGGATGTGGAGAGGATGTTTCCTATATTGGGGGAGTCTAGGACCAGAGGACCCAGATAGAGTGGATGTGGAGAGGATGTTTCCTGTATTGGGGGAGTCTGGGACCAGAGGACACAGATAGAGTGGATGTGGAGAGGATGTTTCCTGTATTGGGGGAGTCTGGGACCAGAGGACACAAATAGAGTGGATGTGGAGAGGATGTTTCCTGTAGTGGGGGAGTCTAGGACCAGAGGACAGAGAGAGAGTGGATGTGGAGAGGATGTTTCCTATAGTGGGCGAGTTTAGTACCAGAGGACACAGATAGAGTGGATGTGGAGAGGATGTTTCCTATAGTGGGGGAGACTCGGACCAGAGGACACAGATAGAGTGGATGTGGAGAGGATGTTTCCTGTCGTGGGGGAGTCTGGGACCAGAGGACACAGATAGAATGGATGTGGAGAGGATGTTTCCTATAGTGGGGGAGTCTCGGACCAGAGGACACAGATAGAGTGGATGTGGAGAGGATGTTTCCTGTAGTGGGGGAGTCTGGGACCAGAGGGTACAGCCTCGGAATAGAAGGATGTCGCTTTAGAAGAGAGATGAGGAGGAATTTCTTTAGTCAGCTTGGTGAATCTGTGGAATTCATTGTCACAGATGACTGGAGGCCAAGTCACTGGATACATTCAAAGCAGAAGTTGATGGGGTCTTGATTAGTAAGGGCATCAAATGTCATAGAGAGAAGAGTTGAGGGAGATAATAAATCAGTCATGATGGAATGCCAGAGCAGATTCAAAAGGCCAAATGGCCGAATTCTGATACTATGTCTGATGGTCTTATCTCTTCAAGCTTTGAACTAGCACATCTTGAAAGGACACTAAATGCCGTGGTGCTGTACTTCTATTTTGTCACTTTAAGATGGGCATGATCACAAATAACAACTTACTGTTCAGATACAACATTTGCATTCCTGTGTTAAGTACAAGAACTTTAACTTGAGTTATTTATACTGACAGAATGATAGTTGGATTGGAAATTCCTTATCCCTCATGACGCTTTTTCTAGGACTAAAGAGGAATTGTAAGTTGCAAGAAACAATGTTTCAAAAATGGACAGACCTGACATGATAGGGCTCAGTTCTCTTCATGAAAGGAGCTTGCCTTTTATTTTATCTTCTTCCCTTGAACTGACATCTAAGAATTCCTCAGAACTTTTCCTGGGATAGATATACTGTAAAAACAGCTCCTCTGTTCAAGTCAATGATAATGCCTCTATTCTTTGGGAGACACCAGTTTGTTTCTGAACAAGAACTTTAACAGAGAAGCAGTTTCACAGGAGGATGACCAAGGGGGGAAGCATATACGTTGAACTAAACGAGATGACCTTAGGCCAGCTACAGCCTGGTGAGGAGGCTCCTAAGCACAGGATCATAAGAGAGTGTTCAGGTCTGCAGAGTCTGAAAGGAGGATAGTAAAAGCTTCTTTAGGTATGCGAAAAGGAAAAAAATAGATAAGGCCAAAATTGGGCCCTTGAAGACAGAAGCGGGTGAATTTATTATGGGGAACAAGGAAATGGCAGACGAGTTGAACATGTACTTTGGATCTGTCTTCACTAGGGAAGACACAAACAATCTCCCAGATGTAATAGTGGCCAAAGGACTGAGGGTAATGAATGAATTGAAGGAAATTTATATTAGGCAGGAAATGGTATTGGATAGGCTGTTGGGGCTGAAGGCTGATAAGTCCCTGGGACCTGATGGTTTGCATTCCAGGGTACTTAAGGAGGTGGCTTTAGAAATCGTGGACGCATTGGTAATCATTTTCCAATGTTCTATAGATTCAGGATCAGTTCCTGTGGACTGGAGGGTGCCTAATGTTGTCCCTCTCTTCAAGAAGGGAGGAAGAGAGAAAGCAGGGAATTATAGACCGGTTAGCCTGACGTCAGTGGTGGGAAAGATGCTGGTGTCAATCATAAAAGATGAAATTACGACACATCTGGATAGCAGTAACAGGTTCGGTCTGAGTCAGCATGGATCTACGAAGGGGAAATCGTGCTTGACTAATCTTCTGGAATTTTTTGGGGATGTAACTAAGAAAATGGACAAGGGAGAGCCAGTGGATGTAGTGTACCTGGACTTTCAGAAAGTCTTTGATAAAGTCCCACGTAGGAGATTAGTGGGCAAAATTAGGGCACATAGTATTGGAGGCAGAGTACTGACATGGATTGAAAATTGGCTGGCTGACAGAAAACAAAGAGTAACGAGTGGCAGGCAGTGACCAGTGGGGTACCGCAGGGTTCAGTGCTGGGACCTCAACTGTTTACAATATATATTAGTGATTTAGATGAGGGAATTAAAAGTAACATTAGCAAATTTGCCAATGACACAAAGCTGGGTGGCAGTGTGAAATGTGAGGAGTATGTTATGAGAATGCAGGGTGACTTGGACAGGCTGGGTGAATGGGCAGATGCATGGCAGAAGCAGTTTAATGTGGATAAATGTGAGGTTATCCACTTTGGTGGTAAGGACAGGAAGGCAGATTATTATCTAAATGGAGTCAAGTTAGGAAAAGGGGAAGCACAATGAGATCTAGGTGTTCTTGTACATCAATCACTGAAAGCAAGCATGCAAGTACAGCAGGCAGTGAAGAAAGCTAATGGCATGCTGGCCTTCATAACAAGGGGAATTGAGTACAAGAGCAAAGAGATCCTTCTGCAGCTGTACAGGGCCCTGGTGAGACCACACCTAGAGTACTGTGTGCAGTTTTGGTCTCCAACTTTGAGGAAGGACATTCTTGCTATTGAAGGAGTGCAGTGTAGGTTCACAAGGTTAATTCCCGGGATGGCGGGACTGTCATATGTCGAAAGATTGGAGCGACTGGGCTTGTATACTCTGGAATTTAGAAGGCTGAGAGGGGATCTTATTGAAACATATAAGATTATTCAGGGATTGGACACGCTGGAGCAGGAAGCATGTTCCCGCTGATGGGTGAGTCCAGAACTGGAGGCCACAGTTTAAGAATAAGGGGTAGGCCATTTAGCACGGAGTTGAGGAAAAACTTTTTCACCCAGAGAGTAGTGGATATATGGAATGCTCTGCCCCAGAAGGCTGTGGAGGCCAAGTCTCTGGATGCTTTCAAGAAAGAGATGGATAGAGCTCTTAAAGATAGCGGAATCAAAGCTTATGGGGATAAGGCAGGAACTGGATACTGATTGTGGATGATCAGCCATGATCACAGTGAATGGCAGTGCTGGCTCGAAGGGCCGAATGACCTACTCCTGCACCTATTGTCTATTGTCTATTGTCTAACTCCATCGTGGGCACAGCTTTCCCAACCACTGAGGACATCGTCAAGCAATGGTGCCTCAAGAAGGTGATATTTATTGGTAAGAAGCCTCACCATCTGGAAAATGTCCCTTACTCATTATTACCATTGGGGAGGAGGTACAGGAGCCTCAAGACCACACTCAACAAATCAAGAACAGCTTCTTCCTGCCATCATAAGATTTGAATGGTACATGACAAAACCCACTGATCCCTTGCCTTATTTATGTTTGTAATTTATAGTAATTTATTAACTTTGTACTGAATTGTTGACACAAAATAGCACATTTTGCAGCATTCATTTAGTGGCCACTTAGGTACAGGAGAGATAGGAGTGTACCTAATAAAGTCGCCTCAGGAGTGAACCTTCTGCTGCTGTAGCCCATCTACGTCAAGGTTCGATGTGTTGTGTGTTCAGAGATACTGTCCTGCACACCACTGTTATAACACGTGGTACTTGAGTTACTGTCATCTTCCTGTCAATTTGAGCCAATCTGGCCATTTGCCTCTGACCTCTCTCACTCACAAGGCGCTTATGCCTAAAGAACTGCCACTCATTGAATGTTCTTTTGTTTCTTGCACCAATCCCTATAACCTTTCAAAACTGTTGTAAGTGAAAACCCAGCAGGCTCTGGGATACTCAAACCACTCCATCAAGCCCCAACAATCATTCCACGGTCAAAGTCACTTCAGATCACATTACTTCCCCATTCTGATGTTTGAATTGAACAACAACTGAACCTCTTGACCATGTCTGTGAGCTTTTATGCATTGAGTTGCTGTCACATGATTAGATATTTGCGTTAACAAGCAGGTGTACCTAATAAAGTGGCCACTGAGTGTATAAGTCTATTGATAATAAATTAGATTCTGATTCCGAGGTGAATAAAAGAAGAATAGAATGGGTGGAGCATAAACATAAGAGGCTCTGAAGAGGCAGGAAATCTTGAATAAAACACACAAAATGCTGGAGGAACTCAGCAGTTCAGGTAGCATCTATGTTGGAATGTGAACAGTTGATGTTTCAGGTCCAAACCTGTCATCAGGACTGCAGGAGGCTTTTTGTATGATTACATCTATGTGCTGGACCCAGGACAAGTCATCCTCTGTAGTAATGTTGGGTTTCTTGAGTGTTGGTATAAATGTATTCACACAGGCATGTGGGGAGTCTTCCATCTCATTCCTGACTTGCCTAGTCAGTGACTGACATTGGATAATCAGCAGAAAAGGTTTTTCACACTCACACAGCATACCTAATTCTGACCTGTTGTTCTTGACACAAAGGCAGATGGATAGGCAAACCATACTCATTAAAAAAAGTCTTTTTTTTTTCACTTTGCAGTTTACAATGTTCTAGCTGTGAGTGAGTATTCATTGTAAAATAATTTTTACCGAAGCCTTTGTTAACTTGCTTTTAGATTACTTGTGCATTTCTCTTTACTAAAGGTCAGAAGCATTTTTCTAAAATTGGAATAAGTTTAAGGTATAATGGGAATATGGTTAACTGGAAGCAGAGTTGTGACATCTCAAGTACTGTTTATTCAGTATTAATGCAGAGAAGTGGACATGTAAAATAGCATCTTTTGTCATTTTTAGGCCAGGCTCTGGGAGTTCATTTCCTGACAGAACTTGTCAGGGTACAATCCGTGACAGAACTGCACCAATTTAAGGAGGCAATTCGCCAGAACCTTCACAAGGGCAATTAGGAATAAGTAACAGGTATTGTCCATATCTCCTGAATAGGTAATAAAAAGAATAATGAATATAGTCAGCTTATTTTTCACCCTATACCTGCTACGGCCTTTGTATCTGAATAAACAGTACAGTACTTGAGATAGTACTGTTACCCTTCTACCATCAGGCTGCTGAACCCCAACACTGAACTGATTCCACAAACTATTGACTCACTTTCAAGGACTCTACAACTCATGTTCTCAATATTATTGATTAATTTATTATTTTGTTTTCCTTTTTGTATTTGCACAGTTGTCTTTTGCACATTGGTTGTGTCTATCAGTCTTTGTGTGTGATTTTCCACTGATGCTATAGTGTTTCTTTGTACTTACTGTGATTTCCTGCAAGACAATGAATCTCAGGGTTGTATGTGGTGATATAAATGTACTTTGATAATAAATTTGCTTTGAATTTGAATTTACAATTTAAACTTCCATTCTGACCATATTCATATTATGCCCTTTACTTCTTCCAATTTCCAATGTCAGAAGCAAAATTCTTCTGACATTTAGCAAAAGGGTAATGCACAAATAATTTAAATACGAGCTAGAAAAGGCTTCAGTAAAAAATATTACAAATGAATTCTGAGACTCGGCTGAAGTACTGCAAAGTGAATAATAGGTAAGACATTTTCTTTTAAAGAAAATGATTTGCCTACCTGATACTGTGTCAAGGAACAACAGGTCAGAGATGGGTAAGCAGCAATGACTAACTTGTCTACTGATTACCAAATGTAATTCACTAGCAAGGAAGTCAAGAATATGATAGAAGACTCCCCACATGCCAGGGTGAATATATTTAGAGTAACAACCAAGAAACCCAGTGTTAATATATTGGATAACCTGTTCTGGGCCCTGTACAATCACAAGGAAAACACCCCAATGTCTTTGCTTTCTTAGGAGGTTAAGGATGTTCAATTTGTCACCAAACTCTAACGAACTTCTACAGGTCTAAAGTTTAAAGCATCCTGACCAGTTGCATCATGCGCTGGCTACTGTTGTTGTTCCTCTCCACACCTTGCGGCACATTGTGCAGCAATCTTGCTGTCTCTTTATCATCTTTTTGTCTGTTTTTTATGTAGCTGAGTTGCTAGCTTGACATTCAACCCAGCGCAAATGGAAAGCGTGCAAGAAGCAGGCCAGATTCAAACCCGGGACCACTCACCTCGAAGTCTGGTGTGGATGCCATTACACCACTGGCCAGCTTATTCTGTTCTGGTACGGTAATCCAAATGTGCAGGAACTGTAAGAATCTACTGAGAGTAGTGGGCTCAGACCAACATATCACAAGCACATCTCTCTCCACTATCAGTAGTATCTACAGGAGGCACTGTATCAAGAAGGCAGTGTCCATGATGAAAATCCCGACTCTCCTGGCCATCCCATTTTCTCACAGCTACCATCAAGCAGGAGATACAGAAGTCTGAAGTCCTACATTGTCTGATTCAAGAACAGCTACTTCCCTTCTACTATTCAGGTCTTGAACTAGCCAGCACAATCCTATCACTGTAGTTTAACAACACTACGACCACCTCGATTGTTTGCACTAATTGCACTTTCCTTTGTTGTTATTGTCTTCCTTCTCATAAAATTGGTTCTCAGTTGATGATTTTCTTGTGTGTGCTGCTTGTATGATGCTGTGTGTCTGTGAGGCTGCAGCAAGTAAGTTTTTCATTGCACCAATGCATACATGTACTTGTACAAATGACAAAGAACTGGATTTTGATTGACCTGTTTTCTCACCCAGATGTTCCTTCAGTCTAACCCTATTACACAGTGGTCACAGCAACAAGGGGAACAGCAGTGAATCCCAGAGATTACTTGAGACTGTCCCATGAACATCCAATCCCTTCCACTAGGGGAATTTGGAAGTCTAATATTCGAGGATACCACCAACCATAAGTTGCTATCCAAGCCCTGAGTTGTGAAATAGGATTCTGAGGGGCATTGATCGTGTGGAGAGCCAGAAGCTTTTTCCCAGGGCTGAAATGGCTAACACAAGGGTGTTAGGAAGAAGGTGCTTGGTAGAAGATACAAGGGGTATGTCGGGGGTAAGTTTTTCACACAGAGAGTGGTTGGTGCATGGAACGCAGTGCCAGTGATAGTGTGGAGGTAGATACAATAGGGTCTTTTAGGAGACTCTTAGATAGGTACCTGGAACTTAGAAAAATAGAGGGCTATGCACTATGGAAGTTCTCGGCAGCTTCTAGAGTCGGTTACATGGTCAACACAACATTGTTGTCTGAAGGGCCTGTAATGTGCTGTAGATTTTCTGTGTTTGCTCATCATCACTAGATCCAAGTCCTGGATCTCTCTTCCCAGTAGAATGACTACAGTGGATCAAGTAGGTGACTCACCACTACTAATTAGAACGTAGAACATAGAACACTACTGCACAATACAGACCCTATCGCCCACAGTGTTGTGCCAACTTTTAACCCACTCCAAGGTCAATCTAACCCTTCTCTCCCTCATAGTCCTGCATTTTTTATCATTTGTGTGCCTATCTAAGAGTCACACCTAATATATCTGCTTCTATCACTACCCCTGGCAGGGCATTCCACGCACCCACAACACTTTAACAAAATGCTTTTCTGACATCCTCCTGTGCTTTCCTCTTTAACATTGGGCCCCGTTGTATTAGCCATCTTTGCCCTGGGAAAAAGTCTCTGCCTATCTACTGCCATGGTCTGGTTCACGGTCTGGTCCGTGGACTCAGGACTCCGGGTCTTCCAGCTGTCCCTTGTTTGAGTTAATCATAGGCACCTGGTTCCCATCTTGGGGCTTAGAATATAAGTAGCCTTGGGGTTGAGTGTGGGCTGCTGGTTTGTCTTGTTAGTCCCTATTGGAGTAACCTGCTGGTGGAAGGCTAGAGTGACCACTGGTCATCTTTAGGCTGTGTTGGAGAACAATTGCATCCTGGAGCCTTACTGTTGGTAGTTTGAGCTGTTTTTGTGGTATGGATTTGGCTGTTTCCTGGGCCAGCTGAGTGGCTGCCAGCCACTCTCAGCTAGGTAGAGATCTGGCTGTTTCCATCGCCAGCTGAGGTTGCTGGCTGAACTGAGACTTGAAGCTACCCTAGAGCAGAGATGGAACTGTCTGTTGTTCTTTGGTGTTTGTCTCTTCTTGTCCTTGCCTCTGTGGGGTAAGTCAGGCTGTTTTGCTGTTGCCCTGTGGGGGCATATGTCTTGTCTTGTCCTTGCCTCTGTGGGTAAGTCAGGCTGTTTTGCTGTTGCCCTGTGGGGGAATCAGTCTTGTCCTGTCGTCGCCTCTGTGGGGTAAGTCAAGCTGGTTTGCTGTTGCCCTACAGGTGGACCTGTCCCACCTTGGTATGGAGAGGTTGAGTTCTGGCTTGTCTAAGTATAAGTCCTGGCTCTATGTCTATGTACTGTCCTGTCTCATGTTGGTGTCGTGTTAAAGATGAGTCCCAGCTTTTCAAAGGATAAATCCCGGCTCCATGTTAATGTACAGTTCCCAGTCTGTCTCTGAGTTTCAGCCTCTGAGTTATCAGCCGGCAGCCAGGCTCAAGGTCCCGGGCCCCAGTCGGCAGCCAGGCTTAACATCCCAGATCCCAGACCCCAGCCGACAGCCAAGCTCAAGTCTGTCTCCGAGTTCTAGCCTCTAAGCTATCAGCCTCCGCAAGCTCAAAGATCCAAGGACCCCAGCTGGCAGCCAAGCTCAAGATCCAGGGACCCCAGCCGGCAGCCAATCTCAAGCCCAAGCTCCAAGAACCCTAGCCTCGAGTCCCTAGCTGCGTCCTGTCCTGAAGCCATGTCATGGCCTTGCCTGGTTCTGGGGTCCAAGCCCGAGGCAGGACCCAGGTTCTGGGTCCTTGTCCAGTCTCTGGCTCGGAGTTGAAGCCTTGTCTCCTAATCCATGATTTCTAGTCCTGGTCCCACTTTCCCTCACCCAAGTCTGCATTCTTGTCCCTGCTCCAGGTCTGAATCCTGTCATGTCCCTGCTCTAGTCAAGTCCTGTTCCTTGTACTTCAGTGTCTGTGTCTCGCATTAGGGTCTGTTCCCAGCACCCCATGTGACATCTACTTGATCTGTGACCTTATCATCCTGTATGCCTTTCATCCTCCTTCGCTCCAAAGAGAAAAACACTAGCTTGCTGAACCTCTAAACACTCTCTAATTTAGGCAGCATCCTGCTAAATCTCCTCTGCATCCTTTCTAAAGCTTCCACACCCATGAGAGGACCAGAATTGAACACAATATTTTTAAAGTAACTGTTGACAGGAAACTGAACTTGTCTAGGCATATAAAGGCCATGGTTACCAGAACAGGTCAAAGGCTAGGAATCCTGTGGCATGTAACTCACCTCCTGGTTCCCCAAGGCCTGTCCACCATCTACAAGGCTCAGGTCAGGAGGGTAATGGAATACTCACCACTCACCTGGATGAGTGAAGCTCCATCAACACTCAAGAAGTTTGACACCATCCGATACAAGGCAGCCCACTTGATCGGTACCCCTTTCACAAGCAACGAATGCCCCCACCATGGAAGAACAGTTGCAGCAGTGTGTACTATCTACAAGATGCACTGCCACAACACTCCGAAGTTCCTAAGGCAGCACCTTCCAGATACACGACCGCTACCATCTAGGACGAGAACCAGCAGATACCTGAGAACACCACCAATTGGAAATCCCCCTCCAAGTCATTCACCATCCTGACTTGGAAACATATCGCCGTTCCTTCATTGTCACTGGGTCAAAATGATGGAATTCCCTCCCTAGCAGCACTGTGGGTGTACCTACACCTCAGGGACTGCAGCGGTTCAAGAAGGCAGCTCATCATCACCTTCTCAAGGGCAACTAGAGATGGGCAATAAATGCTGGTCTAGCTGGCGATGCCCACATCCTGTGAGTGAATAAATTTTTAAAAAGTGATGTAAGCAGGGTTTTATGGAGCTGCAGTATTACATCACAGCTCTTGATCGCAACCCCCTGACTAATGAAGGGCAAGACGGCATACACCATCTTAGCCACTTTATCAACTTGCATGGCAACTTTGAGAGTTTAGGGATGTAGCTTTTCGAGAGGAACTCATACCATGAAGAATAGCCATCTTCATTGCCTTCCATTGATTCCTTCTGTCTCTTGTAGATGCAATAAACCAAGCTTTCCAAATTTGATTCAGAGTTGATTGATAGGATAGAGAGGGAGAAAATAGATTGAACAGTGAGGGAGAAAATATCTTGTCTGACCATAAAAAAAAACGTCTGTTTTCCTTTGGGGAAATCAATTTATTATAGAATCATAGTCATACAGCATCAAGACAGGCTCTTTGACCATGGTGAGAAAGCCCAGTTCCCTGTAAACCCCTCCTATCAATTATTTGTCCCAATATCTTCTAAAAATTGTTAACGGCAGCTGATTCACTTAGTGACCAGTTTCTGGGTGAAAAAAGTTGCTCTATTAAACCTCACTCCTCTCACCTTAAACCTATGCCCTCAAGTTCTTGATTCCCCATCCCTGATACAAAGACCACGATTGCCATCTATATCCAGTCTGCTCTCTCTGGGTGATTGCAATCTGAATGTGAATGATTTTTGCCTGTCTTCCGAACTGTCCCGGTAATCTATTTTATTCAAGAACAATTAACGATGAGTGATAAATTCCAATCTTGTGAGTAATGTATTCACTGAAATAAAATTGCAAAGAAATGTAATTGAAACTGAGTCAATAATGTAATAGAGGCAGCAGAGATTGGTGGAATTTTTAAAAAGAAATTATGTTAAAAGCTAATGCAACTTATGGACTCATTGTCAAGGTCTCCATCTCATGTTCTCAGTATTCGTTGCTTATTTATTTTTTATTATTATTTTGCTTGTGTTTTTCTTCCTTTTTTGTATTTTCACTATGTATTGTCTTTTGCAGTTTGTTTTTTTTATCTGTCTTGTGTGCAGATTTTCATTGATTCTATTGTGCGTCTTTGTATTTACTGTGAATGCCAACAAGAAAGTGAATCTCAGGATAGTATATCATGAAACACATGTACTTTGATAATCATGCTGTACATTTCCTTTACTTTGGAAATGAGGTAAATTGTCCTGAAAGGGCACCACCGTCATATGGAGGTTGGCATGACGCTGTTACGACTCAGAGTTCAATCCCGATGTCCTCCGTAAGGAGTTTTTATACGTCCTTCCCGTAGAATGCATGTGTGCTCCAGGTGTTCCGGTTTCCTTTCTTAGTCTAAAGACGTACCGGGTGGGTTAATTGGTCATTGTAAATTGTCCCGTAATTGGATTAGGGTTAAATTCATGTTGTCAGTGACTGCAGGTCGAAGAGCTAGAAGGGTCTATTCTGACCACACTGTATGTCTAATTAAATAAATAGATGTAGATGTAGTTCCCTCAATAGGTGATGCTAATATTTCCTGCTGCTATATCTTTTTCCCAATCGTACATTGTAAAGTTTCTGGAGCAGGGATGCCTTGGAACAGAATTGAGTTTCCCAGCCTCCTCATGTCTGTTGTGCTATTCACATATTAACTCTCTCTAAACACTTTGCTTCACGTAACCTTTCATACCCTTGTCTAACAAAATGTCTTTTAATCAGTGATGAGCAGCTTAAGCAGGACCGGAGAGTTCTATGTGGCCTTTGTTAAAAATCAAAATCCTGAGATGTTTCCCTGCTGCTGAGCAGCTGAGGGTTCCCATCTTTCATCTCAATAACAAAGGAAGCATGAAGAAACATCTCCACAGAAACTTGGAAACTAAGAATGGTTTTTGAGATGGAGAAAAAAACTGCTGGTGAGAAGGGTCAATTATTACTTGCCTGTTCCAGGAAGATAAATGCAACACAAAAAACAAGTCTACTGCCTTTCCAAGATCAGATTGTGTAAAACTCTGTAGCTGTACAGCAATCAGAGCAGCAATGGTTATTTCACATACTGTGAGCTAACCTTCAAGAGCATAAACCCCAAACTTCTGCATCGTTTTTACTTCACTATGAAAGAAAGATGCAATATTATAAAAATAATCCCACTCATGTTGCCTTTGAAAGAAGCCCAAGTTATCTCACCTTTAACAATGTAGAAACCTTTTGAAATAGTCTGATAGCAGAATGCTAACACAGCTAATTTCCCTCTGTACAATAGATACATCTTACAGATGTCTGAGGGAATATTTAGGGTATTGAACTTTAAGGTTGAGGCTTGGAGGTTCACAGAATTAGATTAATCTGTTTATTTTTATTACTGGAGTTGAGTGTTACAGAAAGCACCAACATTATTCAGCAATTAATTTGCAACCATCAGACTCATAATCATGAGGTCATAAGACACAGGAGCAAAATTAGGCCATTGAGCACATCAAGTCTTCACTGCTATTTTATCATGGCGATCCATTTTCCCTCTCAACCTTATTCTCCCACCTTCTCCTTGCACCCTTTCATGCTCTGACTAATCAGGTACCTACCCAACTCCACCTTAAGTACACCGAATGACCTGGCCTCCACAGCTGTCAACAGATTTCACAGCTTCACCATCTCATTCATCCTCACCTCCATTGTAAATGGTCTTTCTCTATTCTGAGGCTGTGTCCTTTGGTCCTAGACTCCCCCCACCACAGGAAATATCTTCTCCCCATCCACTCCACTGAGACCTTTCAACATTCAGTAGGTTTCCTCACTCATACTTCTAAATTCCAGCGAGTACAGGCCCAAAACCTTCAAATGCTCCTCATACGATAACCTTTTCATTTCCCAAGTCATTCTCATGAACCTCCTCTGAACCCTCTCCAATCTCAGCGCATCCTTTCTTAGACACGGGGCTCAAAACTGTTCACAATACTCCAAAGGAGGCCTCACCAGTGCTTTATAAAGCCTCAACATTACATCCTTGCTTTTATATTCTAGTCCTCTCAAAATGAGTGCTAATATTACACTTGCCTTCCTCACCACTGACACCACCTGCAAATTAACCTTCAGGGAATCCTGCACGAGAACTCTCTGTGGAGTCTCTTTGCACCTCCCCATGTAGAAAATAGTCTACGCTTTTATTCTTTCTACCAAAGTGCATGACCATGTATTTCCCAACACTGTATTTGATTTGCCACTTATTTGTCCATTTTCCTAATCTGTCTGAGTTGTCCTGCAGACTCCCTGTTTCTTCAGCACCACCTGCCCCTCCACCTATCTTCATATTGTCCACAAATTTGGCTTAGTCAATGACTTCACTCATCTCGATATTGAACTGACTCCACAACCTAGAGACTCATTTTCAAGGACTCTACGATTCAATATTATTTATTTACATTTTTAACATTTATTATTTGCACAGTTTGTCCTCTTTTGCACATTGGATATTTGCCAGTCTTTGTTAAGTAAAGTTTTAACTAAATTCTATTATATTTCTGTATTTTCCTGTGTATGCCAGCAAGAAAATGAATCTTAATTCGTATATGGTGATATATACATACTTTGATAATAAAACGACTTTGAACTTTAAACTTATTGTCTGCTAGGTGTGGCAGTCCCGGGAACAGAATTTCTAAAGAGCAACAGTTTCTGGCTGTGCTGAGGAACTTTACACCTTCTTCAAACAGAGATAGATTGAAGCGCCAACATCTTAGCCAACTGCATCTGGTTCCATGAAACATTCTGAATATCACATCCTACTCAATATGAGCTCCATCATTCATAGACTGTCTTTAAAAACATGCCAATGTGCTTCACTGAAGTGGAATTAGTCCAAAATCCAAAGCAGAGCGATCTAAAAATTTATTGCTGTGACGAGATCTTTGGGCAACCAAACCATGTCACGGAGTAAACTTGAGGCTCGAAGGTAGAAAGTAATGACAAGGATTTATTCAGAGACATAACAAATGACTCAGAGTATACTTACTCAAGAGAGCTGGAGTACACGGCATGTTACTTCACTCTAGACTGCACTGAATGTCAGTTCACTCGGAACCCAAATTCAGGACTCAGCGATGACTGCAGGTCATGGTGAACTCAGTTAGTGCATTTTGCACAGGAATCTGTGTGCATCAAACTCCAAATTCAATAAGCAGAAAATAGGATGCATGAGGAACCCACATTCAAAAAACAAGTGGCAAGAAACATAGGAACAGAGAAAAACTACAGCAAAGTTGTGCCGAACGTGTACTTACCTTAGAAATTACGAGGGTTCCCCATAGCCCTCCATTTTTCTAAGCTCCATGTATCTATCCAAAAGTCTCTTAAAAGACCCTATCGTATCCGACTCCACCACCGTTGCTGGCAGCCCATTCCAAGCACTCGTCACTCTCTGCGTAAAAGACTTACCCCTGACATCTCCTCTGTGCCTGCTTCCAAACACCTTAAATCTGTGCCCTCTTGTGGCAGCCATTTCAGCCCTGGGAAAAAGCCTCTGGTGTTGCAGATAGTGTAGAGGATTGTCAAAGATTGCAGAGAGACATTGATAGGATGCAGAAGTGGACTGAGAAGTGGCAGATGGAGTTCAACCCAGAGAAGTGTGAGGTGGTACACTTTGGAAGGACAAAGTCCAAGGCAGAGTACAAAGTAAATGGCAGGATACTTGATAGTGTGGAGGAGCAGAGGGATCTGGGGGTACATGTCCATAGATCCCTGAAAGTTGCCTGACAGGTAGATAGGGTAGTTAAGAAAGCTTATGGGGTGTTAGCTTTCATAAGTCGAGGGATAGAGTTTAAGAGTCGCGATGTAATGATGCAGCTCTATAAAACTCTGGTTAGGCCACACTTGGAGTACTGTGTCCACTTCTGGTCCCCTCACTATAGGAAGGATGTGGAGGCATTGGAAAGGGTACAGAGGAGATTTACCGGAATGCTGCCTGGTTTAGAGAGTATGGATTATGATCAGAGATTAAGGGAGCTAGGGCTTTACTCTTTGGAGAGAAGGAGGATGAGAGGAGACATGATAGAGGTGTACAAGATAATAAGAGGAATAGATAGAATGGATAGCCAGCGCCTCTTCCCCAAGGCACCACTGCTCAATACAAGAGGACATGGTCTTAAGATAAGGGGTGGGAAGTTCAAGGGGGATATTAGAGGAAGGTATTTTACTCAGAGAGTGGTTGGTGCATGGAATGCACTGCCTGAGTCCATGGTGGAGGCAGATACACTTGTGAAGTTTAAGAGACTACTAGACAGGTATATGGAGGAATTTAAGGTGGGGGGTTATATGGCAGGCAGGTTTTGAGGGTCGGCATAAAATTGTGGGCCGAAGGTTCTGTAATGTGCTGTACTATTCTATGTTCTACATTCTATCCACACGATCAATGCCTCTCATCATCTTATACACCTCTATCAGGTCACCTCTCATCCTCCTTTGCTCCAAGGAGAAAAGACTGAGTTCACTCAACCTGTCTTCATAAGGCATGCTCCCCAATCCAGGCAACCTCCTTGTAAATCTCCTCTGCACCCTTTCTATGGTTTCCACGTCCTTCCTGTAGTGAGGGGGTGGTGTCATTACTACACCACTAGGTGATCATCCCAACGGCGGAGCGGGTAGAAGAGGAGACATCTCCCAATGGCTGCAAAAGCGGATGAGGATGCCCAACAATGGGTAGGGAGGCTTGCGAGCACGCCGCAAGGACTGCCGTAGACCCACAACACTCAGGGCTTGTCTACCTAGCGTGTGAAGCCTGGATTCGGCGGACTGCGCGGAAGAAACCATCACTGGCTCAACGGGCAGAAAGGCGATTCTCAGCAATGCGTCGTGGAGCGCTAAGAGGGCACAGTGAGACACACAGAACACTGCTGGCCATCCACTGCATCCTGACCTATCTCCAGCCGTCTCGACTATGTCTTGCCACTGGGTCCAGATAGGCCGGGACGAGAGAGTGAGGCTGACGACCTGCGCAACTCTCCCTCACTTTAATTCAAGTCAAGCGCAAGTCATGACTTCAAACCCAACGCGGAAGAAAGTGATGGTGCTCAACCTTGGCACATGGAACGTGAGAACTCTGCGAGATAACATCAAGGCAGACAGACCAGAGAGAAGAACTGCACTGGTTGCAAAAGAGCTAGCTCGCTACAACGTGGACATAGCAGCTCTCAGCGAAACACGCCTAGCAGACAAGGGCCAGCTGACAGAACGTAGTGGTGGATACACGTTCTTCTGGAGCGGTCGCAGCAGCGCTGAACGATGAGAAGCAGGCGTGGGATTTGCCATCAATTCTAACCTCGCCCGTAAGCTCACCAAGCACCCAGAGAGCATCAACGACCACCTGATGACACTTCAGCTCCCACTTGCAAACAAGAAGAGTGCTGCGCTGATTAGTGCCTACGCTCCCACCATGACCAGCCCAGATGGCATTAAAGACAAGTTCTATGAAGAACTCGACGCCCTCATCTCAGCAATCCCACAGTCAGAGGAGCTCATCGTTCTCGGGGACTTCAATGCCAGAGTAGGGACAGACTACCAAACCTGGGAAGGGATCATTGGAAGACACGGCACTGGCAAGTGTAACAGCAACGGCCTTCTGCTCCTCAAGACGTGTGCCACACACGACCTTGTCATCACCAACACCCTGTTCCGCTTACCCACCCGTAAGAAGACGTCATGGATGCACCCACGCTCGAAGCACTGGCATCTGATTGACTACATCATCACCAGGAAGAGGGACAGGCTGGATGTCAGAGTGATGAGAGCCATGTGTGATGCCGACTGCTGGACCGACCACCGCCTCATTGTGTCCAAGTTCAGGCTTCGCATTCTGCCCATGAGAAGACCCCAAGGGCAGAAGACTGCAAAGAGGCTGAATGTCTCCAAGCTGAAAAGCAGTAGGGTTGCAGAAGAATTCGTCGATGACCTTGAAGGCAGACTGCCAGACACACCACAGGATGACGGGACCAGCATTGAGGAACAGTGGACGGCCTTCAGACGCTGTCTACACTACCGCCCTCGAACATCTCGGACCAGCAACCCGAAGAAACCAAGACTGGTTCGATGAGAATGATGAAGAAATACAGGCACTACTAATGGAGAAACATCAACATTGCAGAGCGCATCAGAACGACCCCACGTCGCTAGCCAAGAAAGATGCCTTTACCAACGCAAGAAGAAAGGTGCAGAAAAAACTTTGTGAGATGCAGGACAGCTGGTTCAGCAAGAAGGCCGATGAAACCCAGGGCTACGCAGACAGCCACGACATAAAGCGCTTCTACGATGTGCTTAAGACTGTATACGGACCCCAGTCCTCCGGGTCCTCACCCCTCCTCAACGCAGATGAGACGCAGCTGCTGACAGAGAAGAAGCAGATTCTGGATCGGTGGGCTGAGCACTTTAACAACGTCCTTAACCGCCCTGCTGACATCAACGACGAGGCCATTGCCTGCCTGCCCCAGGCAGAGATCAACAAGAACCTCGACACCCTCCCCACAGTAGATGAAGTCAGGAAGGTAGTGAAGCAACTCTCCTGTGGCAAAGCGCCAGGACCCGATGCAATCCCTGCTGAGGTATACAAAGCAGGAGGCCCTGTCATGATGCAAAAGCTGACTGTACTCTTCCAGTCCATGTGGAAAAAGGGACAGGTCCCGCAACAGCTGAAAGATGCCAGCATAGTCCACATCTACAAGAGGAAAGGCAACCGCCAGTCTTGCAACAACCACCGAGGCATCTCCCTCTTGTCCAATGCGGGGAAGATTCTGGCCCGCGTCCTGCTCAACTGCCTTCTCCGATATCTTGAGCAAGGTCTGCTCCCAGAAAGCCAGTGCGGCTTCCGTGCTGAACGTGGGACCGTGGACATGATTTTTGCTGCGCGCCAACTCCAGGAAAAATGCCAGGAGCAACACAGCGACCTCTTCATGACCTTTGTCGATCTAACCAAGGCTTTCGATACGGTCAGCAGAGAAGGCTTGTGGAAGATCATGGAGAAGTTTGGCTGCCCCAGCAAGTTCATCACAATCATCCGGCAGTTCTACGACGGTATGATGGTGAAAGTTCTGGATGACGGCGACGAGTCGGAGGCCTTCCCAGTGACAAATGGCGTCAAACAAGGCTGCGTTCTTGCCCTGACTCTGTTCAGTATGGTATTCTCTGCCATGCTGACAGATGCCTTCCATAACTACGAAGAAGGAATCCACGTCAGGTACAGGACTGACGGCAGGTTGTTCAACCTTCGGCGCCTGCAGGCAGTTACAAAGGTGCGAGAGATTGTCATCAGAGACTTGTTGTTTGCTGATGACTGCGCACTCAACGCCAACACAGAGCAGGAGATGCAGCGTGAAATGGACTGCTTCTCACAAGCCTGCGACAACTTCGGTCTCACTATCAGCACCAAAAAGACTGAAGTTATGTACCAGCCTGCCCCAGGAAAGCCATACCAGGAGCCGCGCATCACGGTGAAGGGCCAGAACCTCCAGGCAACCGACAACTTCACCTACCTGGGCAGCATACGCTCTCACGGAGTGAACATAGACGCTGAGGTCAACAACAGGATTGCCAAAGCCAGCGCCGCCTTTGGGAGACTCCGTGAGAACGTCTGGGAGCGGAGAGGACTCAGCCTTACCACCAAGCTGAAGGTCCACTGTGCAGTGGTCCTTACCACCCTCCTTTACGCCAGCGAGACCTGGACTGTCTACAGCAGATACGCCAAACAGCTCAACCACTTTCACCTGAGCTGTCTCCACAGACTCCTCCACATCAGGTGGCAGGACAAAGTCCCCGACACGGAAATCCTGGAACGAGCTGGGCTCTGCAGCGTCCACACCCTCCTGCTGAAAGCCCAAGCCAGGTGGGCTGGACATGTGGTCAGAATGCCAGACAGCCGATTGCCTAAGCAGCTGCTGGACGGAGAACTGTGTCAGGGCAAGCGCTCAGTCGGGGGGCAGAAGAAACGTTACAAAGACTGCCTCAAAGTGTCCCTCAAAGGCCTGGGTGTCGACATCAACACGTGGGAGATGCTTGCCCTCGACCGTCCAGCTTGGCGCAGCAAGATCACCACAGGAGCCCGTGCAGCTGAAGTCAGGCGCATCATCGAGGCGCAACGAAAGCGTGCTGTGCGCAAGGCCTGAGCAGCATCCACTGCCACGACAGCACCCACCCACTTGTGTCCCACATGTGGGCGAGCCTTCAGGGCCCGGATTGGCCTCATCAGTCACTTCCGGACCCACAGCCACCAATCTCCCATTTGACTTTGAAGCCATGGTCATCTTCGACTACGAAGGATGAACAACAACAACGTAGTGAGGCGACCAGAACTGAGCACAGTATTCCAAGTGGGGTCTGACCAGGGTCCTATATAGCTGCAACATTACCTCTCGGCTCCTAAACTCAATCCCATGATTGATGAAGGCCAAAACACTGTATGCCTTCTTAACCACAGAGTCAACCTGCACAGCAGCTTTGAGTGTCCTATAGACTTGGACCCACAAGATCCCTCTGATCCTCCAAACTGCCAAGAGTCTTACCATTAATACTACATTCTGCCATCATATTTGACCTACCAAAATGAACCACCTCACACTTATCTCAGTCGAACTCCATCTGCTGCTTCTCAGCCCAGTTTTGCATCCTATCAATGTCTTGCTGTAACCTCTGACAGCCCTCTACACTATCCACAACAGCCCCAATCTTTGTGTCATCAGCAAACTTACTAAGCCATTCTTCCACTTCCTCATCCAGGTTATTTATAAAAAGCACGAAGAGTAAAGATCTCAGAACAGATCCCTGAGACACACCACTGGTCATCAACCTCCATGCAGAATATGACCCGTCTACAACCACTCTTTGCCTTCTGTGGTCAAGCCAGTTCTGGATCCACAAAATAATGTCCCCTTGGATCCCATGCCTCCTTACTTTCTCAATAAACCTTGCATGGGGTACCTTATCAAATGCCTTGCTGAAATCCGTATATACTATATCTACTGCTCTTCCTTCATCAATGTGTTTAGTCACATTCTCAAAAAATTCAATCAGTCCCATAAGGCACGACCTGCCCTTGACAAAGCCATGCTGACTATTCCCAATCATATTATACCTCTCCAAATGTTCAATATCCTGCCTCTCAGGATCTTCTCCATCAACTTACCAACCACAAAAGTAAGACTCACTGGTCTATAATTTTCTGGACTATCTCTACTCCCTTTCTTGAATAAGGGAACAACATCCACAACCCTGAATCCTCCAGAACCTCTCCTGTCCTCATTGATGATACAAAGATCATTGCCAAAGGTTCAGCAATCTCCTCCCTTGCCTCCCACAGTGGCCTGGGGTACATCCCGTCCGGTCCTGGTGACTTATCCAACTTGATGCTTTCCAAAAGCTCCAGTACATCCTCTTCCTTAATATCTACATGCTCAAGCTTTTCAGTCCACTGCAAGTCATCACTACAATCACCAAGATCCTTTTCCATAGTGAATACTGAGGTAAAGTATTCATTAAGTACCTCTGCTATTTCCTCCAGTTCCATACACACTTTCCCACTGAATAGGTTCTATTCTTTCACGTCTTATCCTCTTGCTCTTCACATACTTATAAAATGTCTTGGGGTTTTCCTTAATCCTGCCCGCCAAGGCCTTCTCGTGGCCCTTTCTGGCTCTCCTAATTTCCTTCTTAAGCTCTTTCCTGTTAGCCTTAAAATCTTCTAGATATCTAACATTACCTAGCTCTTTGAACCTTTCGTAAACTTTTCTTTTCTTCTTGATTAGATTTACTACAGCCTTTGTCCACCACGGTTCCTGTACCCTACCATAACTTGCCTGTCTTATTGGAATGTACCTGTGCAGAACTCCACTCAAATATCCCCTGAATATTTGCCACATTTCTTCCGTACCTTTCCCTGAGAACATCTGTTCCCAATTTAAGCTTCCAAGTTCCTGCCTGATAGCCTCATAATTCCCCTTTCTCCAATTAAATGCTTTTCTAACTTGTCTGTTCCTATCTCTCTCTAATGATATTGTAAAGGAGATAGAATTATAATCACTATCTCGAAAATGCTCTCCCACTGAGAGATCTGACACCTGACTAGGTTCATTTCCCAATATCAAATCAAGTACAGTTTCTCCTCTTGTAGGCTTATCTACATATTGTGTCAAGAAACTTTCCTGAACATACCTAACAAATTCCACCCCATCTAAACCCTTTGCTCTAGGGAGATGCCAATCAATATTTGGAAAATTAAAATCTCCCATCACGACAACTCTTATTATTACACCTTTCCAGGATCTGTTTCCCTATCTGCTCCTCGATAACCCTGTAACTATTGGGTGGCCTATAAAAAACACCCAGTAGAGTTATTGACCCCCTTCTGTTCCTAACCTCCACCCACAGAAACTCCATAGACAATCCCTCCATGACATCCACCTTTTCTGCAGCCGTGACACTATCTCTGATCAGCAGTGCCATGCCCCACCTGTTTTGTCTCCCTCCTTGTCCTTTCCGAAACATCTAAAACCCGCACTTGAAGTAACCATTCCTGTCCCTGAGCCACCCAAGTCTCTGTAATTGCCACCACATCATAGCTCCAAGTACTGATCCACGCTCTAAGCTCTTCTGCTTTGTTCACAATACTCATTGCGTTAAAATAGACACATCTCAAACCGTCGGTCTGAGCACATCCCTTCTCTATCTCCTGCCTATTCTCCCTCACACGCTGTCTCCAAGCTTTCTCTATTTGTGGGCCAACCATCTCTTCCCCAGTCTCTTCAGTTCGGTTCCCAACCCCCAACAATTCTAGTTTAAACTCTTCCCAGTAGCCTTAGCAAACCTCCCCACCAGGATATTGGTCCCCTTGGGATTCTAGTGCAACCCGTCCTTTTTGTACAGGCCAGACTTGCCCCAAAAGAGGTTCCAATGATCGAGAAATCTGAATCCCTACCCCCTGCTCCAATCCCTCAGCCACGCATTTATCCTCCACCTCATTCTATTCCTACATTTACTGTCACGTGGCACAGGCAGTAATCCCGAGATTACTTCCTTTGTGGTCCTGCTTCTCAACTTCCTTCCTAACTCCCTGTAGTCTGTTTTCAGGACCTCTTCCCTTTTCCTACCTATGTCATTGGTACCAATATGTACCACGACCTCTGGCTGTTTTCCCTCCCACTGCAGGATATTGTGAACATCCCAGACCCTGGCACCTGGGAGGCAAACTACCATCCAAGTTTCTTTCCTGCGTCCACAGAATCACCTGTCTGACCTCCTAACTATAGAGTCCCCTATCACTGCTGCCATCCTCTTCCTTTCCCTACCCTTCTGAGCCACAGGGCCAGACTCTGTGCCAGAGGCAAAGCCACTGTTTCTTCCCCCAGGTAGGCTGTCCCCCCCAACAGTACCTAAACAGGAGTACTTATTGTTCAGGGGGACAGCCACAGGGGTACTCTCTAGTACCTGACTCTTCCCTTTCCCTCTCCTGACTGTGACCCACTTGTCAGTCTCCCATGGTTCCGGTGTGACCACCTGCCTGTAACTCCTTTCTATCACCTCCTCGCTCTCCCTGACCAGACGAGGTCATTGAGCTGCATCTCCAGTTCCTTAACGAGGTCCCTTAGGGGCTGCAGCTCGACACACCGGGCGCAGATATGGCTGTCCGGGAGGCTGGGAGACTCCAGGTCTTCGCACATCTGACACCGAGCACAGAACACCGGCCTCACACACGTACTTCCTTTCCACAATGAACCTACCTTGCCTCGTCCGGTTACCGCCAAAGCCCCATCACTCTGCTACCCTCTCACTCCGCTGCCTGCTGGATATGGTGGTCTTCTTTTTAAACTTTTCCCGCTCTACTGGCTGACGTCACGTGCCTGCGCAGTCTTGTCTCTCTTTACCCTGAGTAGTAAAATGCCTTCGCTCTGGAAATCCTTAGCCCTTCCACTCGCAGCCTTCTTGCTTCGAATACATGGAGAGTTAACAACAAAGCCAGTCACTTAACAGGTTCTAGTTAAACAAATCATTGATGTTGAGCTGCATTAGAGCACCGAGGCCTGATGCTGTCCGATGCCCATGCCAGTCCAAAGAATTCATTCAACATTAGAGCCAAAGAGACATATTGCAAAGCATCAGGTCGAGCTCAGCTGGTCCATGCCAGCCATGATGCCATTCTGTCAGTCCTATTTGCCCGTGTTTTGCCCATATCCCTCTTAATCCTTCTATATATGTACATCTCCAAGTGTTTTTTAAATGTTGATAATGTACCTGTCTCAGCCACGTCCTCTAGCAGCTCATTCCATATATGGGGTTGTAGCGATGTGCTACACACAGAGCTAGAATAACCACACGGAGTCGGTGAGTTGGAGTTGCGATGAAAGAAGTTTATTCAAACTTCGCGGCCCGCTTTAAAGCCTTCCCGTTCCCGCCCTTTTTGCTGCCGGCCCTCTGCCTGTGCGCCCTGTTTCGTGAGCCGGTTCGTGGGTGTCAGAAAGTGGGTCGCCACATAACCCCCCCCCCCAGAACCGGCGATACCTCCCCCAGTGTCCACAGTCTGGATCGGCCTCTGTTTGGGAGGTCTGCCCCTGCGCCGCGGTGCCTGAGCTTGGACCGGTTGCGCCAAGTCCACATGGGCCGATTTGAGTCGGTCCACCGTGAAAACCTCCTCTCTACCCCCAGTGTCCAGCACGAACGTGGACCCGTTGTTGCTGATCACCTTAAACGGCCCCTCGTAGGGTCGCTGTAGCGGTGCCCGGGTGTCCGCCCCATCGTACAAAAAGAAACTTACAGTTCTGCAGGTCTTTGGGTACGCAGGTCGGGCTCTGTCCGTGCTGTGAAGTGGGTATGGGGGCCAGGTTACCGAGTCTCTCCCGTAGTCTGTCCAGGACTGCTGTGGTTTCTTCCTCTTGCCCCCTTGGGGCTGGTATGAACTCTCCTGGGACGACCAAGGGCGCGCCGTACACCAACTCGGCCGACGAGGTGTGTAGATCCTCTTTGGGCGCCGTGCGGATTCCGAGCAGGACCCAGGGAAGTTCGTCCACCCAGTTAGGCCCCTCCAGGCGGGCCATGAGAGCCGATTTCAGGTGACGGTGGAAGCGCTCCACTAGTCCGTTCGACTGTGGGTGGTAGGCAGTTGTGTGGTGTAGCTGTGTTCCTAAAAGTCTGGCCATAGCCGACCACAGGCTGGAGGTGAACTGGGCGCCCCTGTCGGAGGTAATGTGGGCCGGTACCCCAAAGCGTGCTACCCAGGTTGCGATCAGTGCTCGGGGGCAGGATTCGGAGGTGGTGTCGCTGAGCGGGACTGCCTCTGGCCATCTGGTGAACCGGTCGATCATAGTTAGGAGGTACCACGCTCCTCGTGACACTGGCAGGGGCCCCATGATATCCACATGGATGTGGTCGAACCTCCGGCGGGTGGGTTCGAACCGCTGCGGTGGAGCCTTGGTGTGCCGCTCCACCTTGGCCGTTTGGCACTGCATACACGTTTTGGCCCATTCACTGACCTGTTTACGAAGTCCATGCCACACGAAACTGTTGGAGACCAGCCGGACAGTTGTCCTGATGGAGGGGTGCGCTAAGTTGTGAATGGATTCGAACACCCGCCGGCGCCAGGCTGCTGGGATGACGGGGCGGGGTTGGCCAGTAGCTACGTCACATAGTAGGGTCCTCTCACCTGGGCCTACGGGGAGGTCTTGGAGCTGCAAACCGGAGACTGCAGTCCTGTAACTGGGGATCTCAGCATCTGCCTGCTGTGCCTCTGCCAGCGCTGCATAGTCCACCCCCTGGGACAGGGCCTGTATGGTAGGTCTGGAAAGTGCGTCTGCCATGACGTTGTCCTTTCCAGAGACATGCCGGATGTCCGTCGTGTACTCGGAGATGTAGGACAGATGTCGCTGCTGGCGGGACGACCAGGGGTCGGACACCTTAGTGAACGCAAAGGTAAGCGGTTTGTGGTCTGTGAACGCGGTGAAGGGCCTACCTTCTAAGAAGTACCTGAAATGGCGGATTGCCAGGTATAGTGCAAATAGCTTCCGGTCGAAAGCACTGTATTTGAGTTCGGGTGGTCGTAGGTGTTTGCTGAAGAACGCCAGGGGTTGCCAGCGACCCTCGATGAGTTGTTCCAGCACTCCACCGACTGCTGTGTTGGATGCGTCCACCGTGAGGGCAGTAGGAACGTCCGTTCTGGGGTGCACTAGCATCGCGGCGTTTGCCAAGGCTTCTTTGGTCTTAACGAAAGTGGCTGCGGCCTCTTTGTCCCAGGTAATGTCCTTGCCCTTACCCGACATCAGAGTGCATGGTTCGGGCTGCTGAGGGGAGGAAACGGTGGTAGAAATTCACCATACCCACGAATTCCTGCAAGCCTTTGATTGTGTTGGGTCGGGGGAAGTGGCGGACCGCGTCTACCTTGGCGGGCAGCGGGGTTGCCCCGTCTTTAGTAATCCTGTGGCCCAGGAAGTCGATGGTGTCGAGTCCGAACTGGCATTTGGCTGGATTGATTGTAAGGCCGAATTCACGCAGGCGGGATTAGAGCTGGCGGAGGTGGGACAGATGCTCCTGCCGACTACTGCTGGCTATGAGGATGTCGTCCAAATAGATGAATGCAAAGTCCAGGTCACGTCCCACCGCGTCCATTAGCCGCTGGAAAGTCTGTGCGGCGTTCTTTAGACCAAACGGCATTCAGAGGAATTCGAAAAGTCCGAACGGGGTGATAAGTGCTGTTTTGGGGATGTCGTCCGGATGTACAGGGATTTGATGGTATCCCCGGACGAGGTCTACCTTGGAAAAGATCCTTGCGCCGTGTAGGTTTGCTGCGAAGTCTTGAATGTGCGGCACAGGGTAGCGGTCTGGCGTTGTAGCCTCGTTCAGTCTGCGGTAGTCACCGCATGGTCTCCAGCCCCCCGTTGCCTTGGGCACCATGTGAAGGGGGGAGGCCCATGGGCTGTCGGACCGTCGTATGATCCCTAATTCCTCCATCTTCTTGAACTCCTCCTTCGCCAGTCGGAGCTTGTCCGGGGGAAGCCTTCGAGCATGGGCGTGGAGGGGTGGTCCCTGGGTCAGGATGTGGTGCTGTACTCCGTGTCTGGGCATGGCTGCCGTGAACTGCGGTGTCAGTACTGATGGGAAATCCGCCAGGACCCTGGTGAATTCATCGTCGGACAGCGTGATGGAGTCCAGGTGTGGGGCTGGCAACTGTGCTTCACCCAGGGAGAACGTTTGAAAAGTCTTGGCGTGGACTAATCGCTTCCCTTGCAAGTCGACCAGCAGGCTGTGGGCTCGTAGAAAATCTGCCCCCAGCAGTGGTTGGGCCACGGCGGCCGGTGTGAAGTCCCAGGTGAACTGGCTGGAGCTGAACTGTAGCTGCACCGTGCGGGTGCCGTAGGTTCGTATTGTGCTGCCATTAGCGGCCCTCAGGGTGGGTCCCGATTCTCTGTTGCGGGTGTCGTAACTCGTTGGAGGTAAGACGCTGATCTCCGCTCCGGTGTCGACCAAAAAGCAGCGTCTCGACTGCTTGTCCCAGACGTACAGGAGGCTGTCCTGATGGCCAGCCGCCGTAGCCATCAGCAGCGGCTGGGCCTTGGCGTTTCCCGGGAATTTGCAGGGCGGTCTGCAGCGGCGGGCCTCCGTGCCCCACCGCTGGTGGTAGAAACACCATTGTTCATTGGGCTCCTCACTCCCGTCGCCGGGTTTTGTAGGCTCTGCTGCCGGGCCCGGTCTGGTCTGTCGTTGGGCACGCGGCTTGGTGATCTGTGCGACGGATGCCCCTCTCTCTTTCCTGGCATTCCACAGCACATCTGCTCGGGTCGCCACCTCCCGGGGGTTGCTGAAATCTGCGTCGGACAGCAGCAGGCATATGTCCTCGGGCAGTTGCTCTAGGAACGCCTGCTCAAACATGAGGCAGGGTTTGTGTCCTTCAGCCAGGGCCAGCATCTCGTTCATTAATGCTGACGGCGGCCTGTCTCCCAAACCATCCAGGTGCATTAAGCCGGCAGCTCGCTCGCGCTGTGAGAGTCCGAAAGTCCTTATGAGCAGGGCTTTGAATGCTGTGTATTTGCCGTCCTCCGGGGGCGACTGTATAAACTCCTCAACTTGTGCAGCAGTCTCCTGGTCGAGGGAGCTCAGCACGTAGTAGTAGCGAGTGGACTCCGAGGTTATCTGCCGAATGTGGAATTGTGCTTCTGCTTGTTCGAACCATAAATGAGATCGCAGCGTCCAGAAGCTTGGCAGTTTTAACGAAACTGCGTGAACAGATGCAGCATCGGTCATCTCTGGTCCAAATATCGTTTGGGCAGTCGGGGTCACCAATTGTAGCGATGTGCTACACACAGCGCTAGAATAACCACACGGAGTCGGTGAGTTGGAGTTGCGATGAAAGAGGTTTATTCAAACTTCGCAGCCCGCTTTAAAGCCTTCCCGTTCCCGCCCTTTTTGCTGCCCGCCCTCTGCCTGCGCGCGCTGTTTCGTGAGCCGGTTCGTGGGTGTCAGAAAGTGGGTCGCCACAGGGTCATCAGTTGTAAAAATAATCTTATTGGGGGCATTGTGGATAAAAGGGAAATTATATTGTTGGTGTCACTTTCGAGATCTCCGGGCATCCTTTCACTGGAATGGTTTGGAAAATGCCCCCGGAACCCATGAAAAAGTGAAGGATTGGCAATGCTGTCAATGGTTCTTAGTGTCCTCTGGTCTTAACCTGTAGACCACTTGATTTATGTGAATTAACTGGAGAAGTTACTACATTCAGTAGCCACTTTATTAGCTACATCTGTACAGCTGCTTTTTAAAGCAAATAGATAACGTGCCAATCATGTGCTGTTAACTCAATGCGCAAAAACATGCAGATATGGTCAAGAGGCTATTGTTCAAACCAAACACTAGAATAGGGAAGAAATATGATCCAAGTGACTCTGACCATGGAATGATTGTTGGTGCCACATGGTGGGGGGTGGGGGTTGGGTATTTCAGAAACTACTGATCTCCTGGGATTTTCATGCACAACAGCCTCTAGCGTTTACAGAGAAAGGTGTGGAAAGCAAAGAAAAAAATCCACATTGAGCAGCTGTTCTGTTGGTGAAAATGCCTTGTTGATAGAGAGGTCAGAAGAGAAGGGCCGGACTAGTTCAAGCTGAGAGGGAAACGGCAGTAACTCAGATGAGCACACGTTACAACAGTGGTGAAGTGCACCTCCGAAAGCACAACATGCCGTATAGACTCAGTGTCCACTTTATTAGTTATTGGTCAAAGTTCAGAGTAAGTTTATTACCAATGTACATATATATCATCATATACAACCATGAGATTCAATTTCTTATGAGCACAATCAGTAAATCCATAATGGAATAATGACTGAAATAGAATCAATGAGAGACTGCAATAAATTAGGCATTCAACCGGAGTGCAAAAGACAATAAACCATGCAAATAGAAAAAGAAAGGAATAATAATAATAAATAAATAAGCAATAAATATCGAGAACATGAGATGAAGAGTCCTTGAAAGTGAGTATAGGTTGTGGGAACATTTGAAGGGAAGTTGAGTGGATTTATCCCTTTGGATCAAGAGCCTGATGGTTGAGGGTAAAACTGTTCTTGACCTGGTGACGTGGGTCTTGAGGTCTATGGCTCCCAGGATTAGAGATCCACGCAGGCAAGGGACACGAGGGCCAGATACTCCCTAGTTATGCGAGCCAGTGAGTCCAGAATTCCAGACCGGTATTTTGGCCTCCTGTAGTCGATACAAAAAACAAAGCCCGAGGGTTGATCAGAAGTCTGAAAGTGAAGGTCCAATAGCCAAAGACCTGGGTCAGCAGATTCAGAAATTGGAGGTACCCTTGGGGATTTAATGCAAGATTCCCTAAAGATAAACTTGCCTGTTGAGTCAGTAGTAAGGAAGTCAAATGAAATGTTAGCATTCATTTTGGAAGAACTAGAATATAAAGGTAAGAATGTGGTGCCGAGGTTTTATAAGGCTTTGGTCAGAGCACACCTGGAATATTGGTGGCAGTTTAGGGCCCCTTATCTAAGGAATGATGTGCTAGCATTGGAGGAAGTTCAGAGAAAGTTTACGAGAATAATGCTAAGAATGAAAGGATTAATTTATCAGGAACATTTGATGGGTTTGGGCCTGTACTCGCTGGAGTTCAGAAGAAGGGAGCAGGGATAAACCTTTGAGCGACAGAGGATGCAAGGTGACCTGATAGAGGTGTATTAGATGATGAGATGATGATCGTGTGGATAGTCAGAGGCTTTTTCCCAGGGCCGAAATGGCTAATGTGAGGAGGCATGGTTTTAAGGTGCTTGGAAGTAGGTACAAGGGGGATGTCAGAGAGTGGTGGGTGTTTGGAATGCACTGCCAGTGAAGGTGGTAGAAGTGGATACAATTGGGTCTTTTAAGAGACTATTAGATAGGTATATGGAACTTAGTAAAATAGAGGGCTATGCGATAGGGAAATTCTGGGCATTTTCTAGAGTAGATTACATGGTCAGAACAGCATTGTGGACCGAAGGGCCTGTAATGTGCTGCAGATTTCTATGTTTCGATGGATGTCATTAAAACCCACTGAACATTGAAAGGCCTAGGTAGAGTGGATGTGGAGAGGCTGTTTCCTACACTGGGGAGTCTAGAAACATAGAAACATAGACACATAGAAAATAGGTGCAGGAGTAGGCCATTCGGCCCTTCAAGCCTGCACCGCTATTCAGTATGATCATGGCTGATCATCCAACTCAGAACCCTGTACCAGCCTTCCCTCCATACCCCCTGATCCTTTTAGCCACAAGGGCCATATCTAACTCCCTCTTAAATATAGCCAATGAACTGGCCTCAGCTGTTTCCTGTGGCAGAGAATTCCACAGGTTCACCACTCTCTGTGTGAAAAAGTTTTTCCTAATCTTGGTCCTAAAAGGCTTCCCCTTTATCCTCAAACTGTGTCCCCTCATTCTGGACTTCCCCAACATCGGGAACAATCTTCCTGCATCTAGCCTGTCCAATCCCTTTAGGATTTTATACGTTTCAATAAGATCCCCCCTCAATCTTCTAAATTCCAATGAGTATAAGCCTAGTCGATCCAGTTTTTCATCATATGAAAGTCCTGCCATCCCAGGAATCAATCTGGTGAACCTTCTTTGTACTCCCTCTATGGCAAGGATGTCTTTCCTCAGATTAGGGGACCAAAACTGCACACAATACTCCAGGTGTGGTCTCACCAAGGCCTTGTACAACTGCAGTAGTATCTCCCTGCTCCTGTACTCGAATCCTCTTGCTATGAATGCTAGCATACCATTCGCCTTTTTCACCGCCTGCTGTACCTGCTTGCCCACTTTCAATGACTGGTGTATAATGACACCCAGGTCTCGTTGCACCTCCCCTTTTCCTAATCGGCCACCATTCAGATAATAATCTGTTTTCCTGTTTTTGCCACCAAAGTGGATAATCTCATATTTATCTACATTAAATTGCGTCTGCCATGAATTTGCCCACTCACCTAACCTAGCCAAGTCACCCTGCATCCTCTTAACATCCTCCTCACAGCTAACACTGCCACCCAGCTTCGTGTCATCTGCAAACTTGGAGATGCTGCATTTAATTCCCTTGTCTAAGTCATTAATATATATTGTAAACAACTGGGGTCCCAGCACTGAGCTTTGCAGTACCCCACTAGTCATTGCCTGCCATTCTGAAAATGTCCCGTTTATTCCCACTCTTTGCTTCTTGTCTGCCAACCAATTCTTTATCCACATCAATACCATACCCCCAATACCACGTGCATTAAGTTTGCACACTAATCTCCTGTGTGGAACCTTGTCAAAAGCCTTTTGAAAATCCAAATATACCACATCCACTGGTTCTCCCCTATCCACTCGACTAGTTACATCCTCAAAAAATTCAATCAGATTCATCAGACATGATTTTCCTTTCACAAATCCATGCTGACTTTGTCCGATGATTTCACCGCTTTCCAAGTGTGCTGTTATCACATCTTTGATAACTGACTCTAGCATTTTCCCCACCACCGATGTCAGGCTAACCGGTCTACAATTCCCCAGTTTCTCTCTCACTCCTTTTTTAAAAAGCGGAGTTACATTAGCCACCCTCCAATCCTCAGGAACTAATCCAGAAACTAGAGAGTTTTGAAAAATTGTCACTAATGCATCCACTATTTCTTGGGCTACTTCCTTAAGCACTCTGGGATGCAGACCATCTGGCCCTGGGGATTTATCTGCTTTTAATCCCTTCAATTTACCTAACACCATTTCCCTACTAACATGTATTTCCCTCAGTTCTTCCATCTCACTAGACCCTCTGTCCCCTACTATTTCCGTTAGATTATTTATGTCCTCCTTAGTGAAGACAGAACCAAAGTAGTTATTCAATTGGTCTGCCATGTCCTTGTTCCCCATGATGAATTCACCTGTTTCTGACTGTAAGAGACCTACATTTGTCTTAACCAATCTTTTTCTTTTCACATATCTATAAAAGCTTTTACAGTCAGTTTTTATGTTCCCTGCCAGCTTTCTCTTATAATCTTTTTACCCTTTCCTAATTAAGCCCTTTGTCCTCCTCTGCTGGACTCTGAATTTCTCCCAGTCCTCAGGTGTGCAGCTTTTTCTGCCTAATTTGTATGTTTCTTCTTTGGAATTGATACTATCCCTAATTTCCCTTGTCAGCCATGGGTACACTACCTTCCCTGGTTTATTCTTTTGCCAAACTGGAATCCCAGTTTGGGACATCCCTGCAGAACCGTATTGAGGAGGAGTTTCTTCAGCCAGAGGGCAGTGAATCTGTGAAGTTCATTTACACAGATGTCTGTGGAGGCCAAGTCATAGGGTATGAAGGTTACAGGAGAATGGAGTTGAGAGGAAAAAATAAAGCAGCCATGGTTCAATGTCCAAGAGGACTCCCTGGTCCAAATGGTCTAATTCTGCTTATACGTCTTGTGGTCTTATGGTCCAGATTCAGTGTTTCACCTTTCACCTTTCTCTCATGGGGTCACCTCTGTGGCCAATTTCTACAACATCTGAAAAGCTATTTCTCTTACCTTCCACTCATCTACCATTATCCTTTGATTCTTGCCACTAAGCTATGTTAGGATCCAATTTACCAGTTTTCCTTTTACATTTTTTGTCAGGTGACCTTATCAAAAGGTTTGCTGAAGTCCATAGAGACTGAAACATACTGTATGTGCTGTCATCAGCAACCATCCTTGGTCAGCCGTCAAAAATTCCAACCAACGTTGTCAGACATAGAAACATAGAAACATAGAAAATGGGTGCAGGAGTAGGCCATTCGGCCCTTCGAGCCTGCACCGCCATTTATTATGATCATGGCTGATCATCCAACTCAGAACCCAGCCTTCCCTCCATACCCCCTGACCCCTGTAGCCACAAGGGCCATATCTAACTCCCTCTTAAACATAGCCAATGAACTGGCCTCAACAGTTTGCTGTGGCAGAGAATTCCACAGATTCACCACCCTCTGTGTGAAGAAGTTTTTCCTAATCTCGGTCCTAAAAGGCTTCCCCTCTATCCTCAAACTGTGACCCCTCGTTCTGGACTTCCCCAACATCGGGAACAATCTTCCTACATCTAGCCTGTCCAATCCCTTTAGAATTTTATACGTTTCAATCAGATCCCCCCTCAATCTTCTAAATTCCAACGAGTACAAGCCCAGTCATCCAGTCTTTCTTCATATGAAAGACCTGCCATCCCAGGAATCAATCTGGTGAACCTTCTTTGTACTCCCTCTATGGCAAAGATGTCTTTCCGCAGATTAGGGGACCAAAACTGCACACAATACTCCAGGTGTGGTCTCACCAAGGCCTTGTACAACTGCAGTAGTACCTCCCTGCTCCTGTACTCGAATCCTCTCGCTATAAATGCCAGCATACCGTTCGCCTTTTTCACCGCCTGCTGTACCTGCATGCCCACTTTCAATGACTGGTGTATAATGACACCCAGGTCCCGTTGCACCTCCCCTTTTCCTAATCGGCCACCATTCAGATAATAATCTGTTTTCCTATTTTTGCCACCAAAGTGGATAACTTCACATTTATCCACATTAAATTGCATCTGCCATGAATTTGCCCACTCACCCAACCTATCCAAGTCACCCTGCATCCTCTTAGCATCCTCCTCACTGCTAACACTGCCACCCAGCTTCGTGTCATCCGCAAACTTGGAGATGCTGCATTTAATTCCCTCATCCAAGTCATTAATATATATTGTAAACAACTGGGGTCCCAGCACTGAGCCTTGCGGTACCCCACTAGTCACCGCCTGCCATTCTGAAAAGGTCCCGTTTATTCCCACTCTTTGCTTCCTGTCTGCTAACCAATTCTCCACCCACACCAATACCTTACCCCCAATACCGTGTGCTTTAAGTTTGCACACTAATCTCCTGTGTGGGACCTTGTCAAAAGCCTTTTGAAAATCCAAATATACCACATCCACTGGTTCTCCCCTATCCACTCTACTAGTTACATCCTCAAAAAATTCTATGAGATTCGTCAGACATGATTTTCCTTTCACAAATCCATGCTGACTTTGTCCGATCATTTCACCGCTTTCCAAATGTGCTGTTATCACATCCTTGATAACTGACTCCAGCAGTTTCCCCACCACCGACGTTAGGCTAACCGGTCTATAATTCCCCGGTTTCTCTCTCCCTCATTTTTTAAAAAATGGGGTTACATTAGCCACCCTCCAATCCTCAGGAACTAGTCCAGAATCTAACGAGTTTTGAAAAATAATGTTGCATTAACAAATCTGTGTTAGATTACTTTCAATTGCTTTCATGGTTAAACGTGGTTGAACTTAGTGTTCCCTAGTTTATACTGTGCATCAGAATTAGAATTTTTACATACTGAGATACAGTGAAAAGTTTTTGTTTGCATCCCACTCACACAGACAGATTATGCCATAGAGACAGTAGGTAGATTGATGTAGAATGCCTGTACCTAGCATTGTGCACTGTGTAGGATCGAACTATAGTAAAATGCACAGGCAATTGATAGCATTCACAATATTGGTACTGGTATTGGTTTATTGTTGTCACGGGTCCCGAGATAAAGTGAACGGCATTTGTTTTGATGCTATTCGGACAAGTAGCCCATACGTAAGCATAAAGTGACAACACAATACTGAATATAATGTTATACTTGCAGAGAAACGATTGTGCAGGTAGACAAATGAATTGCAAGGGTCATAATGAAATGGACTGGGAGATCAAGAGCTCATCAAGAGACCTATTGAAGAGATTGATGGTGGGAAATACCTTTGATTCTGTTGACTGTTGCTGTCAAACAGTGGGAAGTGCAGAGAGAGTCAATGGAGGAAGAAGGCAAGAGAATGGGGTTAAGAGGGAAAATAAATCAGCCATGATAGAATGGCGGTGCAGACTCACTGGGCCAAATGGCATAATTTTGCTCCTCTGTCTTATAGTCTTATGGTTTTATGAGTCACTAGTATTTAGCCCCTGTGAATCCGTAACCCAAAATACACAGTAGATCACCTGCGGATGAGTGAATTGGTATAGCAACACAATGTGTGCTTTGAGCCTGATAGCAAGACCGCTGAAGTAACTGGTTAGCCAGTTTGTATCTCGGATTTTGCTATAATCATACATTATCAAGAGGTATCCCAGAAAGTAAACTATAAAGGCTAATTCCTGTCTGAGTCATTGTTTGGTTATTGGAAAATAGCCTCTATTTTCCAAAGCAAAATACATTGTAAAAAAGCTGACCAAAGATTTGAAAATTTTTGCAGTAAATGAAGAATAGATTGGATTATAAAAATGAGGTCTTTTCTCTTGTGCAATAAAGTCTCATGTAATGATCTGTTTTAAATCATCTGCAGCTTCACCTCAGATTCCGCTGAATGGTGAATCAATTATGGCGTGAATTGTCATTTTTCAGACCATTTCTCTCCAAATTGTGACTTGAGGCCATAGTCTCCTGTTCCTTTTGTGGCATTCATGATGCAAGTGAATAGGGTAAACAGGAATATTTGAAACTGGTCAGTTTTAATCATGACTCAGTTTCGCCTTCACAGCAGAACACATTTCAAAAATTAGCATTTTGTGATCTGTTTAGTGAAAAAGTGCAACACTGTAGGAAGCTATTCGGTCCATCATTGCTGCGCCGGGCCTTTGTTAAAGCTATCCCATCATTCCCATCAACCTGACCTGTGTCATTAAAGTGTGAAGAGATTCATTTTGGAGGAGCAGAGGGATCTTGGGGACAACATCTACACTGATGAAGGCAGTGCAGTGGTTGTGGTCCATATGGATTTTGGTAAGGCATTTGTTAAGGTTCCTCAGTATAGCCTCATTCAGAAAGTTAGAAGGCATGGGATCCAGGGAAACTTTGTTGTGTGGAAACAGAATTGGCTTGCCCACAGAAGGTGGAGGGTGGAAGCAGATGAAGCCTGTTATGCCTGGAGGTTGGTGTCCAGTGATGTTCTGCAGGGTTCTGTTCTGTGCTGGATGAGGATGTGGAAGGGTGAGTGAGTAAGTTTGCAAATAACACCAACATTGGTAGAGTTGTGGATAGTGCGGATGGTGCAGGTTGCAACAGGACATTGACAGGGTGCAAAACTGGGCTGAGAAGTAGAAGATGGAGTTCAACCCAAAAGAGCGTTAAGTGATTCACTTTGTAATATTGTGTTCAGTTCAGGCCGTTTCATTATAGGAAGGATGTGAATGCTTTAGAGAGGGCGCAGAAGAGATTTACCAGGATGCTGTCTGGATTAGAGAGTATGTCCTATGAAGAAATGTTGAGAGAGCCAAAGCTTTTCTCGTGAAGGAGGATGAGAGGTGACTTGATAGCTTGGTAGAGGTGTATAAGATGCTGAAGGGCAATGACAGACAACCAGCGCTTCTTTCCAGGGGTGGCAATGGCTAGTATGAAAGGCTAGTATAATTTTAAGGTCTTCCCAGAACCTCCCAGCTTCTCACCATTCCCCCCCCCACCCCCAACTCATCCACCTTTCCCCTCACCTGGCTTCATCTACCACCTTCTACTTTGTATTCCTTCACCTCCCCCCATCTTCTCCATCCTTTCCAGTGCTGATCAAAAGTCTCAACCCAAAACCCTGGCTCTTTATTCCTCTCCATAGATGCTGCCTGACCTTTGGAGTTTCTCCAGCATTTTGTGTGTGTTGCTCTGGATTTCCAGTATCTGCAGAATCTCTTGTGTTTATAAATTGAAGGTGATTGGAGGAAGTATGGGGGTGGGGGAATGTCAGAGATATGTTTATAACACAGGGAATGTCAAGTGCATGGAATAAGCTGCCGGGATGGTGAAAGAGGCAAGTACATTAGTGACATTAGGATCACTCTTAGATAGGCACATGGATAAAAGAAAAATGGAGGGAAGGCTACATGGAAGGGAAGCATTAGATTGATCCTGGAATAGGTTAAAAGATCGGTACAATATCATCGGATGAAGAGCCTGTACTGTGCTGTACTGTTCTAAGTTTAATGTTCTTCATAACTTTGCAAAATTCTCAATGATGACTGTTTGATAAAGCCAGAGAGTCACAGAGTCATGGAAACAGTCTCTTTTTTTCACCTCGTCTAAATCAGCTAAGATGCCTTGCCCAATATCACTCTGAACCTTTCTTATCCATGTACCTGTCCAAATGTCTTTTAAATATTGTTATTGTATCTGTCTCAAAGACTTCCTGTGGCAGTTCATTTTCTCTGTGTGAAGTAACCCCTCAGATGGTCAGGAATTGTAAATGGACCCTGGTAGCTGCGTGGGTTCAGTTTTATCTCCTTGGAAAGAAGAGGACAGACCAGTTCTGAGTGATAGCATGGTTTTACCACTCATGCCCCATTAGCTTGTCAACTTTATTACCTAAAGCGGTTTTGGAGTCAATGGGAAGTGAGCACCTGTCTATTAAAGTCATGCAACAGGAGATAGCTTCCAGAATAAAAAAATAGATGGTCCACAATGGTCAAAGCAAAGGATGACAACAAGAGAAAAAATGTCGGATGGGATTGAATGTGGGATCATGATGAACCCTTGTTTCTTCCTAGTCAACAGGGAATCAAAAACGTTAAATTAGTAATGATTATCATTTAAAAACACCTTTAATATAAATGGTTAAACGTGAGAGAGTGTTTTGAAGAAAACATCAAAAATTGCAGTAGGAGAAGGCGGTTGGCACTTGGATCCTGCTCTGTCATTCAATATCATCGGGCCTGGCTATCCAAATTCAATACTTCCTTCCAGCCTTGCTCTTTGAACCCTTTAGCCATGAGAGAAAACCCTCCTTGAATGCTCTCTCTGCAAACTTGTCTGTCTTTAACCCCTTCATCATCCCTTATTCTGGCTTCTGCCAACTTCATTTCCAATTCTGATGAAGGATCTCAGCCCAAGACATTGACAGCTCATTCCCTTCCGTAGATGCTGCCCGAACCTGCAGAGTTCTTCCAGCATTTTGTTTGTTGAAAAAGACATGAATAATAGGCCTATCCATTTCAAATCACCTTCCCAGTCCTATTCCAACATGCCTGTCCATAGCCTTCTCTCCTACCACGATGAGGCCAAATTCAGGTTGGAGGAGTTTCTTCTTCTTCTTCATGTACCTTGTGCATTACACACTTGGGCAGTCATGGCTTTCCACATCCAATGACCCCACACAGCGTCAATGATATCTCGCACACTTAGATCTGTTAGCTCTTTCACAGTGTCCAGATATTTTCTTCTTTACCTTCCTCTTCCCTGTTTCCCAGGCATACAGCCTTGTAAAGTAAGGCATTCTATTTCTACCTTTCTGATGACATGGCCCAGGAATTTAAGTTTCCTCTCATTTAATGTTCTCATGACAAATCTTTTTGTATGGGCACATCGGAGTACTGTCTCATTAGTTACCTTATCTCTATATGATATTTTCAGCATTCTTCTAAGAAACCAGTTGGAGGAGCAGCACCTCATATTCTGCCTCGGTAGACTGGCAGAATCTGAAGCCAAGAACATTGATTTAGAGTCAGAGAGTCTTAGAACTCTGGAGCACAGAAGCAGGCCCTTAGCCATTCTTGTCTGTGCCAAAGCATTAATCTGCCAAATTCCATCAAACTGCACCTGGTCCATAGTCCTCCATACTCCTCTAATCCATGTACCTATTCAAATTACTCTTAAGTGTTGAAATCAACCCCACATCCACCACTTGTGCTGGCAGCTCATTCCACACTCTCACCACCCTCTGAGTGGAGAGGTCCCCCTCCTATTCTCTTTAACATTTCACCTTTCACCCTTAACCTATGACCTCTAATTGTGGTCTCACCCAACTTCAGTGGAAAAAGCCTGCTTGTATTTACCCTGTCTATACCCCTCATCATTATATATACTTCTATCAAATCTCCCCTCAATCTTCGAGGAAATAAATTGCTGACCTATTCAACCTTTCCCTGTGACTCAGGTCCTCAAGTCCTGGCAACATCCTTGTCAATTTTCTCTGCACTCTTTCAATCTATTTATATCTTTCCTGAAGGTAGGTGATCAAAACTGCATACAATACTCCAAATTAGGCCTCACCAACGTCTTATACAATTCCAACATAACATCCCACCTCCTGTACTCAGCACATTGATTAATGAAAGTCAATTGCCAAAAGCTTTCTTCAGGATCCTGTCTACCTGTGACACCACTTTCAAGGAATTAGGGACCCTCTGTTCTACCACACTCCTCAGTGCCCCATCGTTCACTGTGTAAGACCTACCCTGGATGGTCCCAAGTCCAAAGTGCAACACCTCATACTTGTCTGCATTAAATTCCAGCTTCCATTTTTCAGCCCATTTATCCTGCTGGTCCAGATCCCATTGCAAGCTTAGATCATCTTCCTTGGTATCTACTACACCCCCAATCTTGGTGTCATCCACAAATTTGCTGACCCAGTTTACCACATTATCATCCAGATTGTTGATATAGATGACAAACAACAATGGACCCAGCAGCGATCCCTGTGACACAGGCCTCCAGAGAAGCAGCCATCTACAATCACTCTGTTTTTTTCTGTGAAGCCAATGACTAATCCAATTTACTACCTCATCTTGAATGCTGAGCGACAGAACCTTTTTGACCTACTTCCCATGTGGGACCTTGTGAAAGGCCTTGCTAAAGTCCGTGTAGGCAGTACATCCATTACCTTGCTTTCATCAAGGGTCATGGTAACATTTTCAAAAAACTGTAAGATTGGTTAGACATGACTTACCATCCACAAAGCCATGTTGACTATCCCTAATGAGTCCCTGTCTGTTCGCATACTTATCTGTTTGGTCCCGTAGAACACATCCAGTAACTTTCCCACTACTGACGTAAGGCTCACCAGCCTACAATTTCCTGGTTTATTCTTAAACAATGGAAAAACATTAGATGTAATCCAATCCCCCAGCACCTCACTTCTTGAATTACCTCATTTACTGAATCCCAAAAGCCCCTGCTAAGGATGTTTAAAATATTTCTGCAAGGGCCCCTACAATTTCTGCACTAACCTTCCACAGGGTCAGAAGGAATATCTTGTCAGGTCCTGGGGATTTATCCACCCTGACTTGCCTCTAAACAGCAAACACCTCCTCCTCTGTAATCTGTACAGGGTCCATGACCTCACTGCTGCTTTGCCTCACATCTATAGACTCTGTGTCTGTCTCCCAAGTAAATACAAAAGATCCTTTTCAGATCTTCCCATCTCTATCAGCTTCATGCATAGATTACCACTCTGATCTTCCAAAGGACCAATTTTGTCACTTGTTCTCCTTTTACTCTTAATATATCTGTAGAAGTCCTTACGACTCTCCTTTGCCTTATCTGCTAGAGCAACCCCATGTCTTCTTTTAACCCTCCTAATTTCCTTCTTTAGTGTTCTCTTGCATTTCTTATACTCCTCAAATACTTTATTTGTTCCTGCCTGTCTATACCTGCTATGCACCTCCTCTGTTTCCTTAACCAGGGCCCCAATGCCTCTCCAAAACCAAGGTTCCAAAAACCTGTCAACTTTGCTTTTTATTCTGACAGGAACATACACACTCTGTACTATCAAAATTTCAGTTTTGAAGGCTTCCCATTTACCAAATACACCTTTACCAGAAGATGTATTTCTTTAGCTTCTGGTAATTTCTCCCTTTCCCCTCCTTCTCTCTCTTTCTCTATTCCTAATTCTGGTTACTCTCTCACCCCTTCCCTTCTCCTCACTTGTCCATCACCTCCCTGCTCCTTCTCTTTATTTCATGGTCCTCTTCCCTCTCCTATTAGTTTCTTCCTGCTTCAACCTCTTCTACCTATCCACTCCCATCTTCTTACTTTGTTCCCCCTCCCCCTCCCACCCACTTTCCCCATCACCTGGTCTCACCAGTCACCTGCCAGCTTGTACTCCTTCCTCTCCACTCACCTGATTTTGGCTTCTGCATTTCTGTATGTTGCTCAGGGTTCCAGCAACTGCAGAATCTCCTTGTGTTTATGAAGTGTAAAGGCCTACCTTTCGGGCCAGTTTTAGTAGGATAACTCTTTCATCTCAAAACAAGAGTAGAAGTAAAAGTCAGGAATGGAAAAACTGGAAATGGAAGTTAGAGAAATTACAGATGTAAAAGAAAGGAGGCCGCCTTCAGGAGAGAGGCCAAAAAGCCTGTTTCTGTGTCGTAACAGTTATATAAGTGCAGCAAAAATTAAAAAGACAAATGGTGTGTTGTGCATTGGCTATTGAACATTGTCACAAGATCAGGAAGTTGGTATATCATGATGTAAAACTCTGGATACATTCAGCTGGTCAGAAGGTTTCAGCTTTTGTCCCGTCTGTCATCGACACTGACTCACTCTATCACAAAGCTGTCATGGTCAACTGTTCCATTTTATTTTTCTGTCCTTTCAATGCTGCAGTAAGATCAAGTTATTCAATGTCATTTCTTGTACACAATGTAAAGGAGAATTGTTACTCCAGATCCAATTGCAGCTCAAAAATACACAAAAGATAAAGAACATAATAACAACTTTAAATACACAATAAATATAAATAAATACATAAAATAGCTTCTATATTGATTGTGTGTCCATAAAGTGATGCTGGGCTGTACATAAGGTGGCAGATGGTAAATAATAAAGTAGCGGTGGAGTCAGTGGATGGAGGTGTTGATCAGCCTTACTGCTTTGGGAAAGTAGCTGTTTCTGACTTTGGTGGTCCTGATGTGGATGCTACGTAGCCTCCCCACCCCCCCCACCCCCCATGGGAGTGGGACAAACAGTCCATGAGCAGGTGAGGTTATTTCTTTCCTTCCATACATCAAAGTTTACAAACTCCGGTAGCTTGTAAATCCCAGCACCCCTCCTGACCTTCCTGGTCCTTCACCCCCTCCTGACCTTCCTGGTCCTTCACCCCTCCTGACCTTCCTGGTCCTTCACCCCCTCCTGACCTTCCTGGTCCTTCACCCCCTCCTGACCTCATCTCTTCCTCTAGTTTCTCTGTCTGTGGTGCTTGCACCATCCCTTTTGATTTACTCCTCTCTGCTCCTGAGCAATCAGTCCTCAGTTAAAAGAACAACTTTGATACCACCTTAGTGAACTCCAAGCTTGGCATAACGTTGATCTTCTGCCATCTCTGTGCCCACTTTCCTTGCTAGAAATCCTCAGCCCATGCTCCCTGATCCCCACACTCCTGATACACCTGGTATCCTCCCTTTGGAGTTTTATCACCCACAGATTCATCTGTTGTTCAGTGCCAACATGACATTAGACTGAGGTTTTTCCGGTCTCCTCAATCACTCTCCTTCTGAACTTGCATCGCTCCACTTACTAAGAACCAATCTTCAGAATATTATAAGGCTGGAGCCACTGGGACGTCTGATATCAGAAGATGAACATCAGCTCTCAGACACATTCCTAAACCTCGCATTGGACCATGAATCCACAAGTGAAGATCGGGCCATTGTCTCGCACATATTTGTGGATCTCATTTCCTCAGGAGAACTTTCCTCTGTAGCTTCCAGATTTGAGGTCTCCCCGCAGGTGGCGTGGTCGCGTAATGGTGTACGTGATGTTACTACAACATCAGCCACCCAAGTTCAGTTCTGCCACTGTCCATAATCTGTTTCTCCGTTATCCCTGTGACCGTCTGGGTTTCTTCCAGATGTTCCCATTTTCTCCCACATTCCAAAGATGTGCGGGTTAGTAGGTTAATTAATCACATGGGTGTAATTGGGTGGTGTGGGCCCATACATCCAGAAGGGTGTGTTACTGTGCAGTATCTCTAAATAAAATAAAATTTTAAAAAATTAAATAAATCTGCAAACAGGACAGTCTGAGTTGTCTGATTGTTTCAGCCACTTTTGTCTTAATGAATTTTCTTTCTTCCTCAATCCATCCTTTCTCCCCGATCAAGTCGATTTCCACTTCTGATGTCCTTTGCTACCTTAGCACATTGAACATAGACCAGCGCGGTACAGGCCCTTTGGCCCACAATGTTGTGATAACCTTTTCACCTACTCCATGATCAATCTACATAGCCCATAACTCTCCATTTTCCTTTCATCTGTGTACCTAACTATGAGACCCTTCCATAAGACGAAAGGACATAGGAGCAGAAATAGGCTATTCAGCCCATCGAGTCTGCTCCTTCATTCCATCATGGCTGATCCAGGATCCCACTCAACCTCCTACACTTGCCCTCCTTGGCAACCTTTGCTGCCCTGATCAATCAGGAAACTATTATTATTCTATACACCTCCACCACCATTACACACTCACTACCAAGACTCTCTTGATTCTATACAGCGCCCATTACACACTCATCACCGAGCCTCTCTTTATTCTATATACCCCAATTACACACTCATCACCAAGTCTCTCTTTATTTTATACACCCTAATTACACACTCATCACCAAGCCCCTCTTTATTCTATACAGCCCCGATTACACACTCATCACCGAGCCTCTCTTTATTCTATACACCCGCACTACACACTCATCTTTATGTAAACCTCTCTTTATGTGCAGGTACATACAATTGGACTGTATCTCACAGTTACTGGTGCATTGTGCTTTATTGGATTGCTTATATATTTATATTTATTTCTTTTTTTTTGGTTTTTTATTGTGTGCTTTATGCTTATTGTGTGTTTTTTTATGCTGCATCAGATCAGAGTAACAACCCTTTTGTTCTGCTTTACACTTGCGTAGTGAAGAATGCCAATAAACAATCTTGAATCTTGGAAATTCTTATAATTTTATGCACCTCTGTCAAATGTCTCTTGTCATCCTTTGCTCCAAATAGAAAATCCAGAGCTCGCCCAACCTTTCCTCAAAAGATATAAGATCTCAGCAGCTTCCAATTCTTTGGTCTCAACTGTCTCAACTTTGCAATGGATATTAGTCATGTTATCAATATAAATGACACTGGTAAGTACACATTTTAGATACCACTTACCATTCTGGATACCTGCTATAGGAAGGATGACAACTGGAAAGAACACAAAAGAAGTTTTATAAGGATATTACTGAGCCTGGAGGTTTTAAGTTACATAGAACCATGGAATACTACTGCAAAGAATGAGGCCCCTTGGCCCATCTAGTCCATGCCACTTTCACCTCAGATGGTTAAAGAAGTTTGATATGGACCCCCAAATCCTAAGAACTTTTTGCAGGGGCACAATTGAGAGCATCCTGACTGGCTGCATCTCTGCCTGGTATGGGAACTGTACTTCCCTTAATCACAGGACTCTGCAGAGAGTGATACGGACAGCCCAGCGCATCTGTAGTTGTGAACTTCCCACTATTCAGGACATTTACAAAGGCAGGTGTGTAAAAAGGGCCCAAAGGAACATTGATGACCCTAGTCACCCCAACCACAAACTCTTCCATCTGCTACCATCTGGGAAACGGTACCACAGCATAAAAGCCAGGACTAACAGGCTCCAGGACAGCTTCTTCCACCAGCCCATCAGACTGATTAATTCACGCTAATACAATTGTGTTTCTATGTTATATTGATAGTCCTGTTGTACATACTATTACTATAATTGCACATTTAGATGGAGACCTAATGTAAAGATTTTTACTCCTCATGTATGTGAAGGATGCAAGAAATAAAGTCAATTTAATTCAGTTCCGTCTGCCATTTTTTGAGCTGGACCAGACCCTGCTGAAGCTTTGAGAATTTTCCTTTGGTTTATCCTGAGCCTGGATAGATTTTGCATTTTTCCCCTGGTGTTTAAGAGGCCAAAGTGTGACCTTACAGAAGTTTATAAAATCAGGAGGGGCACAGACAAGGTGAAGAGATCCAGTCTTCTCCACAGTGTAGGGGAGTCCAGAACTAGGGGGCACAGATTTAAAATGAGAGTGGAACAATTTAAAAACGACTTGTGTGTCGATGTTTTCACACAGAGGGTGATGTGTGTATAGAACCAGCTACCAGAGAAGTGATACAATTACAACATTTAAAAGACATTTGGACAGGTACATGGTTAAGAAGGTTTGAGAGACATGTAGGGAAATGGTGCTAGGTTAAATGGGCAATTTGGTTATGAGGATGAGTTGGGTTGAAGGATCTGTGAATTAAAGTTTAAAGTAAATGTTATTATCAGAGTGCGTATACTTTACCACACACAACCCTGAGATTCACTTTCCTGTGGACATACTCAGCAAATCTATAGAATAGTAACAGTAACTATAACAGGATCAATGAAAGGTCAATCAGAGTGCAGAAGACAACACACTGCGCAAATAAAAATACAGGTCCATAATCCCTTATCCGAAATCCTTGGGGCCAGTTGCATTTCGAAATTCAGAATTTTTCGGATTTCAGACCGCCCCCCACCCCATACCAAAAAACATGTATGCTCAAGTCCCTTCTTTAACCTGTCTCAGTGCGGTGGACTTTAGGACCCGGCGGCGCACCAAACCTACACACATTCTCCTGTATACTTTAAATCAGCTCTAGATTACTTATAATACCTAATACAATGTAAATGCTATGTAAATAGTTGTTATAATGTATTGTTTAGGGAATAATGACAAGAAAAAATTTTATTTCCAACAAAAACATTCAATAAAACATTAAAATATACAGCTTCAAACGAACTGAATCAAACACATGGTAAATGACTTATTTGAATAAATCTAGAACATCACTGTCACTGTCACTATAAAACTTCAGTAACTTGTCTTTCCGTTTATTTAAATCATATACAGTAGTCGTTCCGACACTATTTTTTTTTCAGTAAGACGCCGCACAGACTCACCACAATCAACCTTCTGCAATAACTTCATTTTCTGCGTTATTGATGATGATAGATGCTTCTTTCTCTTTTTCTCATTGTTACCTATAGGGGAACCTACAGCTCTTTTTGACATTTTCACAGTGAAATTAAACACAAAGTCAACAGTGAACACAAAATATCAGCAAACAGCAAATGCATGTGTAACCAGTACGAGCTCTGAGCCACCACTGACGTCTGGCGGCCTCTGCTAGTGCTGCCACGTCACACCTGAGTGACGTCAGCTGTCAGTGAAAACAACTTCGGTTTTCAGAGCTTTCTGGATTTCAGAATTTTGGATAAATGAATGTGCACCTGTATAAATAAATAGAATATATAATGAGAACATGAAATAACAAGATAAAGTGGAATCATTGGCTGTGGGAACATCTCAATGGATGGGCAAGTGAGTGAAGTTATCCCCTTTGTTCAAGAGCCTGACGGTTAAGGGGTAGTAAGCTGTTCCTGAATCTGGTGGTGCGAATCCTGAGGTCTTGTACATTCGGTAGCAAGAAAAGAGCATGGCCTGGGTGGTGAGGATCTGTGATGAAGGATGCTGCTTTCCTATGACAGAGTTTCATGGAGATGGGCTCTATAGTTGGAAGGGCTTTACCCATGATGTACTGGGCCAAATCCACTAACTTCTGAATGGTTTTCCATTCAAAGGCATTGGTCTTTCTATACCAGGCCATGATACAGTCAAACAATACACTCACCAGCACATATTTATAGAAGTTTGTCAAAGTTTTTGATGTCATGCCAAATCTCAGTAGACTCCTAAAGAAGTCGAGGCGCTGTCATGCTTTCTTCACAATTGCATTTACATGCTGGATCCAGGACAGGTCCTCTGAAGTAGTAACACCCAGAATTTAAAGCTGCTATCCCTCTCCTCCTCTGATCCTCTGATGAGGACTGGATCATGGACCTCTGGCTTCCCTCTCCCGAAGTCTGCAATCAGCTCCTTGATCTTGCTGACACTGAGTGAGAGATTATGTAAAAATATCAACCATTGAGGACATGCATTTGGGAAAAGCAGGGAAAAGTTTGAAGGAGATGTGCAGGCCAAGTTTTATTTACCAAGAGGTCAATAGGTGCCTGGAACATGCTGGATGGAAAGTGCTGGCAGTAGATATGACAATGGTTACTAATAGGCTGTTAAATAGAGCATAGAACTGTATAGGCCTTTCAGCCTACAATATTTACTTTTTTAAAATTTATTTAGAGATACAAGCCCGTATGGCCCAATGAGCCTCAATGCCCAGCAACTCTAGCCCTATCCCAAACACAGGATTTACCAATTAAATTTACCAATTTACCGATTAATTTACCAATGAATCTACCAACAGTATGTCTTTTTGCTGTGGGAGGAAACCGAGCTCATGTATAAACTCCTCACAGATGATGTCATACTTGAACTCCAACGCCCAGCTATAATAGCATCACACTAACCACTATGCTACCGTGATGTCCATGGCAAAGTTGTGCCAACCTTTTATCTAAATCCAAGATCAATCTAACCCCTCCCTCCCACATAGACCTCCATTTTTCTTTCAACCATGTGTTAATGTAAGGGTTTCTTAAAAGTCCCTAATGTATCAGCCTCTATCACCAGCCTTGGCAGTGTGTTCCACGCACCCACCACTCTCTGTGTAAAACACTTACCTCTAACATCTCCCCAGTCAATTTAACGTTATGTCCTCTTATAACATACAAACTGACAACACATGAAGTTGTGAAGAATGGAAGGAATAGATGACGTACAGGCAGGTGAGATTTAGTTTATTGGGAGATTGTGTTCAGTCCATTCGTCACAGGCAGAAGTACTGTTCTATGTTTATTGTTCTGTGTTCTGTGACTCTGTGATGGGCAATAACATCATGTCCTAAAAGAGCATAAGTCTATAAGACATCAGAGCAGAATTAGGCCATTTGGCTCATGAAGCCTGCTCTGCCATTCCATCATGGCCTCTCAGCACCACTCTTCTGCCTTCTCCCTGTAACCTTTGACACCCTTCTGATCAAGAACCTGTCAATCTCTGCTTTAAATATACCCAATGACTTGGTCTCCACAATGGTCCATGGCAACAAATTCCACAGATTCACCACCCTCTGGTTAAAGAAATTTCTCCTCATCTCCGTTCTAAATAGATACTTACGTGTTCTAAGGCTGTGTACCTTGGTCCTAGCCTCTTCCACTATTGGAAAAATTGTTTCCACATCCATTCATCCAGGTCTTTCAATATAAGGGAGGTTTCAATAAGAACCCTGCCCCTCCCCACCTCCCATTTCTTCTAAATTCCAGTGAGTGCAGGCCCAGAGCTGTCAAACCTGTTGGCAGTGAAAGATTTTGGGACTGGCTGAGATGACAACAGGCACTATATAAAAGCAAGTGCCCCTATTTGACAGATTTCTAACATGACTGATCTTTTAAAATAAATCTGCTTACAGATTTGAAACCGTTTTACAAGCAGTTTACAAAAGTTTCTGCTTGCCAAGTGTCAATGTAACAGGATCTTGTTGAAGAAGATTGTGTTTTTTATTCACATTGGAAGATTTCCTTTTTGCCAAGTGAATGCCTTGTGGGCAAACTGTCAGCTCGTACATTTTCAAGAATCCATTAACTGCAAGCTTTGCAAATTCAAGCGCGAGCTAATTAGAGTTTGTGTCAGCCCGATGCCATTTCTGAGGTCGAGGTGCATGAAAGGAACTTGCTAACCATGGCTTTAAGAGAAATCACAGAATCACAAAGACTACAACAAGGGAGGCCATTCTGCCCATTAAGTCCCTGCTTGTTCTCTAGAAGAGGAATTCATTAATGCGACAACCCTCCCCGTCTCCATATCCTTTCACTTACTTATCTATCTAACCCTTCCCTCCTACATTGCCCATTTCCCTTCATCCAAGTACAAGTCTTTTAAATGTCCCTAATCTTCCCATTTCTTCCACCAGCACCGGCACCTAACTCTATGTAAATGGCCTGCCGCTGACACCTCCCTTAATTTTTTCTGCATTCACCTGAATAGGATGTCTTGTGGTACAGTATTACACGTTAGTGCCCTGGAAAAACAGAGTCGGCTGTCCACTCTTATACCGTAATCTGATGTACCTCTATCAAGATGCCTCTCATCCTCCTTTGCTCCAAAGAGAGAAGCCCTAGCTCACTCAGCCAGACATAGAGCAGGACAGTACAGCACAGTACAAGACCCACAGCAACACCTCCCTCGACTACCGCCATGGCAGCGCGTTCCAGCAAAATTGTTGTTTGGCAAATCACCAGTGGGGATCAGTCAGTGTACAGCAGCGAGAATGGACAACTGGCTGAGTGGCACATCTCACTCAACATCAGTAAACCTAAACAACTGATCATTGGCTTCAGGAAGAGGACGGAGGATGAACTTGCGCCAGTCTACATTGATGGGTCAGTGATGGAGAGGGTCAGCAGCTTTAAGTTACTGGGTGATAACAGACCGGATTGCCTGTCCTTGGCTCAGCAGATAGATCAAATCAAATGAAGGTGTGCCAGTGTTTCTACTTCCTTAGATTAAGTCAATTCCGTACAACACTTTTACATCATGAACACATCCCCTGCTCACCATCCTAATTAACTACTTCAAGAACACAACAGCAATCGTTAAAGATCCCATCAGGGCCAGGCTATCTTCACCGGGGAGTTGGTACACAGCTCAGACCCATATCAGCAGGTTCAAGAACATTTGATTCTTGAACCAAAACCTCATCACTACCTCATTATAATATCAAGATGGCTATTTTCACCACTTAGAACTGCAAAAACTTTGTTTTTTTTGTGCTAATGGTGTTCTTTCTTGTACAATTCCTGTATATTTTATGCATAATTCATGATTAATTTAACTTTTTCTCATAAATGCTGTGTACACGAACCGATGTGCTGTAAGTCAGTTTCTCATTGCAATAGTGCATATGACTGTTAGCTTGACCTGATTTGTCTTGACTTGCCCCTGGATGTCCAATGTGTTTGCAAATATACAGGCAGAGGTAAAAATAGAAAATATATCACTGAATGCAGGAATTCTCAAAATCATGCCATGTACTGCAGTCAGTTTTTAAAGGTACTCTTGTACATAGAATTGATCCTCAGTGTGGAGTGATAGTTGTAGGTGTTGAAGAGTCAGTCACTACAGATTGGCAGAGATCTGAGATATTTGTTGTTTCGGGGGATTGCCATGGGTTAAAGATCAAGCAGAATATCATTTACCTATGGCCGCTGCTGGTATACGAGATGCCTGTGACAACTCTGGAGTTGCTGGAGAGAAAGGTCAGTAACTACCTTCGGTGGTGGCTGGGCCTACCTCGTAGTCTGAGCGGTGCAGCACTGTACGGAAGATGCAATAAGCTGCAACTTCCCTTCAGCAGCCTGGATGAGGAGTTCAGGGTTTCCCACACAAGAGAGGTGCTGTGGTACAGGGATTCCAAGGACCCTAAAGTGGCAGCAGCAGGCATCCAGGTACGGACGGGCAGGAAGTGGAAGGCACAGGAAGGGCTGGTGGTAGCAGAGTCCTGGCTGAGACACAGGGCTGTGGTGGGGACAGTGTCAACTGGGTGAGTGGGGCTGGGCTCTGGTTCACAACCTCGCTGTGACTAGGGCAAAGGCAAGGACAGATGCCAACTAGTCCTGGAGGAAGTGTGGGCTGGCATTGAAAAGGAGAGGAATAGCAGGATGATGGGCATGTAGCAGCAGGGAGCATGGACAAGGTGGGAAGCTGCGCTGGAGTGGAAAATCTCCTGGTCTGACATCTGGCAGGCAGAACCCCAGCACATTAAATTTATGATCCAGGCTGTCTATAATGTCTTGCCAAACCCTGCAAACCTCCATGCCTGGGGCAAGAGTGATACACCAGCATGTCCTCTCTGTCCAGGAAGAGAATCACTGGAGCACATCCTTAGCAGCTGCCCCAAAGCCTTGGGGGAAGGTCGCTACTGGTGGTGTCATGACCAGGTGCTGAAGCCAGTGGCAGAGAGCATTGCGACGGCCATGACCACCAGCAAACAGAGTGGTCAGAGGAAGAACATCTCCTTTGTCAGAGCCGAAGGACAGCCCCTACGTCAGCCCAGACCAGCATCATCATCGGGCCTGCTTAGCACCACAGCAGATTGGCTAGGGATTGACCTGGGGAGGCAGCTGAAGTTTCCTGACCATGTAGCAACAACTTCACTGAGGCCGGATGTGGTCCCTTCTTCAGTGTCCTCGAAGCAGGTTGTCCTCATCGAGTTGACAGTCCCCTGGGAGGACCACATTGAGGAGGCAAATGAGCGGAAGTGGGCCAAGTACCAGGAGCTGGTGGAGCAGTGCTGGAGGCAAGGCTGAAAGGCTCGCTGTGAGCCCATGGAAGTCGGCTGCAGGGGTTTTGCTGGCTGCTCTCTCTGCAGAGTCTACACCCCACTTGGCATCACTGGGGCTGGCAAGAGGAAAGCTATCAGGGCCAGCACAGAGGCTGCTGACAGGGCCTCCAGATGGCTATGGATCAGGAGCGGTGATCTGTGGGCCAGTGCTGCTGGGACACAAGCTGAGGTCTGATCAACCCTGGCTGGGTCGCCTGGACGAGGGTGTATGATGTTGAAAGACCCGAAACACCCGATGACCCCAGGTTACATCCACAGGATGTATCTCAGAATCTCTATTTAATATGCTTTGCAGAAAGACTAACATTGAAATTAAGTTGCTAGTGGCTCCATTATGGTGATCTGACCCACTGTCTGATGTCATAGGCCACTGCAGGCCCTTTGGCCCATGATGTGCCCACCTCATAACCTACGCCTGGATCAAGTTAACCTTTCCCTCCCACATAACTCTCCATTGTTCTATCATCCATCTGACAATCTAAGAGTTTCTTAAGTGCCCCTACGGTTATCTGCCTCTACCACCTCCCCTGACAGTGTTCATTGAATGGTGTAATTGTAATTACCACAGAGTTTTCTTCGGCAGTTGACCAGGTCATGACTGCGCAAGCACGTGTAAGTCAGATGATGAGGCAGTGGGAGTCTTTAAAAGTAAGAAAATTGTGGAAGTCAGTTATTTCTTTGGCAGTTGAACGGGACACGACTGCACAAGCGCGTGAAAGTCGGACCATGAGGCAGCGGGAGAGTTAAAAAGTGAGCAGATTAACGGAGTGGGCGACGTTGTAGTGGGTGACGGAGTAGTGGGAGACAGAGTAGGAAGACTTTGGCTCGAGAGGCTTTGGCAAGCAGAGGCTGAGGACGAGCTTCACTCCCAGTGAGGTAAGGCCGGGTAAGTTCCTTAAATTAATTTAATTACCTTAAGTGTAGGTAATGGAGGCAGCAGTTAGGGCAGTTGAGTGATCCATTTGCAGGGTGTGGGAAGTCAGGGCGAGCACAATCGTCCCTGATGATTACACCTGCGAAAGGTGCATCTAGCTGCAGCTCCTGACAAACTGAGTTAGGGAACTGGAGCTGGAGCTGGATGAACTTCGGATCATTTGAGAGGCAGAGGCAGAAATAAACAGGAGTTACAGTCACCCCTAAGTATCAGGAGACAGGTAGCTGGGTGACTGTCAGGAGAGGGAAGGGGAATAGACAGAATGAGCAGAGCACCCCTGTGACCATTCCCACCAATAATAAGTACATCGTTTTGGATACTGTTGATGGGGACGACCTACCAGGGACAAGTTGCAGTGGTTGCGTCTCTGGCACCAGGATGGGACCCTCAGCTCAGAAGGGAAGGAGGGAAAAGAGGAGAGCAGTAGGGATAGGGGATTCAATAGTTAGGGGGACAGATAAGAGTTTCTGTGGAAGAGATCAAGAATCCCGGATGGTCTGTTGCCTCCCTGGTGCCAGGGTCCACGATATCTCAGATTGAGTTCTCGGTATTCTCACGAGGGAGGGTGAGCAGCCGGATGTCGTGGTCCATGTAGGGACCAATGACGTGGGTAGGAAGAGTGAGGAGGTCCTGAAAGGTGAGCTTAGGGAGTTAGGCACCAAGTTAAAGGACAGGACCTCCAGGATAGCAATCTCAGGATTGCTATTAGTGCCACGTGCCACGTCCACTCTGACAGAAATAGTAAGATAGTGCAGATCAACACATGGCTGAAGACGTGCAGGAGGGAGGGCTTCAGATTTATAGATAATTGGGCAGTTTTCCAGGGAAGGTGGGATCTGTTCCGTCGGGACAGTTTACATCTGAACTGGAGGGGGACAAATCTTCTTACTGGTAGGTTTGCTAGAGAGACTCCAGTGGATTTAAACTAGATACAAAGGGGGGAGGGGAAGCAGAGTGTAGGAACAGATGTAGAGGAGAAGGACGAAAAAGAAAATAGTGAAGTTGTTTGCACCGTTAATCATAAACAGAGAGTAAGAGGTAGAAAATTTCTTAAATGCATTTATTTTAATGGGAGGAGCATTATAAGAAAGGTAGATGAGCTTAGAGCATGGATTGATACTTGGAAGTATGATGTTGTAGCTATTAGTGAAACATGGTTGCAGGAAGGGTGTGATTGGCAACTAAATAGTCCTGGATTTCGTTGCTCAGGTGTGATAGAATCAGAGGTACAAGAGGGGGAGGTGTTGCATTGCTTGTCAGAGAAAATATTACAGAGGTGCTCTGGCAGGATAGATTAGAGGGCTCATCTAGGGAGGCTATTTGAGTGGAATTGAGGAATGGGAAAGGTGTAGTAACACTTAAAGGGGTGTATTATAGACCACCTAATGGGGAGCGAGAAGTAGAGGAGCAAATTTGTAAGGAGATAGCAGACATTTGTAGTAAGCACAAGGTTGTGATTGTGGGAGATTTTAATTTTCCACACATAGACTGGGAAGGCCATACTGTGGAGGGGCTGGATGGTTTGCAGTTTGTAAAATGTGTGCAGGATAGTTTTTTTCAGCAATACATAGAGGTACCAACTAGAGAAGGGGCAGTGTTGGATCTCCTGTTAGGGAATGAGATAGGCAGGTGCCAGAGGTATGTGTTGGGGAGCACTTCGGGTCCAGTGATCACAATACCATTAGTTTCAATATAATTATGGAGAAGGATAGGTCTGCACCCAGGGTTGAGATTTTTGATTGGAGAAAGGCTCAGCTTGAGGAGATGCAAAAGGATTTAGAAGGAGTGGATTGGGACAAATTGTTTTATGGGAAGGCTGTAATAGAGAAATGGAGGTCATTTTAAGGTGAAATTTAGAGGGCACAGAATCTTTATGTTCCTGTTAGGTTGAAGGGAAAGGTTAAAAGTTTGAGAGAGCCATGGTTTTCAAGGGATATTGGAAACTTGGTTTGGAAAAAGAGAGATATCTACAATAAATATAGGCAGCATGGAGTAAATGAGGTGCTCAAGGAATTTAAACAATGTAAAAAGAATCTTAAGAAAGAAATTAGCAAAGCTAAAAGAAGATATGAGGTTGCTTTGGGAAGTAAGGTGAAAATAAATCCAAAGTGTTTCTACAGTTATATTATTAGCAAAAGGATAGTGAGGGATAAAAGTGGTCCCTTAGAGAATCAGAGTGGACAACTATGAGTGGAACCAAAAGAGATGGGGGAGATTTTGAACAATGTCTTTTCTTCGGTATTCATTAAGGAGAAGGATATTGAATTGTGTAAGGTAAGGGAAACAGGTAGGGTAGTTATGGAAACTATGATAATTAAAGCAGAGGAAGAACTGGCGCTTTTACGGAATATAAAAGTGGATAAGTCTCCGGGTCTTGACAGGATATTCCCTAGGACCTTGAGGGAAATTAGTGTAGAAATAGCAGGGGCTCTGACAGAAACACTTCAAATGTCATTAGAAACGGGGATGGTGCTGGAGGATTGGCGTATTGCTCATGTTGCTCTATTGTTTAAATAGAGTTCTAAGAGTAAACCTAGCAATTATTGGCCTTTGAGTTTGACGTCAGTTGTGGGTAAATTGGTGGAAAGTATTCTTAGAGATGATATATATAATTATCTGGATAGACAAGGTCCAATTAGGAACAGTCAACATGGATTTGTGCGTGGAAAGTCATGTTCAACAAATTTTATTGAATGTTTTGAAGAGGTTACTAGGAAAGTTAATGAGGGTAAAGCAGTGGATGTTGTCTATATGGACTTCAGTAAGACCTTTGACAAGGTTCCACACGGAAGGTTAGTTAGGAGGGTTCAATTGTTAGGTATTAATATTGAAGTAGTAAAATGGATTCAGCAGTGGCTGGATGGGAGACACCAGTGGGTAGTGGTGAATAACTGTTTATCAGATTGGAGGCCGGTGACTAGTGGTGTGCCTCAGGGATCTGTACTGGGTCCAGTGTTGTTTGTCATATACATTAATGATCTGAATGATGGTGTGGTAAATTGGATTAGTAAGCATGAGGATGTTACTAAGATAGGTAGTGTTGTGGATAATGAAGTAGATTTTCAAAGCTTGCAGAGAGATTTATGCCAGTTAGAAGAGTGGGCTGAACGATGGCAGATGGAGTTTAATGCTGATAAATGTAAGGTGGTACATTTTGATAGGACTAATCAAAATAGGACATACATGGTAAATAGTAGGGCATTGAAGAATGCAGCAGAACAGGGGGATCTAGGAATAATGGTGCAAAGTTCCCTGAAGTTGGAATCTCATGTGGATGGCGTGATGAAGAAAGCTTTTGGTATGCTGGCCTTTATAAGTCAGAGCATTGAGTATAGGAGTTGGGATGTAATGTTGAAATTGTACAAGGCATTGGTGAGGCCAAACTTGGAGTATTTTGTACAGTTCTGGTCACCGAATTATAAGAAAGATGTCAACAAAATAGAAAGAGTACAGAGAATATTTACTAGAATGTTACCTGGATTTCAGCACCCAAGTTACTGAGAAAGATTGAATAAGTTGGGTCTTTATTCTTTGGAGCGTAGAAGGTTGAGGGGGGACTTGATGGAGGTATTTAAAATTATGAGAGGGTTAGATAGAGTTGACGTGGATAGGCTTTTTCCATTGAGAGTGGGTGAGATTCAAACAAGAGGACGTGAGTTGAGAGTTAGGGGGCAAAATTTTAGGGGTAACATGAGGGGGAACTTCTTTACTCAGAGAGTGGTAGCTGTGTGGAACGAGCTTCCAGTAGAAGTGGTTGTGGCAGATTTGACATTGTCATTTAAAGTAAAATTGGATAGCTATATGGACAGGAAAGGAATGGAGGGTTATGGGCTGAGTGCAGGTCAGTGGGACTAGGTGAGAGTAAGAGTTCGGCATGGAATAGAAGAGACAAGATGGCCTGTTTCCCTGCTGTAATTGTTATATGGTTATGTGGTTAATATCGTCAAACACAGGTAAACTACTGAACTAGTATGTGAAAGCCAAGTTCGTTGATCTAGATACTTAAGACTTGAATCCCACCACACCAGCAAGAATGCTTCCATTCAAGTAATTAAATGAAATCTCAAATTAAAATGCTAATATTCTGAAATGGTAAAATGTTAAAATTTAATTCCTGGTAAGATGGCGACACATTGAAATGCAGTGGCCTCTTGTGGGCAACCAAAAATGCACTTTTCTTTTTAAAATGTGCTTTTTCATGATCGTAAGACTATACTGCACTACAAGAACAATGTACAGCAGGTCTACTGCATCAGTGATCTGCTTGTGGTTCGGAGCCACTGGCTGGGGTGCCAGAGGAGCTGGCAGCTGAGTTGGTAAAGGAGAAACCAGAGCTCAGCCAGGAGAAGGAGAAGCTGGTGGATGGGCTGAAGAAGGAAATGCCAGAGCTCGGCTGGGAGAAGGAGAACCCAGTGGACAAGCTGGAGAAGGAAAGGCCCGTGGACAAGTTGGAGAAGGAGAAGCCAGTGCTTGGTCGGTAGAAGTAGTTGGATGTCGGGGGAAGGAAAAGCTGCCACTCAGGTCAGAGAAGGTGAAGCTGGTGGCCAGGAGAGGGAGAAGCCAGCTCTCACGTCAGAGAAGGAGAAGCTAGCAGGTGGGTCAGAGGTGAAGCCAGTGAACTGGTCAGAGAAGGAGAAGCAAGCGATCGGGCCAGAAAAGAAGTAACTGGTTCTTGGCCAGGAGAAGGAGAAATCAAAGCTCAGCTCAGTGAAGGTGAAACCAGTGGTCACTTCAGACAAGGAGAGCCAGCACTTGGCTGAGAAAATGCTTAGCCAGTGGCCGGGAGAAGGAGAAACCGGCTTCAAGTCAGAGAAGGAGAAGCCAGCCTGGAGTCAGAGAGGGAGAAGCCGGTGGACAGGTCAGAGAGGGAGAAGCTGGCAATTGGTTGGGAGAAGGAAAAGCCGGCGATGGGTCAGAGAAGGAGAAGCCGGCACCTGATTGGGAGAAGAAGAAGCCGGCGGATGGGTTAGAGAAGGAGAAGCTATCGGATGGGTCGGAGAAGGAGAAGCCAGTGATGGGTCAGAGAAGGGGAAGCTGGCGATGGGTCGGAGAAGCAGAAGCCGGTGATGGGTTGGAGAAGGAGAAGCCGGTGATGGGTCGAAGAAGGAGAAGCTGATGGATGGGTCGGAGAAGGAGAAGCCGGCGATGGGTCGGAGAAGGAAAAACCGGCGGATGGGTTGGAGAAGGAGAAGCCGGCGATGGGTCGGAGAAGGAGAAGCTATCGGATGGGTCGAAGAAGGAGAAGCTGATGGATGGGTCAGAGAAGGAGAAGCTGTCGATGGGTCAGAGAAGAAGAACTCGGTGGATGGGTCAGAGAAGGAGAATCCGGCGATGGGTCGGAGAAGGAGAAGCCGGCGATGGGTCGGAGAAGGAGAAGCTGGCGGATGGGTCAGAGAAGGAGAAGCCGGTGATGGGTCAGAGAAGGAGAAGCTGTCGATGGGTCAGAGAAGAAGAACTCGGTGGATGGGTCGGAGAAGGAGAAGCTGGTGATGGGTCGGAGAAGGAGAAGCCGGCGATGGGTCGGAGAAGGAGAAGCTGGCGGATGGGTCAGAGAAGGAGAAGCCGGTGATGGGTCAGAGAAGGAGAAGTTGGTGTATAGGTCGGAGAAGGAGAAGCTGGCGGATGGGTGGGAGAAGGAGAAGCCGGTGATGGGTCAGAGAAGGAGAAGCTGAGGGATGGGTCGGAGAAGGAGAAGCTGACGGATGGGTCGGAAAAGGAGAAGCTGGTGATGGGTCAGAGAAGAAGAGGTCAGTGGATGGGTCGGAGAAGGAGAAGCCGGTGATGAGTCGGAGAAGGAGAAATCGGCGATGGGTCGGAGAAGGGGAAGCCGGCGATGGGTCGGAGGAGGAGAAGCCGGTGATGGGTCGGAGAAAGAGAAGCCGGCGGATGGGTCGGAGAAGGAGAAGTGTCGATGGGTCAGAGAAGAAGAAGTCGGTGGATGGGTCAGAGAAGATGCCGGCAATGGGTCGGAGAAGGAGAAGCAGGCGGATGGGTCGGAGAAGGAGAAGCCGGTGATGAGTCGGAGAAGGAGAAGCTGACGGATGGGTCGGAGAAGGAGAAGCAGGCGGATGGGTCGGAGAAGAAGAAGTCGGTGGATGGGTTGGAGAAGGAGAAACCGGCGAATGGGTCAGAGAAGGAGAAGCTATTTGATGCGTTGGAGAAGGAGAAGCCGGCGATGGGTAGGAGAAGTGAAGCTGACGGATGGGTCGGAGAAGGAGAAGCCGGTGATGGGTCAGAGAAGGAGAAGCCGGTGATGGGTTGGAGAAGGAGAAACTGGCGAATGGGTCAGAGAAGTAGAAGCTGTCTAATGGGTCGGAGAAGGAGAAGAAGGCGGATGGGTTGGAGAAGGAGAAGCCGGTGATGAGTCGGAGAAGGAGAAGCTGACGGATGGGTCGGAGAAGGAGAAGCAGGTGGATGGGTTGGAGAAGGAGATCCTGTCGATGGGTCAGAGAAGAAGAAGTCGGTGGATGGGTTGGAGAAGGAGAAACCGGCGAATGGGTCAGAGAAGGAGAAGCTATTTGATGTGTTGGAGAAGGAGAAGCCGGCGATGGGTAGGAGAAGTGAAGCTGACGGATGGGTCGGAGAAGGAGAAGCCGGTGATGGGTCGGAGAAGGAGAAGCCGGTGATGGGTTGCAGAAGGAGAAACTGGCGAATGGGTCAGAGAAGAAGAAGTCGGTGGATGGGTTGGAGAAGGAGAAACCGGCGAATGGGTCAGAGAACGAGAAGCTATTTGATGCGTTGGAGAAGGAGAAGCCGGCGATGGGTAGGAGAAGTGAAGCTGACGGATGGGTCGGAGAAGGAGAAGCTGGTGATGGGTCAGAGAAGGAGAAGCCGGTGATGGGTTAGAGAAGGAGAAACTGGCGAATGGGTCAGAGAAGTAGAAGCTGTCTAATGGGTTGGAGAACGAGAAGCCGGCGATGGGTCAGAGAAGGAGAAGCCGGTGATGGGGCAGAGAAAGAGAAGCCGGCGGATGGGTCGGAGAAGGAGAAGCTGTCGATGGGTCAGAGAAGAAGAAGTTGGTGGATGGGTATGAGAAGAAGCCGGCGATGTTTCGGAGAAGGAGAAGCCGGCGATGGGTCGGAGAAGGAGAAGCCGGCGATGGGTCAGAGAACGAGAAGCTGACGGATGGGTTGGAGAACAAGAAGCTGACGGATGGGTCAGAGAAGGAGAAGCTGCTGATGGGTCAGAGAAGAAGAAGTCAGTGGATGGGTTGGAGAAGGAGAAGCCGGCGATGGATCAGAGAAGGAGAAGATGACGGATGGGTCGGAGAAGAAGAAGTCGGTGGATGGGTTGGAGAAGGAGAAACCGGCGATGAGTCGGAGAAGGAGAAGCTGACGATGGGTTGGAGAAGGAGAAACCGGCGGATGGGTCGGAGAAGGAGAAGCCGGTGATGGGTCAGAGAAGGAGAAGCTGGTGATGGGTCGGAGAAGCAGAAGCCGGCGATGGGTCAGAGAAGAAGAAGCCTGCGGACGGGTCGGAGAAGGAGAAGCTGACGATGGGTCGGAGAAGGAGAAACCAGCGGATGGGTCGGAGAAGGAGAAGCCAGTGATGGGTCGGAGAAGGAGAAGCAGGCGGATGGGTCGGAGAAGGAGAAGCAACTGGATGGGTCGGAGAAGGAGAAGCCGGTGATGGGTCGGAGAAGGAGAAGCCGGCGATGGGTCGGGGCAGAAGAAGCCAGCGGATGAGTTGGAGAAGGAGAAATGCGCGGATGGGTCGGAGAAGGAGAAGCCGGTGATGGGTCGGAGAAGGAGAAGCTGACGGATGGGTCGGAGAAGAAGAAGCTGACGGATGGGTCAGAGAAGGAGAAGCTATCTGGTGCGTTGGAGAAGGAGAAGCTGGCGGATGGGTCGGAGAAGTAGAAGTAGCTGGATAGGTCGGAGAAGTATAAGCCGGCGATGGGTCAGAGAAGGAGAAGCCGGCGATGGGTCGGGGAAGAAGAAGCCAGCGGATGGGTTGGAGAAGGAGAAACGCGCGGATGGGTCGGAGAAGGAGAAGCCAGTGATGGGTTGGAGAAGGAGAAGCCGGTGATGGGTCGAAGAAGGAGAAGCTGATGGATGGGTCGGAGAAGGAGAAGCCGGCGATGGGTCGGAGAAGGAAAAACCGGCGGATGGGTTGGAGAAGGAGAAGCCGGCGATGGGTCGGAGAAGGAGAAGCTATCGGATGGGTCGAAGAAGGAGAAGCTGATGGATGGGTCAGAGAAGGAGAAGCTGTCGATGGGTCAGAGAAGAAGAACTCGGTGGATGGGTTGGAGAAGGAGAAGCCGGTGATGGGTCGAAGAAGGAGAAGCTGATGGATGGGTCGGAGAAGGAGAAGCCGGCGATGGGTCGGAGAAGGAAAAACCGGCGGATGGGTTGGAGAAGGAGAAGCCGGCGATGGGTCGGAGAAGGAGAAGCTATCGGATGGGTCGAAGAAGGAGAAGCTGATGGATGGGTCAGAGAAGGAGAAGCTGTCGATGGGTCAGAGAAGAAGAACTCGGTGGATGGGTCGGAGAAGGAGAAGCCGGCGATGGGTCGGAGAAGGAGAAGTTGGTGTATAGGTCGGAGAAGGAGAAGCTGGCGGATGGGTGGGAGAAGGAGAAGCCGGCGATGGGTCAGAGAAGGAGAAGCCGGTGATGGGTCAGAGAAAGAGAAGCCGGCGGATGGGTCGGAGAAGGAGAAGCTGTCGATGGGTCAGAGAAGAAGAAGTTGGTGGATGGGTATGAGAAGAAGCCGGCGATGTTTCGGAGAAGGAGAAGCCGGCGATGGGTCGGAGAAGGAGAAGCCGGCGATGGGTCAGAGAACGAGAAGCTGACGGATGGGTTGGAGAACAAGAAGCTGACGGATGGGTCAGAGAAGGAGAAGCTGCTGATGGGTCAGAGAAGAAGAAGTCAGTGGATGGGTTGGAGAAGGAGAAGCCGGCGATGGGTCAGAGAAGGAGAAGATGACGGATGGGTCGGAGAAGAAGAAGTCGGTGGATGGGTTGGAGAAGGAGAAACCGGCGATGAGTCGGAGAAGGAGAAGCTGACGATGGGTTGGAGAAGGAGAAACCGGCGGATGGGTCGGAGAAGGAGAAGCCGGTGATGGGTCAGAGAAGGAGAAGCTGGTGATGGGTCGGAGAAGCAGAAGCCGGCGATGGGTCAGAGAAGAAGAAGCCTGCGGACGGGTCGGAGAAGGAGAAGCTGACGATGGGTCGGAGAAGGAGAAACCAGCGGATGGGTCGGAGAAGGAGAAGCCAGTGATGGGTCGGAGAAGGAGAAGCAGGCGGATGGGTCGGAGAAGGAGAAGCAACTGGATGGGTCGGAGAAGGAGAAGCCGGTGATGGGTCGGAGAAGGAGAAGCCGGCGATGGGTCGGGGCAGAAGAAGCCAGCGGATGAGTTGGAGAAGGAGAAACGCGCGGATGGGTCGGAGAAGGAGAAGCCGGTGATGGGTCGGAGAAGGAGAAGCTGACGGATGGGTCGGAGAAGAAGAAGCTGACGGATGGGTCAGAGAAGGAGAAGCTATCTGATGCGTTGGAGAAGGAGAAGCTGGCGGATGGGTCGGAGAAGTAGAAGTAGCTGGATAGGTCGGAGAAGTATAAGCCGGCGATGGGTCAGAGAAGGAGAAGCCGGCGATGGGTCGGGGAAGAAGAAGCCAGCGGATGGGTTGGAGAAGGAGAAACGCGCGGATGGGTCGGAGAAGGAGAAGCCAGTGATGGGTTGGAGAAGGAGAAGCCGGTGATGGGTCGAAGAAGGAGAAGCTGATGGATGGGTCGGAGAAGGAGAAGCCGGCGATGGGTCGGAGAAGGAAAAACCGGCGGATGGGTTGGAGAAGGAGAAGCCGGCGATGGGTCGGAGAAGGAGAAGCTATCGGATGGGTCGAAGAAGGAGAAGCTGATGGATGGGTCAGAGAAGGAGAAGCTGTCGATGGGTCAGAGAAGAAGAACTCGGTGGATGGGTTGGAGAAGGAGAAGCCGGTGATGGGTCGAAGAAGGAGAAGCTGATGGATGGGTCGGAGAAGGAGAAGCCGGCGATGGGTCGGAGAAGGAAAAACCGGCGGATGGGTTGGAGAAGGAGAAGCCGGCGATGGGTCGGAGAAGGAGAAGCTATCGGATGGGTCGAAGAAGGAGAAGCTGATGGATGGGTCAGAGAAGGAGAAGCTGTCGATGGGTCAGAGAAGAAGAACTCGGTGGATGGGTCGGAGAAGGAGAAGCCGGCGATGGGTCGGAGAAGGAGAAGTTGGTGTATAGGTCGGAGAAGGAGAAGCTGGCGGATGGGTGGGAGAAGGAGAAGCCGGTGATGGGTCAGAGAAGGAGAAGCTGAGGGATGGGTCGGAGAAGGAGAAGCTGACGGATGGGTCGGAAAAGGAGAAGCTGGTGATGGGTCAGAGAAGAAGAGGTCAGTGGATGGGTCGGAGAAGGAGAAGCCGGTGATGAGTCGGAGAAGGAGAAATCGGCGATGGGTCGGAGAAGGGGAAGCCGGCGATGGGTCGGAGGAGGAGAAGCCGGTGATGGGTCGGAGAAAGAGAAGCCGGCGGATGGGTCGGAGAAGGAGAAGTGTCGATGGGTCAGAGAAGAAGAAGTCGGTGGATGGGTCAGAGAAGATGCCGGCGATGGGTCGGAGAAGGAGAAGCAGGCGGATGGGTCGGAGAAGGAGAAGCCGTTGATGAGTCGGAGAAGGAGAAGCTGGCAGATGGGTCGGAGAAGGAGAAGCAGGCGGATGGGTCGGAGAAGGAGAAGCAGGTGGATGGGTTGGAGACGGAGAACCTGTCGATGGGTCAGAGAAGAAGAAGTCGGTGGATGGGTTGGAGAAGGAGAAACCGGCGAATGGGTCAGAGAAGGAGAAGCTATTTGATGCGTTGGAGAAGGAGAAGCCGGCGATGGGTAGGAGAAGTGAAGCTGACGGATGGGTCGGAGAAGGAGAAGCCGGTGATGGGTCAGAGAAGGAGAAGCCGGTGATGGGTTGGAGAAGGAGAAACTGGCGAATGGGTCAGAGAAGTAGAAGCTGTCTAATGGGTCGGAGAAGGAGAAGAAGGCGGATGGGTCGGAGAAGGAGAAGCCGGTGATGTCGGAGAAGGAGAAGCTGACAGATGGGTCGGAGAAGGAGAAGCAGGTGGATGGGTTGGAGAAGGAGATCCTGTCGATGGGTCAGAGAAGAAGAAGTCGGTGGATAGGTTGGAGAAGGAGAAACCGGCGAATGGGTCAGAGAAGGAGAAGCTATTTGATGCGTTGGAGAAGGAGAAGCCGGCGATGGGTAGGAGAAGTGAAGCTGACGGATGGGTCAGAGAAGGAGAAGCCGGCGATGGGTCGGAGAAGGAGAAGCCGGCGATGGGTCAGAGAAGGAGAAGATGACGGATGGGTCGGAGAAGAAGAAGTCGGTGGATGGGTTGGAGAAGGAGAAACCGGCGATGAGTCGGAGAAGGAGAAGCTGACGATGGGTTGGAGAAGGAGAAACCGGCGGATGGGTCAGAGAAGGAGAAGCCGGTGATGGGTCAGAGAAGGAGAAGCTGGTGATGGGTCGGAGAAGCAGAAGCCGGCGATGGGTCAGAGAAGAAGAAGCCTGCGGACGGGTCGGAGAAGGAGAAGCTGACGATGGGTCGGAGAAGGAGAAACCACCGGATGGGTCGGAGAAGGAGAAGCCAGTGATGGGTCGGAGAAGGAGAAACAGGCGGATGGGTCGGAGAAGGAGAAGCAACTGGATGGGTCGGAGAAGGAGAAGCCGGTGATGGGTCGGAGAAGGAGAAGCCGGCGATGGGTCGGGGCAGAAGAAGCCAGCGGATGAGTTGGAGAAGGAGAAACGCGCGGATGGGTCGGAGAAGGAGAAGCCGGTGATGGGTCGGAGAAGGAGAAGCTGACGGATGGATCGGAGAAGAAGAAGCTGACGGATGGGTCAGAGAAGGAGAAGCTATCTGATGCGTTGGAGAAGGAGAAGCTGGCGGATGGGTCGGAGAAGTAGAAGTAGCTGGATAGGTCGGAGAAGTATAAGCCGGCGATGGGTCAGAGAAGGAGAAGCCGGCGATGGGTCGGGGAAGAAGAAGCCAGCGGATGGGTTGGAGAAGGAGAAACGCGCGGATGGGTCGGAGAAGGAGAAGCCAGTGATGGGTCAGAGAAGGGGAAGCTGGCGATGGGTCGGAGAAGCAGAAGCCGGTGATGGGTTGGAGAAGGAGAAGCCGGTGATGGGTCGAAGAAGGAGAAGCTGATGGATGGGTCGGAGAAGGAGAAGTCGGCGATGGGTCGGAGAAGGAAAAACCGGCGGATGGGTTGGAGAAGGAGAAGCCGGCGATGGGTCGGAGAAGGAGAAGCTATCGGATGGGTCGAAGAAGGAGAAGCTGATGGATGGGTCAGAGAAGGAGAAGCTGTCGATGGGTCAGAGAAGAAGAACTCGGTGGATGGGTCGGAGAAGGAGAAGCCGGCGATGGGTCGGAGAAGGAGAAGCTGGCGGATGGGTCGGAGAAGGAGAAGCCGGTGATGGGTCAGAGAAGGAGAAGTTGGTGTATAGGTCGGAGAAGGAGAAGCTGGCGGATGGGTGGGAGAAGGAGAAGCTGACGGATGGGTCGGAAAAGGAGAAGCTGGTGATGGGTCAGAGAAGAAGAGGTCAGTGGATGGGTCGGAGAAGGAGAAGCCGGTGATGAGTCGGAGAAGGAGAAATCGGCGATGGGTCGGAGAAGGGGAAGCCGGCGATGGGTCGGAGGAGGAGAAGCCGGTGATGGGTCGGAGAAAGAGAAGCCGGCGGATGGGTCGGAGAAGGTGAAGTGTCGATGGGTCAGAGAAGAAGAAGTCGGTGGATGGGTCAGAGAAGATGCCGGCGATGGGTCGGAGAAGGAGAAGCAGGCGGATGGGTCGGAGAAGGAGAAGCCGGTGATGAGTCGGAGAAGTAGAAGCTGTCTAATGGGTCGGAGAAGGAGAAGAAGGCGGATGGGTCGGAGAAGGAGAAGCCGGTGATGTCGGAGAAGGAGAAGCTGACAGATGGGTCGGAGAAGGAGAAGCAGGTGGATGGGTTGGAGAAGGAGATCCTGTCGATGGGTCAGAGAAGAAGAAGTCGGTGGATAGGTTGGAGAAGGAGAAACCGGCGAATGGGTCAGAGAAGGAGAAGCTATTTGATGCGTTGGAGAAGGAGAAGCCGGCGATGGGTAGGAGAAGTGAAGCTGACGGATGGGTCAGAGAAGGAGAAGCCGGCGATGGGTCGGAGAAGGAGAAGCCGGCGATGGGTCAGAGAAGGAGAAGATGACGGATGGGTCGGAGAAGAAGAAGTCGGTGGATGGGTTGGAGAAGGATAAACCGGCGATGAGTCGGAGAAGGAGAAGCTGACGATGGGTTGGAGAAGGAGAAACCGGCGGATGGGTCGGAGAAGGAGAAGCCGGTGATGGGTCAGAGAAGGAGAAGCTGGTGATGGGTCGGAGAAGCAGAAGCCGGCGATGGGTCAGAGAAGAAGAAGCCTGCGGACGGGTCGGAGAAGGAGAAGCTGACGATGGGTCGGAGAAGGAGAAACCACCGGATGGGTCGGAGAAGGAGAAGCCAGTGATGGGTCGGAGAAGGAGAAACAGGCGGATGGGTCGGAGAAGGAGAAGCAACTGGATGGGTCGGAGAAGGAGAAGCCGGTGATGGGTCGGAGAAGGAGAAGCCGGCGATGGGTCGGGGCAGAAGAAGCCAGCGGATGAGTTGGAGAAGGAGAAACCGGCGGATGGGTCGGAGAAGGAGAAGCCGGTGATGGGTCGGAGAAGGAGAAGCTGACGGATGGATCGGAGAAGAAGAAGCTGACGGATGGGTCAGAGAAGGAGAAGCTATCTGATGCGTTGGAGAAGGAGAAGCTGGCGGATGGGTCGGAGAAGTAGAAGTAGCTGGATAGGTCGGAGAAGTATAAGCCGGCGATGGGTCAGAGAAGGAGAAGCCGGCGATGGGTCGGGGAAGAAGAAGCCAGCGGATGGGTTGGAGAAGGAGAAACGCGCGGATGGGTCGGAGAAGGAGAAGCCAGTGATGGGTCAGAGAAGGGGAAGCTGGCGATGGGTCGGAGAAGCAGAAGCCGGTGATGGGTTGGAGAAGGAGAAGCCGGTGATGGGTCGAAGAAGGAGAAGCTGATGGATGGGTCGGAGAAGGAGAAGTCGGCGATGGGTCGGAGAAGGAAAAACCGGCGGATGGGTTGGAGAAGGAGAAGCCGGCGATGGGTCGGAGAAGGAGAAGCTATCGGATGGGTCGAAGAAGGAGAAGCTGATGGATGGGTCAGAGAAGGAGAAGCTGTCGATGGGTCAGAGAAGAAGAACTCGGTGGATGGGTCGGAGAAGGAGAAGCCGGCGATGGGTCGGAGAAGGAGAAGCTGGCGGATGGGTCAGAGAAGGAGAAGCCGGTGATGGGTCAGAGAAGGAGAAGTTGGTGTATAGGTCGGAGAAGGAGAAGCTGGCGGATGGGTGGGAGAAGGAGAAGCTGACGGATGGGTCGGAAAAGGAGAAGCTGGTGATGGGTCAGAGAAGAAGAGGTCAGTGGATGGGTCGGAGAAGGAGAAGCCGGTGATGAGTCGGAGAAGGAGAAATCGGCGATGGGTCGGAGAAGGGGAAGCCGGCGATGGGTCGGAGGAGGAGAAGCCGGTGATGGGTCGGAGAAAGAGAAGCCGGCGGATGGGTCGGAGAAGGTGAAGTGTCGATGGGTCAGAGAAGAAGAAGTCGGTGGATGGGTCAGAGAAGATGCCGGCGATGGGTCGGAGAAGGAGAAGCAGGCGGATGGGTCGGAGAAGGAGAAGCCGGTGATGAGTCGGAGAAGGAGAAGCTGGCGGATGGGTCGGAGAAGGAGAAGCAGGCGGATGGGTCGGAGAAGGAGAAGCAGGTGGATGGGTTGGAGACGGAGAACCTGTCGATGGATCAGAGAAGAAGAAGTCGGTGGATGGGTTGGAGAAGGAGAAACCGGCGAATGGGTCAGAGAAGGAGAAGCTATTTGATGCGTTGGAGAAGGAGAAGCCGGCGATGGGTAGGAGAAGTGAAGCTGACGGATGGGTCGGAGAAGGAGAAGCCGGTGATGGGTCAGAGAAGGAGAAGCCGGTGATGGGTTGGAGAAGGAGAAACTGGCGAATGGGTCAGAGAAGTAGAAGCTGTCTAATGGGTCGGAGAAGGAGAAGAAGGCGGATGGGTCGGAGAAGGAGAAGCCGGTGATGAGTCGGAGAAGGAGAAGCTGACGGATGGGTCGGAGAAGGAGAAGCAGGTGGATGGGTTGGAGAAGGAGATCCTGTCGATGGGTCAGAGAAGAAGAAGTCGGTGGATGGGTTGGAGAAGGAGAAACCGGCGAATGGGTCAGAGAAGGAGAAGCTATTTGATGCGTTGGAGAAGGAGAAGCCGGCAGTGTGTCGGAAAGGAGAGGCCAGTGATGGGTCAGAGAAGGGGAAGCTGGCGATGGGTCGGAGAAGCAGAAGCCGGTGATGGGTTGGAGAAGGAGAAGCCGGTGATGGGTCGGAGAAGGAGAAGCTGATGGATGGGTCGGAGAAGGAGAAGCCGGCGATGGGTCGGAGAAGGAAAAACCGGCGGATGGGTTGGAGAAGGAGAAGCCGGCGAATGGTCGGAGAAGGAGAAGCTATCGGATGGGTCGAAGAAGGAGAAGCTGATGGATGGGTCAGAGAAGGAGAAGCTGTCGATGGGTCAGAGAAGAAGAACTCGGTGGATGGGTCGGAGAAGGAGAAGCCGGCGATGGGTCAGAGAAGGAGAAGCTGGCGGATGGGTCAGAGAAGGAGAAGCCGGTGATGGGTCAGAGAAGGAGAAGTTGGTGTATAGGTCGGAGAAGGAGAAGCTGGCGGATGGGTGGGAGAAGGAGAAGCCGGTGATGGGTCAGAGAAGGAGAAGCTGAGGGATGGGTCGGAGAAGGAGAAGCTGACGGATGGGTCGGAAAAGGAGAAGCTGGTGATGGGTCAGAGAAGAAGAGGTCAGTGGATGGGTTGGAGAAGGAGAAGCCGGTGATGAGTCGGAGAAGGAGAAATCGGCGATGGGTCGGAGAAGGGGAAGCCGGCGATGGGTCGGAGGAGGAGAAGCCGGTGATGGGTCGGAGAAAGAGAAGCCGGCGGATGGGTCGGAGAAGGAGAAGTGTCGATGGGTCAGAGAAGAAGTCGGTGGATGGGTCAGAGAAGATGCCGGCGATGGGTCGGAGAAGGAGAAGCAGGCGGATGGGTCGGAGAAGGAGAAGCCGGTGATGAGTCGGAGAAGGAGAAGCTGGCGGATGGGTCGGAGAAGGAGAAGCAGGCGGATGGGTCCGAGAAGGAGAAGCAGGTAGATGGGTTGGAGACGGAGAACCTGTCGATGGGTCAGAGAAGAAGAAGTCGGTGGATGGGTTGGAGAAAGAGAAACCGGCGAATGGGTCAGAGAAGGAGAAGCTATTTGATGCGTTGGAGAAGAAGCCGGCGATGGGTAGGAGAAGTGAAGCTGACGGATGGGTCGGAGAAGGAGAAGCCGGTGTTGGGTCAGAGAAGGAGAAGCCGGTGATGGGTTGGAGAAGGAGAAACTGGCGAATGGGTCAGAGAAGTAGAAGCTGTCTAATGGGTCGGAGAAGGAGAAGAAGGCGGATGGGTCGGAGAAGGAGAAGCCGGTGATGAGTCGGAGAAGGAGAAGCTGACGGATGGGTCGGAGAAGGAGAAGCAGGTGGATGGGTCGGAGAAGGAGAAGCCGGCGATGGGTCGGAGAAGGAAAAACCGGCGGATGGGTTGGAGAAGGAGAAGCCGGCGAATGGTCGGAGAAGGAGAAGCTATCGGATGGGTCGAAGAAGGAGAAGCTGATGGATGGGTCAGAGAAGGAGAAGCTGTCGATGGGTCAGAGAAGAAGAACTCGGTGGATGGGTCGGAGAAGGAGAAGCCGGCGATGGGTCAGAGAAGGAGAAGCTGGCGGATGGGTCAGAGAAGGAGAAGCCGGTGATGGGTCAGAGAAGGAGAAGTTGGTGTATAGGTCGGAGAAGGAGAAGCTGGCGGATGGGTGGGAGAAGGAGAAGCCGGTGATGGGTCAGAGAAGGAGAAGCTGAGGGATGGGTCGGAGAAGGAGAAGCTGACGGATGGGTCGGAAAAGGAGAAGCTGGTGATGGGTCAGAGAAGAAGAGATCAGTGGATGGGTTGGAGAAGGAGAAGCCGGTGATGAGTCGGAGAAGGAGAAATCGGCGATGGGTCGGAGAAGTGGAAGCCGGCGATGGGTCGGAGGAGGAGAAGCCGGTGATGGGTCGGAGAAAGAGAAGCCGGCGGATGGGTCGGAGAAGGAGAAGTGTCGATGGGGCAGAGAAGAAGTCGGTGGATGGGTCAGAGAAGATGCCGGCGATGGGTCGGAGAAGGAGAAGCAGGCGGATGGGTCGGAGAAGGAGAAGCCGGTGATGAGTCGGAGAAGGAGAAGCTGGCGGATGGGTCGGAGAAGGAGAAGCAGGCGGATGGGTCGGAGAAGGAGAAGCAGGTGGATGGGTTGGAGACGGAGAACCTGTCGATGGGTCAGAGAAGAAGAAGTCGGTGGATGGGTTGGAGAAGGAGAAACCGGCGAATGGGTCAGAGAAGGAGAAGCTATTTGATGCGTTGAAGAAGAAGCCGGCGATGGGTAGGAGAAGTGAAGCTGACGGATGGGTCGGAGAAGGAGAAGCCGGTGATGGGTCAGAGAAGGAGAAGCCGGTGATGGGTTGGAGAAGGAGAAACTGGCGAATGGGTCAGAGAAGTAGAAGCTGTCTAATGGGTCGGAGAGGAGAAGAAGGCGGATGGGTCGGAGAAGGAGAAGCCGGTGATGAGTCGGAGAAGGAGAAGCTGACGGATGGGTCGGAGAAGGAGAAGCAGGTGGATGGGTTGGAGAAGGAGATCCTGTCGATGGGTCAGAGAAGAAGAAGTCGGTGGATGGGTTGGAGAAGGAGAAACCGGCGAATGGGTCAGAGAAGGAGAAGCTATTTGATGCGTTGGAGAAGGAGAAGCCGGCGATGGGTAGGAGAAGTGAAGCTGACGGATGGGTCGGAGAAGGAGAAGCCGGTGATGGGTCGGAGAAGGAGAAGCCGGTGGTGGGTTGCAGAAGGAGAAACTGGCGAATGGGTCAGAGAAGAAGAAGTCAGTGGATGGGTTGGAGAAGGAGAAACCGGCAAATGGGTCAGAGAAGGAGAAGCTATTTGATGCGTTGGAGAAGGAGAAGCCGGCGATGGGTAGGAGAAGTGAAGCTGACGGATGGGTCGGAGAAGGAGAAGCTGGTGATGGGTCAGAGAAGGAGAAGCCGGTGATGGGTTAGAGAAGGAGAAACTGGCGAATGGGTCAGAGAAGTAGAAGCTGTCTAATGGGTTGGAGAACGAGAAGCCGGCGATGGGTCAGAGAAGGAGAAGCCGGTGATGGGTCGGAGAAAGAGAAGCCGGCGGATGGGTCGGAGAAGGAGAAGCTGTCGATGGGTCAGAGAAGAAGTTGGTGGATGGGTCGGAGAAGAAGCCGGCGATGTTTCGGGGAAGGAGAAGCCGGCGATGGGTCGGAGAAGGAGAAGCCGGCGATGGGTCAGAGAACGAGAAGCTGACGGATGGGTTGGAGAACAAGAAGCTGACGGATGGGTCAGAGAAGGAGAAGCTGCTGATGGGTCAGAGAAGAAGAAGTCGTGGATGGGTTGGAGAAGGAGAAGCCGGCGATGGGTCAGAGAAGGAGAAGATGACGGATGGGTCGGAGAAGAAGAAGTCGGTGGATGGGTTGGAGAAGGAGAAACCGGCGATGAGTCGGAGAAGGAGAAGCTGACAATGGGTTGGAGAAGGAGAAACCGGCGGATGGGTCGGAGAAGGAGAAGCCGGTGATGGGTCAGAGAAGGAGAAGCTGGTGATGGGTAGGAGAAGCAGAAGCCGGCGATGGGTCAGAGAAGAAGAAGCCTGCGGACGGGTCGGAGAAGGAGAAGCTGACGATGGGTCGGAGAAGGAGAAACCAGCGGATGGGTCGGAGAAGGAGAAGCCAGTGATGGGTCGGAGAAGGAGAAGCTGTCTAATGGGTCGGAGAGGAGAAGAAGGCGGATGGGTCGGAGAAGGAGAAGCCGGTGATGAGTCGGAGAAGGAGAAGCTGACGGATGGGTCGGAAAAGGAGAAGCAGGTGGATGGGTTGGAGAAGGAGATCCTGTCGATGGGTCAGAGAAGAAGAAGTCGGTGGATGGGTTGGAGAAGGAGAAACCGGCGAATGGGTCAGAGAAGGAGAAGCTATTTGATGCGTTGGAGAAGGAGAAGCCGGCGATGGGTAGGAGAAGTGAAGCTGACGGATGGGTCGGAGAAGGAGAAGCCGGTGATGGGTCGGAGAAGGAGAAGCCGGTGGTGGGTTGCAGAAGGAGAAACTGGCGAATGGGTCAGAGAAGAAGAAGTCGGTGGATGGGTTGGAGAAGGAGAAACCGGCAAATGGGTCAGAGAAGGAGAAGCTATTTGATGCGTTGGAGAAGGAGAAGCCGGCGATGGGTAGGAGAAGTGAAGCTGACGGATGGGTCGGAGAAGGAGAAGCTGGTGATGGGTCAGAGAAGGAGAAGCCGGTGATGGGTTAGAGAAGGGGAAACTGGCGAATGGGTCAGAGAAGTAGAAGCTGTCTAATGGGTTGGAGAACGAGAAGCCGGCGATGGGTCAGAGAAGGAGAAGCCGGTGATGGGTCGGAGAAAGAGAAGCCGGCGGATGGGTCGGAGAAGGAGAAGCTGTCGATGGGTCAGAGAAGAAGTTGGTGGATGGGTCGGAGAAGAAGCCGGCGATGTTTCGGGGAAGGAGAAGCCGGCGATGGGTCGGAGAAGGAGAAGCCGGCGATGGGTCAGAGAACGAGAAGCTGACGGATGGGTTGGAGAACAAGAAGCTGACGGATGGGTCAGAGAAGGAGAAGCTGCTGATGGGTCAGAGAAGAAGAAGTCAGTGGATGGGTTGGAGAAGGAGAAGCCGGCGATGGGTCAGAGAAGGAGAAGATGACGGATGGGTCGGAGAAGAAGAAGTCGGTGGATGGGTTGGAGAAGGAGAAACCGGCGATGAGTCGGAGAAGGAGAAGCTGACAATGGGTTGGAGAAGGAGAAACCGGCGGATGGGTCAGAGAAGGAGAAGCCGGTGATGGGTCAGAGAAGGAGAAGCTGGTGATGGGTCGGAGAAGCAGAAGCCGGCGATGGGTCAGAGAAGAAGAAGCCTGCGGACGGGTCGGAGAAGGAGAAACCAGCGGATGGGTCGGAGAAGGAGAAGCCAGTGATGGGTCGGAGAAGGAGAAGCAGGCGGATGGGTCGGAGAAGGAGAAGCAACTGGATGGGTCGGAGAAGGAGAAGCCGGTGATGGGTCGGAGAAGGAGAAGCCGGCGATGGGTCGGGGCAGAAGAAGCCAGCGGATGAGTTGGAGAAGGAGAAATGCGCGGATGGGTCGGAGAAGGAGAAGCCGGTGATGGGTCGGAGAAGGAGAAGCTGACGGATGGGTCGGAGAAGAAGAAGCTGATGGATGGGTCAGAGAAGGAGAAGCTATCTGATGCGTTGGAGAAGGAGAAGCTGGCGGATGGGTCGGAGAAGTAGAAGCAGCTGGATAGGTCGGAGAAGGAGAAGCCGGCGATGGGTCAGAGAAAGAGAAGCCGGCGATGGGTCGGGGAAGAAGAAGCCAGCGGATGGGTTGGAGAAGGAGAAACGCGCGGATGGGTCGGAGAAGGAGAAGCCGGTGATGGGTCGTAGAAGGAGAAGCTGGCAATGGGTCGGAGAAGGAGAAGCCGGCGATGGGTCAGAGAAGGAGAAGCTGACGATGGGTCGGGGAAGAAGAAGCCAGCAGGTGGGTCGGAGAAGGAGAAGCCGGTGTTGAGTCGGAGAAGGAGAAGCTGACAGATGGGTCAGAGAAGGAGAAGCCGGTGATGGGTTGGAGAAGGAGAAGCCGGTGATGCGTCGGAGAAGGAGAAACCGGCGAGTGGGTCAGAGAAGTAGAAGCTGTCTAATGGGTTGGAGAAGGAGAAGCCGGCGATGGGTCAGAGAAGGAGAAGCCGGCCATGGGTCGGAGAAGGAGAAGTGTCGATGGGTCAGAGAAGAAGAAGTCGGTGGATGGGTCGGAGAAGATGCCGGCGATGGGTCGGAGAAGGAGAAGCAGGCGGATGGGTCGGAGAAGAAGAAGCCGGTGATGAGTCGGAGAAGGAGAAGCTGACGGATGGGTCGGAGAAGGAGAAGCAGGCGGATGGGTCGGAGAAGGAGAAGCAGGTGGATGGGTTGGAGAAGGAGATCCTCTCGATGGGTCAGAGAAGAAGAAGTTGGTGGATGGGTCGGAGAAGAAGCCGGCGATGTTTCGGAGAAGGAGAAGCCGGCGATGGGTCGGAGAAGTAGAAGCTGGCGCATCGGTGGGAGAAGGAGAAGCCGGCGGATGGATCGGAGAAGGAGAAGCCGGCGATGGGTCAGAGAAGGAGAAGCTGACGATGGGTCGGGGAAGAAGAAGCCAGCAGGTGGGTCGGAGAAGGAGAAGCCGGTGTTGAGTCGGAGAAGGAGAAGCTGACAGTTGGGTCAGAGAAGGAGAAGCCGGTGATGGGTTGGAGAAGGAGAAGCCGGTGATGCGTCGGAGAAGGAGAAACCGGCGAGTGGGTCAGAGAAGTAGAAGCTGTCTAATGGGTTGGAGAAGGAGAAGCCGGCGATGGGTCAGAGAAGGAGAAGCCGGCCATGGGTCGGAGAAGGAGAAGTGTCGATGGGTCAGAGAAGAAGAAGTCGGTGGATGGGTCGGAGAAGATGCCGGCGATGGGTCGGAGAAGGAGAAGCAGGCGGATGGGTCGGAGAAGAAGAAGCCGGTGATGAGTCGGAGAAGGAGAAGCTGACGGATGGGTCGGAGAAGGAGAAGCAGGCGGATGGGTCGGAGAAGGAGAAGCAGGTGGATGGGTTGGAGAAGGAGATCCTCTCGATGGGTCAGAGAAGAAGAAGTTGGTGGATGGGTCGGAGAAGAAGCCGGCGATGTTTCGGAGAAGGAGAAGCCGGCGATGGGTCGGAGAAGTAGAAGCTGGCGCATCGGTGGGAGAAGGAGAAGCCGGCGGATGGATCGGAGAAGGAGAAGCCGGCGATGGGTCAGAGAACGAGAAGCTGACGGATGGGTCGGAGAACAAGAAGCTGACGGATGGGTCAGAGAAGGAGAAGCTACTGATGGGTCAGAAAAGAAGAAGTCAGTGGATGGGTTGGAGAAGGAGAAGCCGGCGATGGGTCACAGAAGGAGAAGATGACGGATGGGTCGGAGAAGGAGAAACCAGCGGATGGGTCGGAGAATGAGAAGCCGGTGATGGGTCGGAGAAGGAAAAGCAGGCGGATGGGTCGGAGAAGGAGAAGCAACTGGATGGGTCGGAGAAGGAGAAGCTGGTGATGGGTCGGAGAAGGAGAAGCCGGCGATGTGTCAGAGAAGGAGAAGCTGGCGATGGGTCGGGGAAGAAGAAGCCAGCGGATGGGTTGGAGAAGGAGAAGCCGGTGATGAGTCGGAGAAGGAGAAGCTGACGGATGGGTCAGAGAAGGAGAAGCCGGTGATGGGTCGGAGAAGGAGAAACCGGCGAATGGTTCAGAGTAGTAGAAGCTGTCTAATGGGTTGGAGAAGGAGAAGCTGGCGATGGGTCAGAGAAGGAGAAGCCGGCGATGGGTCGGAGAAGAAGAAGTCAGTGGATGGGTTGGAGAAGGAGAAGCCGGCGATGGGTCAGAGAAGGAGAAAATGACGGATGGGTCAGAAAAGAAGAAGTCTGTGGATGGGTCGGAGAAGAAGCCGGCGATGGTTCGGAGAAGGAGAAGCTGGCGCATCGGTGGGAGAAGGAGAAGCCGGCGGATGGGTCGGAGAAGGAGAAGCTGGCGATGGGTCAGAGAACGAGAAGCTGATGGATGGGTCGGAGAACAAGAAGCTGACGGATGGGTCAGAGTAGGAGAATCTGGTGATGGGTCAGAGAAGAAGAAGTCAGTGGATGGGTTGGAGAAGGAGAAGCCGGCGATGGGTCAGAGAAGGAGAAACTGACAGATGGGTCGGAGAAAAAGAAGCTGACGGATGGGTCAGAGAAGGAGAAGCTATCTGATGCGTTGGAGAAGGAGAAGTTGGCAGATTGGTCGGAAAGGAGAAGCCGGTGATGGGTTAGAGGAGAAGCTTGCGATGGGTTGGAAAGGAGAAGCCGGTGATTGGTCAGAGAAGGAGAATCTATCTGATGCGTTGGAGAAGGAGAAGCCAGCGATCGGTCGGAGAAGGAGAAGATGGCGATGGGTCGGAGAAGGAGAAGCCTGTGATGGGTCGGAGAAGGGGAAGCTGGAGCTGGATTGGAGATGGAGAAGCCGGCAATGGGTTGGAGAAGGAGAAGCCGGCGATGGGTCGGAGAAGGAGAAGGCGGCGATGGGTCGGAGAAGGAGAAGCCGGCGGACGGGTCGGAGAAGGAGAAGCTGAAGATGGGTCGGAGAAGGAGAAGCCGGTGATGGGTCGGAGAGGGAGAAGCCGGCGATGGGTCAGAGAAGGAGAATCTATCTGATGCGTTGGAGAAGGAGAAGCCAGCGATCGGTCGGAGAAGGAGAAGATGGCGATGGGTCGGAAAGGAGAAGCCTGTGATGGGTCGGAGAAGGGGAAGCTGGAGCTGGATTGGAGATGGAGAAGCCGGCGATGGGTCGGAGAAGGAGAAGGCGGCGATGGGTCGGAGAAGGAGAAGCCAGCGGACGGGTCGGAGAAGGAGAAGCTGAAGATGGGTTGGAGAAGGAGAAACCGGCGAATGGGTCAGAGAAGGAGAAGCTGGTGATGGGTCAGAGAAGAAGAAGTCGGTGGATGGGTTGGAGAAGGAGAAACTGGCGATGGGTTGGAGAAGGAGAAGCCGGCCGAAGGGTCGGAGAAGGAGAAGCTGGCGATGGGTCAGAGAAGAGGAAGTCGGTGGATGGGTTGGAGGAGGAGAAACCGGCGATGGGTCGGAGAAGGAGAAGCTAACGATGGGTTGGAGAAGGAGGAACCCGCGGATGGGTCGGAGAAGGAGAGCCGGTGATGGGTCGGAGAAGGAGAAGCTGACGGATGGGTCGGAGAAGAAGAAGCTGACGGATGCGTCAGAGAAGGAGAAGCTGGTGATGGGTCAGAGAAGAAAGAAGTCAGTGGATGGGTTAGAGAAGGAGAAACTGGCGAATGGGTCAGAGAAGGAGAAGCTATCTGATGCGTTGGAGAAGGAGAAGCTGGTGATGGGTCAGAGAAGGAAAAGCTGGCGGACGGATCGGAGAAGGAGAAGCCGGCAATGAGTCGGAAAGGAGAAGCCGGCGATCGGTCGGAAAGGAGAAACCGGTGATGGGTCAGAGAAGGAGAAGCTGGCGGATGGGTCGGAGAAGGAGAAGCCGGCGGACGGGTCGGAGAAGGAGAAGCCGGCGGACGGGTCGGAGAAGGAGAAGCTGACGATGGGTCGGAGAAGGAGAAGCTGGAGATGAGTCAGAGAAGAAGATGTCGGTGGATGGGTTGGAGAAGCAGAAACTGGCGAATGGGTCAGAGAAGGAGAAGCTATCTAATGCGTTGGAGAAGGAGAAGCCGGTGATGGGTAGGAGAAGGAGAAGCTGACGGATGGGTCGGAGAAGGAGAAGCCGGTGATGGGTCGGAGAAGGAGCAGCTGGTGATAGGTTGGAGAGGGAGAAGCTGGCTATGGGTCAGAGAAGGAGAATCTATCTGATGCGTTGGAGAAGGAGCAGCCAGCGATCGGTCAGAGAAGGAGAAGATGGCGATGGGTCGGAGAAGGAGAAGCCGGTGATGGGTCGGAGAAGGGGAAGCTGGCGATGGGTCGGGGAAGAAGAAGCCAGCGGATGGGTTGGAGAAGGAGAAACCGGCGAATGGGTCAGAGAAGGAGAAGCCGGCGATGGGTCGGAGAAGGAGAAGCCGGCGGACAGATCGGAGAAGGAGAAGCAGGCGGACGGGTCGGAGAAGGAGAAGCTGAGGATGTGTCGGAGAAGGAGAAACCGACGGATGGGTCGGAGAAGGAAAAGCAGCCTGTTGGGTCGGAGAAGGAGAAGCTATCTGATGCGTTGGATAAGGAGAAGCTGGCAGATGGATCGGACAAGGAGAAGCCGGCGATGGTTCGGAAAAGAGAAGCCAGTGATGGGTCAAAGAAGGAGAAACCCGCGGCTGGGTCGGAGAAGGAGAAGCTGACGGATGGGTCGGAGAAGAAGAAGCTGACGGATGGGTCAGAGAAGGAGAAGCTGGTGATGGGTCAGAGAAGAAAGAAGTCAGTGGATGGGTTAGAGAAGGAGAAACTGGTGAATGGGTCAGAGAAGGAGAAGCTATCTGATGCGTTGGAGAAGCAGAAGGTGGCGATGGGTCGGAGAAGGAGAGGCCGGTGATGGGTCGGAGAAGGGGAAGCTGGCGATCGATTGGAGATGGAGAAGTCGGCAATGGGTTGGAGAAGGAGAAGCCGGCGATGGGTCGGAGAAGGAGAAGGCGGTGATGGGTCGGAGAAGGAGAAGCCGGCGGACGGGTCGGAGAAGGAGAAGCTGAAGATGTGTCGGAGAAGGAGAAACCAGCGGATGGGTCGGAGAAGGAGAAGCCGGTGATGGGTCGGAGAAGGAGAAGCAGGCGGATGGGTCGGAGAAGCAGAAGCAGCTGGATGGGTCGGAGAAGGAGAAGCCGGTGATGGGTCGGAGAAGGAGAAGCCTGCGATGGGTCAGAGAAGGAGAAGCCGGCGATGGGTCGGGGAAGAAGAAGCCAGCGGATGAGTTGGAGAAGGAGAAACCGGCGAATGGGTCAGAGAAGGAGAAGCCGGCGATGGGTCGGAGAAGGAGAAGCCGGCGGACAGATCGGAGAAGGAGAAGCAGCCTGTTGGGTCGGAGAAGGAGAAGCTATCTGATGCGTTGGATAAAGAGAAGCTACAGATGGATCGGACAAGGAGAAGCCGGTGATGGGTTGGAAAAGAGAAGCCAGTGATGGGTCAAAGAAGGAGAAACCCGCGGCTAGGTTGGAGAAGGAGAAGCTGGCGATGGGTCGGAGAAGGAGAAGCTGGTGGACGGATCGGAGAAGGAGAAGCCAGCAATGGGTCGGAAAGGAGAAGCCAGCGATGGGTCGGAGAAGGAGAAGCTGGCGGACGGGTCGGAGAAGGAGAAGCTGGAGATGAGTCAGAGAAGAAGATGTCGGTGGATGGGTTGAAGAAGCAGAAACCGGCGAATGGGTCAGAGAAGGAGAAGCTATCTAATGCGTTGGAGAAGGAGAAGCCTGCGATGGGTAGGAGAAGGAGAAGCTGACGGATGGGTCGGAGCAGGAGAAGCCGGTGATGGGTCGGAGAAGCAGAAGCTGGTGATGGGTCGGAGAGGGAGAAGCCGGCGATGGGTCAGAGAAGGAGAATCTATCTGATGCGTTGAAGAAGGAGAAGCCAGTGATCGGTCGGAGAAGGAGAAGATAGCGATGGGTCGGAGAAGGAGAAGCCGGTGATGGGTCGGAGAAGGGGAAGCTGGCGATGGATTGGAGATGGAGAAGCCGGCAATGGGTTGGAGAAGGAGAAGCCGGCGATGGGTCGGAGAAGGAGCAGGCGGCGATTGGTTGGAGAAGGAGAAGCCGGCGGACAGGTCAGAGAAGGAGAAGCAGGCGGACGGGTCGGAGAAGGAGAAACTAACGATGGGTTGGAGAAGGAGAAATGCGCGGATGGGTCGGAGAAGGAGAAGCCGGTGATGGGTCGGAGATGGAGAAGCTGACGGATGGGTCGGAGAAGAAAAAGCTGACGGATGGGTCAGAGAAGAAAGAAGTCAGTGGATGGTTTAGAGAAGGAGAAACTGGCGAATGGGTCACAGAAGGAGAAGCTATCTGATGCGTTGAGAAGGAGAAGCTGGCAATGGGTCGGAGAAGGAGAAGCTGGCGGACGGATCGGAGAAGGAGAAGCCGGCAATGGGTCGGAAAGGAGAAGCCGGCGGACGGGTCGGAGAAGGAGAAGCTGACGATGGATCGGAGATGGAGAAACTGGTGGATGGGTCGGAGAAGGAGAAGCTGGAGATGAGTCAGAGAAGAAGATGTCGGTGGATGGGTTGGTGAAGCAGAAACCGGCGAATGGGTCAGAGAATGAGAAGCTATCTAATGCGTTGGAGAAGGAGAATCCGGCGATGGGTAGGAGAAGGAGAAGCTGGTGATGGGTCGGAGAAGGGGAAGCTGGAGATGGATTGGAGATGGAGAAGCCGGCAATGGGTTGGAGAAGGAGAAGCCGGCGATGGGTCGGACAAGGAGAAGCCGGCGATGGTTCAGAGAACGAGAAGCTGACGGATGGGTCAGAGAACAAGAAGCTGACGGATGGGTCAGAGAAGGAGAATCTGGTGATGGGTCAGAGAAGAAGTCAGTGGATGGGTTGGAGAAGGAGAAGCCGGCGATGGGTCAGAGACGGGGAAACTGACGGATGGGTTGGAGAAGAAGAAGCTGACGGATGGGTCAGAGAAGGAGAAGCTATCCGATGCGTTGGAGAAGGAGAAGCCGGCGATGGGTAGGAGAAGGAGAAGCTGGGGGATGGGTCAGAGAAGGAGAAGCTATCCGATGCGTTGGAGAAGGAGAAGCTGGCGGATGGGTCGGAAAGGAGAAGCCGGTGATGGGTCAGAGAAGGAGAAGCTGGCGATGGGTTGGAAAGGAGAAGCCGGTGATGGGTCAGAGAAGGAGAAGCTGGTGGATGGGTCGGAGAAGAATAAGTCGGTGGATGGGTCGGAGAAGAATAGGTCGGTGGATGGGTTGGAGAAGCAGAAACCGGCGAATGGGTCAGAGAAAGGAGAAGCTATCTAATGCGTTGGAGAAGGAGAAGCCGGCGATGGGTAGGAGAAGGAGAAGGTGGGGGATGCTTTGGAGAAGGAGAAGCCAGCGATCGGTCGGAGAAGGAGAAGATGGCGATGGGTCGGAGAAGGAGAAGCCGGTGATGGGTTGGAGAAGGAGAAGCCGGCCGAAGGGTAGTAGAAGGAGAAGCCGGTGATGGGTCGGAGAAGGAGAAGCTGGCGATGGGTTGGAAAGGAGAAGCCGGTGATGGGTCAGAGAAGGAGAAGCTGGTGGAAGGGTCGGAGAAGAATAAGTCGGTGGATGGGTTGGAGAAGCAGAAACCGGCGAATGGGTCAGAGAAGGAGAAGCTATCTAATGCGTTGGAGAAGGAGAATCCGGCGATGGGTAGGAGAAGGAGAAGCTGGGGGATGGATCGGAGAAGGAGAAGCCGGTGATGGGTCGGAGAAGGAGAAGCTTGTGATGGGTCGGAGAGGGAGAAGCCGACGATGGGTCAGAGAACGAGAAGCTGACGGATGGGTCGGAGAACAAGAAGCTGACGGATGGGTCAGAGTAGGAGAATCTGGTGATGGGTCAGAGAAGAAGAAGACAGTGGATGGGTTGGAGAAGGAGAAGCCGGCGATGGGTCAGAGAAGGGGAAACTGACGGATGGGTCGGAGAAGAAGAAGCTGACGGATGGGTCAGAGAAGGAGAAGCCGGCGATGGGTTGGAAAGGAGAAGCCGGTGATGGGTCAGAGAAGGAGTAGCTTGTGATGGGTCGGAGAGGGAGAAGCCGGCCGAAGGGTCGGAGAAGGAGAAGCCGGTGATGGGTCGGAGAAGGAGAAGCTGGCGATGGGTTGGAAAGGAGAAGCCGGTGATGGGTCAGAGAAGGAGAAGCTGGTGGATGGGTCGGAGAAGAATAAGTTGGTGGATGGGTTGGAGAAGCAGAAACCGGCGAATGGGTCAGGGAAGGAGAAACTATCTAATGCGTTGGAAAAGGAGAAGCCAGCGATCGGTCGGAGAAGGGGAAGATGGTGATGGGTCGGAGAAGGAGAAGCCGGTGATGGGTTGGAGAAGGAGAAGCCGGCCGAAGGGTCGGAGAGGGAGAAGCTATCTATTGCGTTGGAGAAGGAGAAGCCGGCGATGGGTAGGAGAAGGAGAAGCTGGGGGATGGGTCGGAGAAGGAGAAGCCGGCCGAAGGGTCGGAGAAGGAGAAGCCGGCCGAAGGGTCGGAGAAGGAGAAGCCGGTGATGGGTCGGAGAAGGAGAAGCCGGCGATAGGTTGGAAAGGAGAAGCCGGTGATGGGTCAGAGAAGGAGAAGCTGGTGGATGGGTCGGAGAAGAATAAGTCGGTGGATGGGTTGGAGAAGCAGAAACCGGCGAATGGGTCAGAAAGGAGAAGCTATCTAATGCGTTGGAGAAGGAGAATCCGGCGATGGGTAGGAGAAGGAGAAGCTGGGGGATGGGTCGGAGAAAGAGAAGCCGGTGATGGGTCAGAGAAGGAGAAGCTTGTGATGGGTCGGAGACGGAGAAGCCGGCGATGGGTCAGAGAAAGAGAAGCTGGTGGATGGGTCGGAGAAGAATAAGTCGGTGGATGGGTTGGAGAAGCAGAAACCGGCGAATGGGTCAGAGAATGAGAAGCTATCTAATGCGTTGGAGAAGGAGAAGCCGGTGATGGGTAGGAGAAGGAGAAGCTGGGGGATGGGTCGGAGAAGGAGAAGCTTGTGATGGGTCGGAGAGGGAGAAGCCGGCAATGGGTCGGAGAAGGAGAATCTATCTGATGCGTTGGAGAAGGAGAAGCAAGCGATCGGTCGGAGAAGGAGAAGCCGGTGATGGGTCAGAGAAGGAGAAGCTTGTGATGGGTCGGAGAGGGAGAAGCCGGCGATGGGTCGGAGAAGGAGAATCTATCTGATGTGTTGGAGAAGGAGAAGCCAGCGATCGGTCGGAGAAGGAGAAGATGGCGATGGGTCGGAGAAGGAGAAGCCGGTGATGGGTTGGAGAAGGAGAAGCCGGCCGAGGGTCGGAGAAGGAGAAGCCGGTGATGGGTCGGAGAAGGAGAAGCCTGCAATGGGTTGGAAAGGAGAAGCCGGTGATGGGTCAGAGAAGGAGAAGCTGGTGGATGGGTCGGAGAAGAATAAGTTGGTGGATGGGTTGGAGAAGCAGAAACCGGCGAATGGGTCAGAGAAGGAGAAGCTATCTAATGCGTTGGAGAAGGAGAATCCGGCGATGGGTAGGAGAAGGAGAAGCTGGGGGATGGGTCGGAGAAGGAGAAGCCGGTGATGGGTCGGAGAAGGAGAAGCTTGTGATGGGTCGGAGAGGGAGAAGCCGGTGATGGGTCGGAGAAGGAGAATCTATCTGATGAGTTGGAGAAGGAGAAGCCAGTGATCGGTCGGAGAAGGAGAAGATGGCGATGGGTCGGAGAAGGAGAAGCCGGTGATGGGTTGGAGAAGGAGAAGCCGGCCGAAGGGTCGGAGAAGGAGAAGCCGGTGATGGGTCGGAGAAGGAGAAGCTGGCGATGGGTTGGAAAGGAGAAGCCGGTGATGGGTCAGAGAAGGAGAAGCTGGTGGATGGGTCGGAGAAGAATAAGTTGGTGGATGGGTTGGAGAAGCAGAAACCGGCGAATGGGTCAGGGAAGGAGAAGCCGGCGATGGGTTGGAAAGGAGAAGCCGGTGATGGGTCAGAGAAAGAGAAGCTGGTGGATAGGTCGGAGAAGAATAAGTCGGTGGATGGGTTGGAGAAGCAGAAACCGGCGAATGGGTCAGAGAAGGAGAAGCTATCTAATGCGTTGGAGAAGGAGAAGCCGGTGATGGGTCGGAGAAGGAGAAGCTGGTGATGGGTCGGAGAGGGAGAATCTATCTGATGCGTTGGAAAAGGAGAAGCCAGCGATCGGTCGGAGAAGGGGAAGATGGTGATGGTTCGGCGAAGGAGAAGCCGGTGATGGGTTGGAGAAGGAGAAGCCGGCCGAAGGATCGGAGAAGGAGAAGCTATGTATTGCGTTGGAGAAGGAGAAGCCGGCGATGGGTAGGAGAAGGAGAAGCTGGGGGATGGGTCGGAGATGGAGAAGCCGGTGATGGGTCGGAGAAGGAGAAGCTTGTGATGGGTCGGAGAGGGAGAAGCCGGCGATGGGTCGGAGAAGGAGAATCTATCTGATGCGTTGGAGAAGGAGAAGCCAGCGATCGGTCGGAGAAGGAGAACATGGCGAAGGGTCGGAGAAGGAGAAGCCGGTGATGGGTTGGAGAAGGAGAAGCCGGCCGAAGGGTCGGAGAAGGAGAAGCCGGCCGAAGGGTCGGAGAAGGAGAAGCCGGTGATGGGTCGGAGAAGGAGAAGCCGGCGATGGGTTGGAAAGGAGAAGCCGGTGATGGGTCAGAGAAGGAGAAGCTGGTGGATGGGTCGGAGAAGAATAAGTCGGTGGATGGGTTGGAGAAGCAGAAACCGGCGAATGGGTCAGAGAAGGAGAAGCTATCTAATGCGTTGGAGAAGGAGAATCCGGCGATGGGTAGGAGAAGGAGAAGCTGGGGGATGGGTCGGAGAAGGAGAAGCCGGTGATGGGTCGGAGAAGGAGAAGCCGGCGATGGGTCGGAGAAGGAGAAGCCGGCGATTGGGTCGGAGAAGGAGAAGCTGGCGATGGGTCGGAGAAGGAGAAGATGGCGATGGGTCGGAGAAGGAGAAGCCGGCGATGGGTCGGAGAAGGAGAAGCCGGCCGATGGGTCGGAGAAGGAGAAGCCGGTGATGGGTCGGAGAAGGAGAAGCTGGCGATGGGTTGGAAAGGAGAAGCCGGTGATGGGTCAGAGAAGGAGAAGCTGGTGGATGGGTCGGAGAAGAATAAGTTGGTGGACGGGTTGGAGAAGCAGAAACCGGCGAATGGGTCAGGGAAGGAGAAGCCGGCGATGGGTTGGAAAGGAGAAGCCGGTGATTGGTCAGAGAAAGAGAAGCTGGTGGATGGGTCGGAGAAGAATAAGTCGGTGGATGGGTTGGAGAAGCAGAAACCGGCGAATGGGTCAGAGAAGGAGAAGCTATCTAATGCGTTGGAGAAGGAGAAGCCGGTGATGGGTCGGAGAAGGAGAAGCTTGTGATGGGTCGGAGGGGGAGAATCTATCTAATGCGTTGGAAAAGGAGAAGCCAGCGATCGGTCGGAGAAGGGGAAGATGGTGATGGGTCGGAGAAGGAGAAACCGGTGATGGGTTGGAGAAGGAGAAGCTGGCCGAAGGGTCGGAGAAGGAGAAGCTATGTATTGCGTTGGAGAAGGAGAAGCCGGCGATGGGTAGGAGAAGGAGAAGCTGGGGGATGGGTCGGAGAAGGAGAAGCCGGTGATGGGTCGGAGAAGGAGAAGCTTGTGATGGGTCGGAGAGGGAGAAGCCCGCGATGGGTCGGAGAAGGAGAATCTATCTGATGCGTTGGAGAAGGAGAAGCCAGCGATCGGTCGGAGAAGGAGAAGATGGCGATGGGTCGGAGAAGGAGAAGCCGGTGATGGGTTGGAGAAGGAGAAGCCGGCCGAAGGGTCGGAGAAGGAGAAGCCGGCCGAAGGGTCGGAGAAGGAGAAGCCGGTGATGGGTCGGAGAAGGAGAAGCCGGCGATGGGTCGGAGAAGGAGAAGCCGGTGATGGGTCGGAGAAGGAGAAGCTGGTGATGGGTCGGAGAAGGAGAAGGCGGCGATGGGTCGGAGAAGGAGAAGCTGGCCGATGGGTCGGAGAAGGAGAAGCCGGTGATGGGTCGGAGAGGGAGAAGCCGGCGATGGGTCAGAGAAAGAGAAGCTGGTGGATGGGTCGGAGAAGAATAAGTCGGTGGATGGGTTGGAGAAGCAGAAACCGGCGAATGGGTCAGAGAATGAGAAGCTATCTAATGCGTTGGAGAAGGAGAAGCCGGTGATGGGTAGGAGAAGGAGAAGCTGGGGGATGGGTCGGAGAAGGAGAAGCCGGTGATGGGTCGGAGAAGGAGAAGCTTGTGATGGGTCGGAGAGGGAGAAGCCGGCGATGGGTCGGAGAAGGAGAATCTATCTGATGCGTTGGAGAAGGAGAAGCAAGCGATCGGTCGGAGAAGGAGAAGCCGGTGATGCATTGGAGAAGGAGAAGCCGGCGATGGGTCGGAGGAGAAGCCGGTGATGGGTCGGAGAAGGAGAAGCCGGCGGACGGGTCGGAGAAGGAGAAGCTGAAGATGGGTCGGAGAAGGAGAAACCAGTGGATGGGTCGGAGAAGGAGAAGCCAGCGATGGTTCAGAGGTGGAGAACCTGGCGATGGGTCGGGGAAGAAGAGTCCAGTTCATGGGTTGGAGAAGGAGAAACCGGCGAATGGGTCAGAGAAGAAGAAGTCGGTGGATGTGTTGGAGAAGGAGAAACCGGCGATGGGTTGGAGAAGGAGAAGCTGGCCGAAGGGTCGGAGAAGGAGAAGCCGGTGATGGGTTGGAGAAGGAGAAGCTGGCGGTGGGTCAGAGAAGAAGAAATCAGTGGATGGGTTGGAGAAGGAGAAACCGGCGATGGGTCAGAGAAGGAGAAGCCGGCCGAAGGGTCGGAGAAGGAGAAGCCGGCGATGGGTCGGAGAAGGAGAAGCCGGCGGATGGGTCAGAGAAGGAGAAGCAGGCGGACGGGTCGGAGAAGGAGAAGCTAACGATGGGTTGGAGAAGGAGGAACCAGCGGATGGGTCAGAGAAGGAAAAGCCGGTGATGGGTCGGAGAAGGAGAAAAGGCGAATGGTTCAGAGAAATAGAAGCTGTCTAATGGGTTGGAGAAGGAGAAGCCGGCGATGGGTCAGAGAAGGAGAAGCCGGCGATGGGTCGGAGAAGAAGATGTCTGTGGATGGGTCGGAGAAGAAGCCGGCGATGGTTCGGAGAAGGAGAAGCTGGCGCATCGGTGGGAGAAGGAGAAGCCGGCGGATGGGTCGGGGAAGGAGAAGCCGGCGATGGGTCAGAGAACGAGAAGCTGACGGATGGGTCGGAGAACGAGAAGCTGACGGATGGGTCAGAGAAGGAGAATCTGGTGATGGGTCAGAAAAGAAGAAGTCAGTGGATGGGTTGGAGAAGGAGAAGCCGGCGATGGGTCAGAGAAGGAGAAACTGACGGATGGGTCGGAGAAGAAGAAGCTGACGGATGGGTCAGAGAAGGAGAAGCTATCTGATGCGTTGGAGAAGGAGAAGCTGGCGGATGGGTCGGAAAGGAGAGGCCGGTGATGGTTCAGAGAAGGAGAAGCCGGCGATGGGTTGGAAAGGAGAAGCCGCTGATGGGTCAGAGAAGGAGAAGCTGGTGGATGGGTCGGAGAAGAAGAAGTCGTTGGATGAGTTGGAGTAGGAGAAACCGGCGATGAGTTGGAGAAGGAGAAGCTGACGATGGGTCGGAGAAGGAGAAGCCAGTGATGGGTCAGAGAAGGAGAAGCCGGCGGACGGGTCGGAGAAGGAGAAGCAGGCGGTTGGGTCGGAGAAGGAGAAGCAGACGGATGGGTCGGAGAAGGAGAAACCGGCGGATGGGTCGGAGAAGGAGAAGCCGGTGATGGGTCAGAGAAGGGGAAGCTGGCGGATGGGTCGGAGAAGGAGAACCTGGCGGACGGGTCGGAGAAGGAGAAGCTGACGATGGATCGGAGAAGGAGAAACCGGTGGATGGGTCGGAGAAGGAGAAGCTGGAGATGAGTCAGAGAAGATGATGTCGGTGGATGGGTTGGAGAAGCAGAAACCGGCGAATGGATCAGAGAAGAAGAAGCTATCTAATGCATTGGAGAAGGAGAAGCCGGCGATGGGTAGGAGAAGGAGAAGCTGACGGATGGGTCGGAGAAGGAGAAGCCGGTTATGGGTCGGAGAAGGAGAAGCTTGTGATGGGTCGGAGAGGGAGAAGCCGGTGATGGGTCAGAGAAGGAGAAGCTATATGATGCGTTGGAGAAGGAGAAGCCAGCGATGGGTCGGAGAAGGAGAAGTCGGTGATGTTTCGGAGAAGGAGAAGCAGGCGGGTCGGAGAAGGAGAAGCCGGTGATGGGTCGGAGAAGCGGAAGCTGGAGATGGATTGGAGATGGAGAAACTGGCAATGGGTTGGAGAAGGAGAAGCCAGCGATGGGTCGGAGAAGGAGAAAGCGGCGATGGGTCGGAGAAGGAGAAGCCGGCGGACGGGTCGGAGAAGGAGAAGCTGAAGATGGGTCGGAGAAGGAGAAACCAGCGGATGGGTCGGAGAAGGAGAAGCCGGTGATGTGTCGGAGAAGGAGAAGCAGCTGGATGGGTCGGAGAAGGAGAAGCCGGTGATGGGTCGGAGAAGCGGAAGCTGGAGATGGATTGGAGATGGAGAAACTGGCAATGGGTTGGAGAAGGAGAAGCCAGCGATGGGTTGGAGAAGGAGAAGCTAACGATGGGTCGGCGAAGGAGAAGCTGGCGATGGGTCAGAGATGAGGAAGTCGGTGGATGGGTTGGGGAAGGAGAAACCGGCGAATGGGTCAGAGAAGGAGAAGCTATCTGATGCGTTGGAGAAAGAGAAGCCGGCGATGGGTAGGAGAAGGAGAAGCTGGCGGATGGGTCGGAGAAGGAGAAGCCGGCGGACGGGTCAGAGAAGGAGAAGCTGACGATAGGTCGGAGAAGGAGAAACCAGCGGATGGGTCGGAGGAGGGGAAGCCGGCAATGGGTCGGAGAAGGAGAAGGCGGCGATGCGTTGGAGAAGGAGAAGCCGGCGGACGGGTCGGAGAAGGAGAAGCTGACGATGGGTCGGAGAAGGAGAAACCAGCGGATGGGTCGGAAAGGAGAGGCCGGTGATGGGTCAGAGAAGGAGAAGCCGGCGATGGGTTGGAAAGGAGAAGCCGCTGATGGGTCAGAGAAGGAGAAGTCGTTGGATGGGTTGGAGTAGGAGAAACCGGCGATGAGTTGGAGAAGGAGAAGCTGACGATGGGTCGGAGAAGGAGAAGCCGGTGATGGGTCAGAAAAGGAGAAGCCGGCAGACGGGTCGGAGAAGGAGAAGCAGGCGGTTGGGTCGGAGAAGGAGAAGCAGGCGGATGGGTCGGAGAAGGAGAAGCTAACGATGGGTCGGAGAAGGAGAAACCGGCGGATGGGTCGGAGAAGGAGAAACCGGCGGATGGGTCGGAGAAGGAGAAGCCGGTGATGGGTCGGAAAAGGAGAAGCTGGCGATGGGTCAGAGAAGAGGAAGTCGGTGGATGGGTTGGAGAAGGAGAAACCGGCGAATGGGTCTGAGAAGGAGAAGCTATCTGATGCATTGGAGAAGGAGAAGCCGGCGATGGGTCGGAGGAGGAGAAGCCGGCGGACGGGTGGGAGAAGGAGAAGCCGGTGGTGGGTCGGAGAAGGAGAAACCAGCGGATGGGTCGGAGAAGTAGAAGCCGGCGATGGGTCGGAGAAGGTGAAGGCGGCGATGGGTCGGGGAAGGAGAAGCCGGCTGATGGGTCGGAGAAGGAGAAGCTGACGATGGGTCGGAGAGGGAGAAACCAGCGGATGGGTCAGAGAAGGAGAAGCCGGTGATGGGTCGGAGAAGGAGAAGCCAGCGATGGGTCAGAGAAGGAGAAGCTGGCGCTAGGTCGGGGAAGAAGAAGCCAGCGGATGGGTTGGAGAAGGAGAAACTGGCGAATGGGTCGGAGAAGGAGAAGCCGGCCGAAGGGTCGGAGAAGGAGAAGCCGGCGATGGGTCGGAGAAGGAGAAGCCGGCTAATGGGTCGGAGAAGGAGAAGGCGGCGATGGGTCGGGGAAGGGGAAGCCGGCTGATGGGTCGGAGAAGGAGAAGCTGACGATGGGTCGGAGAGGGAGAAACCAGCGGATGGGTCAGAGAAGGAGAAGCCGGTGATGGGTCGGAGAAGGAGAAGCCAGCGATGGGTCAGAGAAGGAGAAGCTGGCGCTAGGTCGGGGAAGAAGAAGCCAGCGGATGGGTTGGAGAAGGAGAAACTGGCGAATGGGTCGGAGAAGGAGAAGCCGGCCGAAGGGTCGGAGAAGGAGAAGCCGGCGATGGGTCGGAGAAGGAGAAGCCGGCGGATGGGTAAGAGAAGGAGAAGCAGGCGGACGGGTCGGAGAAGGAGAAGCTAACGATGGGTTGGAGAAGGAGGAACCAGCGGATGGGTCAGAGAAGGAAAAGCCGGTGATGGGTTGGAGAAGGAGAAACCGGCGAATGGGTCTGAGAAGGAGAAGCTATCTGATGCATTGGAGAAGGAGAAGCCGGTGATGGGTCGGAGGAGGAGAAGCCGGCGGACGGGTGGGAGAAGGAGAAGCCGGTGGTGGGTCGGAGAAGGAGAAACCAGCGGATGGGTCGGAGAAGGAGAAGCCGGTAATGGGTTGGAGAAGGAGAAGCCGGCGATGGGTCGGAGAAGGAGAAGGCGGCAATGGGTCGGGGAAGGAGAAGCCGGCGGACGGGTCGGAGAAGGAGAAGCTGACGATGGGTTGGAGAGGGAGAAACCAGCGGATGGGTCAGAGAAGGAGAAGCCGGTGATGGGTCGGAGAAGGAGAAGCCAGCGATGGGTCAGAGAAGGAGAAGCTGGCGCTAGGTCGGGGAAGAAGAAGCCAGCGGATGGGTTGGAGAAGGAGAAACTGGTGAATGGGTCGGAGAAGGAGAAGCCGGCCGAAGGGTCGGAGAAGGAGAAGCCGGCGATGGGTCGGAGAAGGAGAAGCCGGCGAATGGGTAAGGGAAGGAGAAGCAGGCGGACGGGTCGGAGAAGGAGAAGCTAACGATGGGTTGGAGAAGGAGGAACCAGCGGATGGGTCAGAGAAGGAAAAGCCGGTGATGGGTCGGAGAAGGAGAAGCCGACGATGGGTCAGAGAAGGAAAAGCAGGCGGACGGGTCGGAGAAGGAGAAGCTGAGGATGTGTCGGAGAAGGAGAAACCGGCAGATGGTTCGGAGAAGGAGAAGCAGCCTGTGGGGTCGGAGAAGGAGAAGCTATCTGATGCGTTGGATAAGGAGAAGCTGGCAGATGGATCGGACAAGGAGAAGCCGGCAATGAGTCGGAAAAGAGAAGCCAGTGATGGGTCAAAGAAGGAGAAACCCGCGGCTGGGTCGGAGAAGGAGAAGCCGGCAATGGGTCGGAAAGGAGAAGCCGGCGATGGGTCGGAAAGGAGAAGCCGGTGATGGGTCGGAGAAGGAGAAGCCGGCGGACGGGTCGGAGAAGGAGAAGCTGAAGATGGGTCGGAGAAGGAGAAACCAGTGGATGGGTCGGAGAAGGAGAAGCCAGCGATGGTTCAGAGGTGGAGAACCTGGCGATGGGTCGGGGAAGAAGAGTCCAGTTCATGGGTTGGAGAAGGAGAAACCGGCGAATGGGTCAGAGAAGAAGAAGTCGGTGGATGTGTTGGAGAAGGAGAAACCGGCGATGGGTTGGAGAAGGAGAAGCTGGCCGAAGGGTCGGAGAAGGAGAAGCCGGTGATGGGTTGGAGAAGGAGAAGCTGGCGGTGGGTCAGAGAAGAAGAAATCAGTGGATGGGTTGGAGAAGGAGAAACCGGCGATGGGTCAGAGAAGGAGAAGCCGGCCGAAGGGTCGGAGAAGGAGAAGCCGGCGATGGGTCGGAGAAGGAGAAGCCGGCGGATGGGTCAGAGAAGGAGAAGCAGGCGGACGGGTCGGAGAAGGAGAAGCTAACGATGGGTTGGAGAAGGAGGAACCAGCGGATGGGTCAGAGAAGGAAAAGCCGGTGATGGGTCGGAGAAGGAGAAAAGGCGAATGGTTCAGAGAAATAGAAGCTGTCTAATGGGTTGGAGAAGGAGAAGCCGGCGATGGGTCAGAGAAGGAGAAGCCGGCGATGGGTCGGAGAAGAAGATGTCTGTGGATGGGTCGGAGAAGAAGCCGGCGATGGTTCGGAGAAGGAGAAGCTGGCGCATCGGTGGGAGAAGGAGAAGCCGGCGGATGGGTCGGGGAAGGAGAAGCCGGCGATGGGTCAGAGAACGAGAAGCTGACGGATGGGTCGGAGAACGAGAAGCTGACGGATGGGTCAGAGAAGGAGAATCTGGTGATGGGTCAGAAAAGAAGAAGTCAGTGGATGGGTTGGAGAAGGAGAAGCCGGCGATGGGTCAGAGAAGGAGAAACTGACGGATGGGTCGGAGAAGAAGAAGCTGACGGATGGGTCAGAGAAGGAGAAGCTATCTGATGCGTTGGAGAAGGAGAAGCTGGCGGATGGGTCGGAAAGGAGAGGCCGGTGATGGTTCAGAGAAGGAGAAGCCGGCGATGGGTTGGAAAGGAGAAGCCGCTGATGGGTCAGAGAAGGAGAAGCTGGTGGATGGGTCGGAGAAGAAGAAGTCGTTGGATGAGTTGGAGAAGGAGAAACCGGCGATGAGTTGGAGAAGGAGAAGCTGACGATGGGTCGGAGAAGGAGAAGCCAGTGATGGGTCAGAGAAGGAGAAGCCGGCGGACGGGTCGGAGAAGGAGAAGCAGGCGGTTGGGTCGGAGAAGGAGAAGCAGACGGATGGGTCGGAGAAGGAGAAGCTAACGATGGGTCGGAGAAGGAGAAACCGGCGGATGGGTCGGAGAAGGAGAAGCCGGTGATGGGTCGGAGAAGGAAAAGCTGGCGATGGGTCAGAGAAGAGGAAGTCAGTGGATGGGTTGGGGAAGGAGAAACCGGCGAATGGGTCAGAGAAGGAGAAGCTAACGATGGGTCGGCGAAGGAGAAGCTGGCGATGGGTCAGAGATGAGGAAGTCGGTGGATGGGTTGGGGAAGGAGAAACCGGCGAATGGGTCAGAGAAGGAGAAGCTATCTGATGCGTTGGAGAAAGAGAAGCCGGCGATGGGTAGGAGAAGGAGAAGCTGGCGGATGGGTCGGAGAAGGAGAAGCCGGCGGACGGGTCAGAGAAGGAGAAGCTGACGATAGGTCGGAGAAGGAGAAACCAGCGGATGGGTCGGAGGAGGGGAAGCCGGCAATGGGTCGGAGAAGGAGAAGGCGGCGATGCGTTGGAGAAGGAGAAGCCGGCGGACGGGTCGGAGAAGGAGAAGCTGACGATGGGTCGGAGAAGGAGAAACCAGCGGATGGGTCGGAGAAGGAGAAGCCGGTGATGTGTCGGAGAAGGAGAAGCAGCTGGATGGGTCGGAGAAGGAGAAGCCGGTGATGGGTCGGAGAAGGAGAAGCCGACGATGGGTCAGAGAAGGAGAAGCAGGCGGACGGGTCGGAGAAGGAGAAGCTGAGGATGTGTCGGAGAAGGAGAAACCGGCAGATGGTTCGGAGAAGGAGAAGCAGCCTGTGGGGTCGGAGAAGGAGAAGCTATCTGATGCGTTGGATAAGGAGAAGCTGGCAGATGGATCGGACAAGGAGAAGCCGGCAATGAGTCGGAAAAGAGAAGCCAGTGATGGGTCAAAGAAGGAGAAACCCGCGGCTGGGTCGGAGAAGGAGAAGCCGGCAATGGGTCGGAAAGGAGAAGCCGGCGATGGGTCGGAAAGGAGAAGCCGGTGATGGGTCGGAGAAGGAGAAGCCGGCGGACGGGTCGGAGAAGGAGAAGCTGAAGATGGGTCGGAGAAGGAGAAACCAGTGGATGGGTCGGAGAAGGAGAAGCCAGCGATGGTTCAGAGGTGGAGAACCTGGCGATGGGTCGGGGAAGAAGAGTCCAGTTCATGGGTTGGAGAAGGAGAAACCGGCGAATGGGTCAGAGAAGAAGAAGTCGGTGGATGTGTTGGAGAAGGAGAAACCGGCGATGGGTTGGAGAAGGAGAAGCTGGCCGAAGGGTCGGAGAAGGAGAAGCCGGTGATGGGTTGGAGAAGGAGAAGCTGGCGGTGGGTCAGAGAAGAAGAAATCAGTGGATGGGTTGGAGAAGGAGAAACCGGCGATGGGTCAGAGAAGGAGAAGCCGGCCGAAGGGTCGGAGAAGGAGAAGCCGGCGATGGGTCGGAGAAGGAGAAGCCGGCGGATGGGTCAGAGAAGGAGAAGCAGGCGGACGGGTCGGAGAAGGAGAAGCTAACGATGGGTTGGAGAAGGAGGAACCAGCGGATGGGTCAGAGAAGGAAAAGCCGGTGATGGGTCGGAGAAGGAGAAAAGGCGAATGGTTCAGAGAAATAGAAGCTGTCTAATGGGTTGGAGAAGGAGAAGCCGGCGATGGGTCAGAGAAGGAGAAGCCGGCGATGGGTCGGAGAAGAAGATGTCTGTGGATGGGTCGGAGAAGAAGCCGGCGATGGTTCGGAGAAGGAGAAGCTGGCGCATCGGTGGGAGAAGGAGAAGCCGGCGGATGGGTCGGAGAAGGAGAAGCCGGCGATGGGTCAGAGAACGAGAAGCTGACGGATGGGTCGGAGAACGAGAAGCTGACGGATGGGTCAGAGAAGGAGAATCTGGTGATGGGTCAGAAAAGAAGAAGTCAGTGGATGGGTTGGAGAAGGAGAAGCCGGCGATGGGTCAGAGAAGGAGAAGCCGGCCGAAGGGTCGGAGAAGGAGAAGCCGGCGATGGGTCGGAGAAGGAGAAGCCGGCGGATGGGTCAGAGAAGGAGAAGCAGGCGGACGGGTCGGAGAAGGAGAAGCTAACGATGGGTTGGAGAAGGAGGAACCAGCGGATGGGTCAGAGAAGGAAAAGCCGGTGATGGGTCGGAGAAGGAGAAAAGGCGAATGGTTCAGAGAAATAGAAGCTGTCTAATGGGTTGGAGAAGGAGAAGCCGGCGATGGGTCAGAGAAGGAGAAGCCGGCGATGGGTCGGAGAAGAAGATGTCTGTGGATGGGTCGGAGAAGAAGCCGGCGATGGTTCGGAGAAGGAGAAGCTGGCGCATCGGTGGGAGAAGGAGAAGCCGGCGGATGGGTCGGGGAAGGAGAAGCCGGCGATGGGTCAGAGAACGAGAAGCTGACGGATGGGTCGGAGAACGAGAAGCTGACGGATGGGTCAGAGAAGGAGAATCTGGTGATGGGTCAGAAAAGAAGAAGTCAGTGGATGGGTTGGAGAAGGAGAAGCCGGCGATGGGTCAGAGAAGGAGAAACTGACGGATGGGTCGGAGAAGAAGAAGCTGACGGATGGGTCAGAGAAGGAGAAGCTATCTGATGCATTGGAGAAGGAGAAGCTGGCGGATGGGTCGGAAAGGAGAGGCCGGTGATGGGTCAGAGAAGGAGAAGCCGGCGATGGGTTGGAAAGGAGAAGCCGCTGATGGGTCAGAGAAGGAGAAGCTGGTGGATGGGTCGGAGAAGAAGAAGTCGTTGGATGGGTTGGAGTAGGAGAAACCGGCGATGAGTTGGAGAAGGAGAAGCTGACGATGGGTCGGAGAAGGAGAAGCCGGTGATGGGTCAGAGAAGGAGAAGCCGGCGGACGGGTCGGAGAAGGAGAAGCAGGCGGTTGGGTCGGAGAAGGAGAAGCAGGCGGATGGGTCGGAGAAGGAGAAGCTAACGATGGGTCGGAGAAGGAGAAACCGGCGGATGGGTCGGAGAAGGAGAAACCGGCGGATGGGTCGGAGAAGGAGAAGCCGGTGATGGGTCGGAGAAGGAAAAGCTGGCGATGGGTCAGAGAAGAGGAAGTCGGTGGATGGGTTGGGGAAGGAGAAACCGGCGAATGGGTCAGAGAAGGAGAAGCTAACGATGGGTCGGCGAAGGAGAAGCTGGCGATGGGTCAGAGATGAGGAAGTCGGTGGATGGGTTGGGGAAGGAGAAACCGGCGAATGGGTCAGAGAAGGAGAAGCTATCTGATGCGTTGGAGAAAGAGAAGCCGGCGATGGGTCGGAGAAGGAGAAGCTGGCGGATGGGTCGGAGAAGGAGAAGCCGGCGGACGGGTCAGAGAAGGAGAAGCTGACGATAGGTCGGAGAAGGAGAAACCAGCGGATGGGTCGGAGGAGGGGAAGCCGGCAATGGGTCGGAGAAGGAGAAGGCGGCGATGCGTTGGAGATGGAGAAGCCGGCGGACGGGTCGGAGAAGGAGAAGCTGACGATGGGTCGGAGAAGGAGAAACCAGCGGTTGGGTCGGAGAGGGAGAAGCCGGTAATGGGTTGGAGAAGGAGAAGCCGGCGATGGGTCGGAGAAGGAGAAGGCGGCGATGGGTCGGAAAGGAGAGGCCGGTGATGGGTCAGAGAAGGAGAAGCCGGCGATGGGTTGGAAAGGAGAAGCCGCTGATGGGTCGGAGAAGAAGAAGTCGTTGGATGGGTTGGAGTAGGAGAAACCGGCGATGAGTTGGAGAAGGAGAAGCTGACGATGGGTCGGAGAAGGAGAAGCCGGTGATGGGTCAGAAAAGGAGAAGCCGGCAGACGGGTCGGAGAAGGAGAAGCAGGCGGTTGGGTCGGAGAAGGAGAAGCAGGCGGATGGGTCGGAGAAGGAGAAGCTAACGATGGGTCGGAGAAGGAGAAACCGGCGGATGGGTCGGAGAAGGAGAAACCGGCGGATGGGTCGGAGAAGGAGAAGCCGGTGATGGTTCGGAAAAGGAGAAGCTGGCGATGGGTCAGAGAAGAGGAAGTCGGTGGATGGGTTGGAGAAGGAGAAACCGGCGAATGGGTCTGAGAAGGAGAAGCTATCTGATGCATTGGAGAAGGAGAAGCCGGCGATGGGTCGGAGGAGGAGAAGCCGGCGGAGGGGTGGGAGAAGGAGAAGCCGGTGGTGGGTCGGAGAAGGAGAAACCAGCGGATGGGTCGGAGAAGGAGAAGCCGGCGATGGGTCGGAGAAGGAGAAGGCGGCGATGGGTCGGGGAAGGAGAAGCCGGCTGATGGGTCGGAGAAGGAGAAGCTGACGATGGGTCGGAGAGGGAGAAACCAGCGGATGGGTCAGAGAAGGAGAAGCCGGTGATGGGTCGGAGAAGGAGAAGCCAGCGATGGGTCAGAGAAGGAGAAGCTGGCGCTAGGTCGGGGAAGAAGAAGCCAGCGGATGGGTTGGAGAAGGAGAAACTGGCGAATGGGTCGGAGAAGGAGAAGCCGGCCGAAGGGTCGGAGAAGGAGAAGCCGGCGATGGGTCGGAGAAGGAGAAGCCGGCGGATGGGTCGGAGAAGGAGAAGGCGGCGATGGGTCGGGGAAGGGGAAGCCGGCTGATGGGTCGGAGAAGGAGAAGCTGACGATGGGTCGGAGAGGGAGAAACCAGCGGATGGGTCAGAGAAGGAGAAGCCGGTGATGGGTCGGAGAAGGAGAAGCCAGCGATGGGTCAGAGAAGGAGAAGCTGGCGCTAGGTCGGGGAAGAAGAAGCCAGCGGATGGGTTGGAGAAGGAGAAACTGGCGAATGGGTCGGAGAAGGAGAAGCCGGCCGAAGGGTCGGAGAAGGAGAAGCCGGCGATGGGTCGGAGAAGGAGAAGCCGGCGGATGGGTAAGAGAAGGAGAAGCAGGCGGACGGGTCGGAGAAGGAGAAGCTAACGATGGGTTGGAGAAGGAGGAACCAGCGGATGGGTCAGAGAAGGAAAAGCCGGTGATGGGTTGGAGAAGGAGAAACCGGCGAATGGGTCTGAGAAGGAGAAGCTATCTGATGCATTGGAGAAGGAGAAGCCGGTGATGGGTCGGAGGAGGAGAAGCCGGCGGACGGGTGGGAGAAGGAGAAGCCGGTGGTGGGTCGGAGAAGGAGAAACCAGCGGATGGGTCGGAGAAGGAGAAGCCGGTAATGGGTTGGAGAAGGAGAAGCCGGCGATGGGTCGGAGAAGGAGAAGGCGGCAATGGGTCGGGGAAGGAGAAGCCGGCGGACGGGTCGGAGAAGGAGAAGCTGACGATGGGTTGGAGAGGGAGAAACCAGCGGATGGGTCAGAGAAGGAGAAGCCGGTGATGGGTCGGAGAAGGAGAAGCCAGCGATGGGTCAGAGAAGGAGAAGCTGGCGCTAGGTCGGGGAAGAAGAAGCCAGCGGATGGGTTGGAGAAGGAGAAACTGGTGAATGGGTCGGAGAAGGAGAAGCCGGCCGAAGGGTCGGAGAAGGAGAAGCCGGCGATGGGTCGGAGAAGGAGAAGCCGGCGGATGGGTAAGGGAAGGAGAAGCAGGCGGACGGGTCGGAGAAGGAGAAGCTAACGATGGGTTGGAGAAGGAGGAACCAGCGGATGGGTCAGAGAAGGAAAAGCCGGTGATGGGTCGGAGAAGGAGAAGCCGACGATGGGTCAGAGAAGGAAAAGCAGGCGGACGGGTCGGAGAAGGAGAAGCTGAGGATGTGTCGGAGAAGGAGAAACCGGCAGATGGTTCGGAGAAGGAGAAGCAGCCTGTGGGGTCGGAGAAGGAGAAGCTATCTGATGCGTTGGATAAGGAGAAGCTGGCAGATGGATCGGACAAGGAGAAGCCGGCAATGAGTCGGAAAAGAGAAGCCAGTGATGGGTCAAAGAAGGAGAAACCCGCGGCTGGGTCGGAGAAGGAGAAGCCGGCAATGGGTCGGAAAGGAGAAGCCGGCGATGGGTCGGAAAGGAGAAGCCGGTGATGGGTCGGAGAAGGAGAAGCCGGCGGACGGGTCGGAGAAGGAGAAGCTGAAGATGGGTCGGAGAAGGAGAAACCAGTGGATGGGTCGGAGAAGGAGAAGCCAGCGATGGTTCAGAGGTGGAGAACCTGGCGATGGGTCGGGGAAGAAGAGTCCAGTTCATGGGTTGGAGAAGGAGAAACCGGCGAATGGGTCAGAGAAGAAGAAGTCGGTGGATGTGTTGGAGAAGGAGAAACCGGCGATGGGTTGGAGAAGGAGAAGCTGGCCGAAGGGTCGGAGAAGGAGAAGCCGGTGATGGGTCGGAGAAGGAGAAGCTGGCGGTGGGTCAGAGAAGAAGAAATCAGTGGATGGGTTGGAGAAGGAGAAACCGGCGATGGGTCAGAGAAGGAGAAGCCGGCCGAAGGGTCGGAGAAGGAGAAGCCGGCGATGGGTCGGAGAAGGAGAAGCCGGCGGATGGGTAAGGGAAGGAGAAGCAGGCGGACGGGTCGGAGAAGGAGAAGCTAACGATGGGTTGGAGAAGGAGGAACCAGCGGATGGGTCAGAGAAGGAAAAGCCGGTGATGGGTCGGAGAAGGAGAAAAGGCGAATGGTTCAGAGAAGTAGAAGCTGTCTAATGGGTTGGAGAAGGAGAAGCCGGCGATGGGTCAGAGAAGGAGAAGCCGGCGATGGGTCGGAGAAGAAGATGTCTGTGGATGGGTCGGAGAAGAAGCCGGCGATGGTTCGGAGAAGGAGAAGCTGGCGCATCGGTGGGAGAAGGAGAAGCCGGCGGATGGGTCGGGGAAGGAGAAGCCGGCAATGGGTCAGAGAACGAGAAGCTGACGGATGGGTCAGAGAAGGAGAATCTGGTGATGGGTCAGAAAAGAAGAAGTCAGTGGATGGGTTGGAGAAGGAGAAGCCGGCGATGGGTCAGAGAAGGAGAAACTGACGGATGGGTCGGAGAAGAAGAAGCTGACGGATGGGTCAGAGAAGGAGAAGCTATCTGATGCGTTGGAGAAGGAGAAGCTGGCGGATGGGTCGGAGAAGGAGAAGCCGGCGATGGGTCAGAGAAGGAGAAGCCGGCGATGGGTTGGAAAGGAGAAGCCGCTGATGGGTCAGAGAAGGAGAAGCTGGTGGATGGGTCGGAGAAGAAGAAGTCGTTGGATGAGTTGGAGAAGGAGAAACCGGCGATGAGTTGGAGAAGGAGAAGCTGACGATGGGTCGGAGAAGAAGGAGAAGCCAGCGATGGGTCGGAGAAGGAGAAGCTGGCGATGGGTCAGAGAAGGAGAAGGCGGCGATGGGTCAGGGAATGAGAAACCAGCCGATGCGTCGGGTAAGGAGAAGCCGGTGATGGGTCGGAGAAGGAGAAGCAGCTGGATGGGTCGGAGAAGGAGAAGCCGGCGATGGGTCAGAGAAGGAGAAGCCGGCGATGGGTCGGGGAAGAAGAAGCCAGCGGATGGGTTGGAGAAGGAGAAACCGGCGAATGCGTCAGAGAAGGAGAAGCTGGTGATGGGTCAGAGAAGGAGAAGCTGGTGATGGGTCGGAGAAGGAGAAGCTGGTGATGGGTCAGAGAAGAAGAAGTCGGTGGATGGGTTGGAGAAGGAGCAACCGGCGAAAGGTCGGAGAAGGAGAAGCCGGCCAAAGTGTCGGAGAAGGAGAAGCCGGCGATAGGTCGGAGAAGGAGAAGCCGGCGGATGGGTCAGAGAAGGAGAAGCAGGCGGACGGGTCGGAGAAGGAGAAGCTAACGATGGGTCGGAGAAGGAGAAACCGGCGGATGGGTCGGAGAAGGAGAAGCCGGTGATGGGTCGGAGAAGGAGAAGCAGGCGGACGGGTCGGAGAAGGAGAAGCTGGTGATGGGTCGGAGAAGGGGAAGCTGGCGATGAGTCGGAGAAGGGGAATCCGGCGATGGGTCGGAGAAGGAGAAGTCGGCGATGGGTCGGAGAAGGGGAAGCTGGCGATGAGTCGGAGAAGGGGAATCCGGCGATGGGTCGGAGAAGGAGAAGCCCGCTGATGGGTTGAAGAAGGAGAAGCCGGCGATGTGTCAGAGAAGGAGAAGCTGATGGACGGTTCAGAGAAGGAGAAGCAGGCGGACAGGTTGGAGAAGGAGAAGCTGACGATGGGTCGGAGAAGGAGAAACTGGCAGATGGGTCGGAGAAGGAGAAGCCGGTGATGGGTCGGAGAAGGAGAAGCTATATGATGTGTCGGAGAAGAAGAAGCCGGCGATGGGTCGGAGAAGGAGAAGCTATCTGATGGGTCAGAGAAGGAGAAGCCGGCAATGGGTCGGAGAAGGAGAAACTGGTGATGGGTCGGAAAAAGAGAAGCCGGTGATGGGTTGGAGAAAGAGAAACCAGCGGAAGGGTGGGAGAAGGAGAAGCTGATGGACGGGTCAGAGAAGAAAACGTCGGTGGATGGGTCGGAGAAGGAGAAGCTAGCGGATGGATCGGAGAAGGAGAAATAGGCGGATGGGTCAGGGAAGGAGAAACTATCTGATGGGTCGGAGAAGGAGAAGCTATCTGATGCGTGGGATAAGGAGAAGTCGGCGATGGGTCAGAGAAGGAGAAGCCGGCAGATGGGTCGGAGAAGGTGAAGCCGGCGATGTGTCAGAAAGGAGAAGCTGGTGATGGGTCGGAGAAGGAGAAGCCGGCGATGGGTCAGAGAAGAAGGAGCCGGCGATGGGTCGGGGAAGAAGAAGCCGGCGGATGGGTTGGAGAAGGAGAAGCCAGCGATGGGTCGGAGAAGGAGAAGCCGGCAGATGGGTCGGAGAAGCAGAAGCTGGCCAATGGGTCAGAGAAGAAGAAGCCGGCGGATGGGTTGGAGAAGGAGAAGCTGGCTGATGGGTGGGAGAAGGAGAAACCGGTGCTGGGTCGGAGTAGGAGAAGCCGGTGATGGGTTGGAGAAGTAGAAACTGGCGGATGTGACGGAGAAGAAGAAGCTATCGGATGGGTCGTAGATGGAGAAGCCAGCGATGTGTCGGAGAACGAGAAGCCGGTGGTGGGTTGGAGAAGTAGAAACCCGCGGATGGGTCAGAGAAGGAGAAGCTATCTGATGGGTCGGAAAAGGAGAAGCCGGTGATGGGTCGGAGAAGGAGAAGCTGGCAATGAGTCGGAGAAGGAGAAGCTGCCGATGGGTCGGAGAAGGAGAAGCTGGTGATGGGTTGGAGAAGGAGAAGCCGGCGGATGGGTCAGAGAAGGAGAAGCAGGCGGACGGGTCGGAGAAGGAGAAGCTGACGATGGGTCGGAGAAGGAGAAACCGGCGGATGGGTCGGAGAAGGAGTAGCCGGTGATGGTTCGGAGAAGGATAAGCCGGCGGACAGGTCGGAGAAGGAGAAGCAGGCAGATGGGTAGGAGAAGGAGAAGCAGGCGGATGGGTCGGAGAAGGAGAAGCTGGCGATGGGTCAGAGAAGAAGAAGTCGGTGGATGAGTTGGAGAAGGAGAAACCGGCGAATGGGTCAGAGAAGGAGAAGCTATCTGAGGCGTTGGAGAAGGAGAAGCCGGCGATGGGTAGGAGAAGGAGAAGCTGACGGATCGGTTGGAGAAGGAGAAGCCGGTGATGAGTCGGAGAAGGAGAAGCCGGCGGATGGGTCAGAGAAGGAGAAGCAGGTGGACGGGTCAGAGAAGGAGAAGCCGGCCGATGAGTCGGAGAAGGAGAAGCTGGCGATGGGTCGGAGAAGGAGAAGCCGGCAGACGCGTCGGAGATGGAGAAGCTGGCAATGGGTCGGAGAAGGAGAAGCCGGTGATGGGTCGGAGAAGGGGAAGCTGGCAATGGGTTGGAGAAGGAGAAGCCGGCGATGGGTCGGAGAAGGAGAAGCAGGTGGATGGGTCGGAGAAGGAGAAGCCGGTGATGGGTCGGAGAAGGAGAAGCCGGCGATGGGTCGGGGAAGAAGAAGCCAGCAGATGGGTTGGAGAAGGAGAAGCCGGCGATGGGACGGAGAAGGAGCTGCTGATCAGGTGGCAGAAGTTTCGGAGGGGCTGAAATGGGTGTAGACTGTGCTGCTGCCGGCTACTTGAAGACATCGGAGTTGGTGCAGAAAAGCAGCGTGCAGTGTAATCATGAGTGATTGTCTTGCACATTTCTCTTGTGATCACAAGAGCTTGTTGGACATTGATAATGTGAGATGCCGCAGGTCTGTTACCCTTGATTAGTGGCGAGACGGGCGACGAGGCAGCAGCATGGCCTCGGATGTAATGAGGACGAGGCCAGCAAGCTTGCCTGCTACTGCAGTTCAGGTGAGACAACACTGGAGGCGCTGTTGTGTGGAGTCTGTGCTCAGTTGTGAGCTGGCCTCTCCTGTCAGTGGTGCCGTCTACTGTTTTACCAGTGGAAGGATAGGCTGGAATGCCAGACGCTGTACCATCAATTTGCATATCGCTCAGGGACTTGGACTTGTCACGTGTCCAGCAACAAGGAATATAAAATTGATTCAGGTTTTATAAACAAACATGAACATTTATTAAACTCTGCTCAACAATAGTGAAAAGTATTCAAACGACTAAATTAACCGGAAGTTAACTGCTATACGGCAACTCTGGAACAGTTCTTAAAGTGGTAAACTCTGGAACACAGTCTTAAAGTGGTAAATTCAAACACAATCTGAAAGTGGTTTATACAGTCATTATGGAGAGACTTTCCTGAAACTGATTTCTTTGAGGATATGACGTTATTGCTGATCCTAGCCGAGATGCCTGGTCCAAAGAATGCACGACGAAGGTATTGAAACAGCTTAAAGGAACTGAGCTTTTTCCTACATGCTGAACACTGCACAAACCTTCCTGATCTTGCAGGGGCTATCTCAGATGCAGGCCACTTTTCCTGAACAAAGATTCAATAAGGTTGACCCTTTATAAAACCACCGAATGACACCAACTTTACTCAATCCTACGGGTTCCCATACTTTGGTAAGGTCTTCACTCTGCAATACTAGACTGTAAAGGTAAAACAAAGGTACAACAAACAAAAACTGGCAGTGATTGGCGAAACTGCTGGCACAACGATTTTACCTTACAATAGAAAGTAAAACTCCACCTTAAAACAAAACTGCGTCATGAGAAGAATACGCAGCATAACGGAGTAAATGACAAAGTAAACAACGAATCAACCTGCGTGACAGCAGGTGTTTCCCTTTTATATATCTGTAGGGAACGTGTCATCACGTGACCTCACACTGGCGGGAAAATTACATCACCCCACCATCACAAGACCATTACATCATGCTCACAAGATACTCATTTACATCATGGTCATAAGACAGTCACAAGATACCCACGAGGTATGTAACAGACTACACAGGTGTTTTCCTGCATAATGATGTGTGTCCTTTTTCTCTCGCTCACTATTTTGTATGTATGTTTACACCTGGGCTCCAGAGGAATGTTGTTTCACTTGACTGTATCCATGTATGGTCTGATTAACTTGATTTGATTTGAAAATAATAACCATAAAATTATTGAGATATTGCAATAAAAATACTACCCAATTCATAAGTATCCTTTATGGTGAAAAATCTGCCTTCCTTGCTTAGTTTGGTCAATATGTAGCTTCAAGATCTCAAATGACTTCTGACCTCCAGCGTAGCAGTTAGTATAACTGCTTTACAGCACGAGTGATTGGAAGATAGGGGTTCGATCCCGCCACTGTCTATAAGGAGTTTGTATATTCTTCTCGTGACTGTCTGAGTTTCCTCTAGGTGCTCCGGTTTCCTCCCAAGTTCCAAAGATGCACAGATTAGAGTTAGTGAGCTGCACCGGAAGCCTGGCACAATCCTCACTGATTTGATCTGTTGCAAAGACACATTTCACTGCATGTTTCAATAGACATGTGACAAATAAAGCTAACCTTAAAAAAATAAATGGCCCAATCAGTCACTCAGTTAACGGGCAATTAGGCATGGATCTTAGCAGTCATATTCATATTTTGTGAATTAACAAACGTAAGAAAAAGCCCTCAGTTTGCTACTATTTTGCCATCAAAATGATAGGCTTCCACCTCTAGAACAGGCCAGGTGTGTGTGTGTGTGTGTGTGTGTGTGTGTGTGTGTGTGTGTGTGTGAGAGAGAGAGAGAGAGAAGGGATGGGAATGAGGCTTGTTCTGCAGTTGTTTCTTGTTGTGTTCTGTTGTTGTTGTTGATTGCGTTGTTCTACAGATCATTGTGGGCATGCTGAACATGTGACAACACCTGTGAACTTCTTCCAGGACATCCTTGGATGTGTTGAATGTTAACACAAAGGACACATTCCACTGCATGTTTTGATGTACATTTGATAAATAAATCTGAATCTGATCCAATAAATAAAGGGAAGCTTGATGTACAAATTAACTGTACTGTTTTGCAAAATGACACCCCTGTCTCCACTTCAGGAGATAAACATTTGTCTGCACTGTACTTTGACGGAGCAGACGCAAAAACTCAGATGACATCTCCTCTGAAATACCGCCTCCGTATCAAAGCAACAGTACTTCCATACCACACAGCATTTATGCATGAATAATTCAATGATAATATATAAAATTGGGAAAGCAAAATATCAAAGTATCAAAGAATACAAAGAGAAAAAAATCTAATTTGAGTAAATCTATCTAACTTCCAATTACCATCAGTACAAGGAGAATATAATAAAATGACATCTAAAATTGTCCACATCCATTAAAGCATAACGTAATACAATCAACAACACTATTTAGAGATTAAAGATTAGTTTTACTTGTCACATGTACACTCAACCATACAGTGAACTGTGTCATTTACATCAACAACAAGAATAGTCCGAGGACCGCGCTGGGGGCAGCCTGCAAGGGTAGCCATGCTTCTGGCACCAAAATGCATGCCAATAACTCGCTAACCCTAATGAGTATGTCTTTGAAATGTGGGAGGAAACCGGAGCCGTGGGAGGAAACCTACATGATCATAGGGAGAACGTTCAAACAGTATAAAAACGTGCTGGGAGTTGATCTCCAGTCAGTGATCACTGGCACTGCAATAGAGTTACGCTAACCGCTACACTTCTACATAATGGCTTTAAAACATTAAAATGGTCTAAGGTATGTTGTGGGAACATTATCAAAATAATTTGTTGCCATATCATTAGAGATGAAAGGTTTAGAGCAAGGTTTCTCACCTGGGTTCCACGGAACACGAGGTTTCGGTGAGAGATTGCTAGGAAGATTGTGATTTTAAAAAATAGACATCTTTGTTTGAACTTGGCACAACATGCATTGCTAGTGCTCGCAGTGGTGGGCAGTGACCTAACAGTCCCATTAGCAAACTCGTTGGAGATCTCTCGACCCAGTATGGCAGCACGCAGTAGGATGTATTTACTTGGTTGAGTCCATTCTTATTTTTTTAATGCAAGATAGGGGAGGGCATTGATAGCTGATCAGCACTGTGTTGCATGGGGGGGAGGACAGTAGACTGGCAATTGGTGAGTGCTGTATTGCACAGGGGGCGGGGGCGGAGGACAAAAGGCTGTTGAGAAGCGTGAAGTGCATTTTCCGAGCACTAAATGTATTCACTCTACTTGGGCTATGATATCAGCCTCTCCCTCCCAAATTACCTCCTCCAACTTCCCCTAATGTGCCGCTAATTGTCTTATGGGAGAGAACAAACTACCAGTGTAGGAGAAAATTGGAGGGAAATTTTCATTGTAAAGACAGTCCAGTGTGGTGTTTTGAAGAGGAGGTGTGAGATGGAAGAGGGGGATTTTAGGCTTAGGCCTACAGACAATTAGAGTCATTTCACTGCACTAGTGCAAGAACGGACACAAAAGGTCATCTTTACGATGAAAGCCACTTATCAATGGGTTTTACATGGACTGGTGATCCAAGTTGTCCTATTCCATCATGCCCAGTTTTTGCAAACAACTTACCAATGTAGCAATGGCTCCAGCAAAATTGTAAAGACACTTAACTACAAATCTTAGACATATGACATCTAAAAGTGTTGATTATTTTAAATGATTATTGGAATCTCAAAACAAAGACTAAAGCTTTTGAAAATGAAGTCACAGTCAGTAAAAATATTCAGGAAGCAAGTTATTTAGTAGCTTAAGGACCAGTTCACTCAAGACCGTTTAAACAACTGTGTGAAAACCTGGACAAAGAGCACACCAATCCCCCTGATACATACAGAAACCTGATGGCTTAGCTGAGGAAGTATTCTCAACAAGCTGGTTGAACTGAAAGGTGAGTTGCAGGAGGACATTCAAGAAAATAGTAGGCCAGAATTTGGTGCGTACTTTGAAGATGAAGAATGGCTGCAGAAAATAGCCTACTCAGCAGACATTTTTTCTCATATGAACCAGTTGAACAAGTCTCCGCAAGGCCCTGGAGAAAATGTTTTGACTTCAAGTGATAAGATTTTTAGATTTAAAAGGAAACCGAATCTTTGTGTAATGCCCTGGTTCACATCTTTACTGTTATGCTGTAGGTATTTCATTTAGCAGCTCTGTAAGGGCTGTTTCTTCTGCTTTCATCCTGTTAGGGTTACTGTTGAAGATGAGGGATGATGTGGAATGTGTGCTGTCCAATTAGCAGGAGGTTTTCTTGGTGAGGGACAATAAGTTTGGTCTTAGGCTTGTGTTCAGCAGGAGATGGAGAGAGACAATGCTGGAGAGAACCGGACGTAGGAAACGACCCAGTGGGAGACCCGTTCGTTCGAGATGGATTGCAAGCGAAGTTTGGAAGGTGGTGTGTGCTTTCACTGGCCGAGGGCCCAGAGCATGAGTGACAGAGAAGTTCAAGATGGGCTCTAACTTGTGCACATTTGACTGTTTAATTAGAATGGTCCCTTTTCTTTTTGTTATTCTTTACTAACTCTTTAGTTAAGATTCATAAATATAATTCCTTTAATCGTAAGCAGTGTGCTGTCTGTTACTTTGTGGCACTAATTCGTAACAGGGTAGCAAATGCCACAGCATCCACACAAACCAGGGTTTGGGGTGAGAAGAGCTGTCTTAATCTCATGAGCTTGGCAGGACTTGAGAGTGTCTTCCCTGAACTTACGCAGCCAAGGAAACCAGGGTGTTTCATTTGAAAAAAATCATGTTGAAAAAGGAAATATTGAAATATTTCCACTGCTGTTTGGGCTTTAGAGTGAGAAAGGTTATCAGACAGCTTCAAGTCTTATTGAAAACCACCTGGAAGAACTGCAGAACAAAATTGAACAGTATTTCTCCTCCCTTTCAACACAAGTGTATGACTGGGTGAGCGACCCTTTCTCTGAATCTCCTGCTCAGCTTGAGAACTTGACTTTGAGAGAAGAGGAAGAACTTTGTGAGCTGCATTCTGATCATGCGCTCAAGATGAGATTTACTGACTTTCCCCTGGTCAAGTTCTGGATTTCTGTGAAAGAAGAATGTCCTGCCATTCATAGGAAAGCAATAAACATTTTGTTGCAGTTTTCAACTTCTTACATCTGTGAGCAAGCTTTTCCCTGTTTAACAGCATCAAGAGCAAGGATATAAATCCTCTCAATTCAGTTGAGGGTGAAATCCATGTGTGCTTATCTCAAGTTTGACCCAGAATTGAGAAATTTATTATGTTTGCCTTATGAGTTTTTAAAATTTATGAAAGAGAAAGAAAGAGATTAATTTCTAGAAAGGTAAGCTAAGCTTAACTATCTGCTTTTCTTCAACAACGTTTGGCTAAAAATTCATTCTCTACTCAAAAGAGCGTTGACAATTATTTTTGGATTATTATATCTACAACTTACCGATCATGCTAACGTACCGTGAGCTGTAGATATAATAGTTTTTAGGCAGGGGTTCTCTGAGACATGAAAATTATTTCAAGGGTTCTTCCAGGGCAAAGAGGTTGAGAAAGGCTAGTTTAGAGGGATATAGGCCAAACATGGACAAGTGGGACTAACTTAGATGGACATTTTAGTCAGCATTGACCTGTTGGGCTAAAGGGCCTGTTTCTATGCTGACTGATTCTCTGACCTTGTGTCATCTATGCGAACAATGTAAGACTACTTTCCAGAGAGAGGGGGAGAGAGCCAGAGAAGCTAAAGAAAGATTCAAATGATATTTATTATTATCAAAGTATGTACAGTATATTGTATACAACCCCGAGAAGACTCTTCCCACAGACAGCCATGAAACAAAGAAACACCATGGAGCCCGTTCAAAGAAAACATCAAAGACCCAGCTCATGAAAAGAAGAACAAATCACGCAAACAGCAAAATGCGAGTGACTAACACACAGAATATAAAGCATTGAACCACAGAGTCCTCAAAGTGGTCTAGTAGTGTCCAGTTTAAAAGAGTTGGTGTAAATATTGGAGTAATTATGTTCAGAATAGACGATGGCTGCCTTTGGAAGAATAAATAGTATTTAGGTTGGTGGAGGTTGTGGGGATTGAAAAAAATGAAGCCTTGGAAGGATTTGTAAACTGAATGGGAATTGAAAGGTCAAAAGTTCAAAAAATTCAAAGCAAATTTATTATCAAATTATATATATGTTACCATATACAATCTTGAGATTCATTTTTCTTGTGGGCTTTTATGGTAAAGAATTGAAACAGAATCAATGAAAGACTGCACCCAATAAGACAAACAACCAATGTGAAAAAGAGAACAAACTATGTACATATCAGAAGAAAGAAGGAATAATAACAACCATAGTAATAAATAAACAATAAATATCAAGAACATGAGATGAAAAGTTCTTGAAAGTGAGTCCATTGGTTGTGAGAATAGTGCAGTGTTGGGGTGAGTGAAGTTGAATGAAGTTATCCCCCCAGTTCAAGATCCCGATGGTTGAGGGGTGATACCAGTGATGGGGTGAGTGATGTTACCTTCGGTTCAAGAACCCGATGGTTGAGGGGTGATAACAGTGATGGGGTGAGTTATGTTATCCCCCAGTTCAAGATCCCGATGGTTGAGGGGTGATACCAGTGATGGGGTGAGTGACGTTACCCTCGGTTCAAGATCCCGATGGCTGAGGGGTGATACCAGTGATGGGGTGAGTTATGTTATCCCCCAGTTCAAGATCCCGATTGTTGAGGGGTGATAACAGTGATGGGGTGAGTGATGTTACCCTCGGTTCAAGATCCCGATGTCTGAGGGGTTATACCTGTGATGGGGTGAGTGATGTTACCTTTGGTTCAAGAACCCGATGGTTGAGGGGTGATAACAGTGATGGGGTGAGTGACGTTATCCCCCTCCCCTGGTTCAAGAACCCGATGGTTGAGGGGTGATAACAGTGATGGGGTGAGTGATGTTACCCTCGGTTCAAGATCCCGATGGTTGAGGGGTGATAACAGTGATGGGGTGAGTGATGTTACCCTCGGTTCAAGATCCCGATGGTTGAGGGGTGATAACAGTGATGGGGTGAGTGATGTTACCCGCGGTTCAAGATCCCGATGGTTGAGGGGTGATAACAGTGATGGGGTGAGTGATGTTACCCGCGGTTCAAGATCCCGATGGTTGAGGGGTGATAACAGTGATGGGGTGAGTGATGTTATCCCCCAGTTCAAGATCCCGATGGGTCTTGGTGTAGCTAATCAATCTCTGTAAATAAAGGGAATGGCGTGCACAGGGATTCATTCAAATTACATAATACGATATGAAACCGGAGCAGCACACACAAAATGCTGGAGGTACTCAGCAGGTCTGGCAGCATCCATGGAGGGGAATAAACTGTCAACATTTCAGACTGAGAACTTTCTTCAGGACAGGAAAGGAAGGGGACAGAACCCAGAATACAAAGGTAGGGGGGTGGAAAGAGGACAAGCTGAAAAGTGGGGAGTGGATGGGGGGTTTGTGGGGATGAAGGTGGGGTAGGGGAGCCTTGGTCTCAGTGTTGTAAGTCTATTGAATGTTTCCCTCGTACGCTAAGATAGACTCTTTACCTCACAATCTATCTCATTGTGATGTTGCAGCATATCTTCTACTTGCACAGCACATTTTTGGTGCTTTTACACTTTATCTTGCTTTGTTATTGTTTTGCCTCAATGCAATATAATGATTCGATCAGTATGAATAGTATGCAAGCTTTCCACTGCATCTGGTACACGTGATAATAATAAACAAATTCCAATTCCACATATAGACAAACAAGATGGCTTCCAAAGGTGAATTGTGAGGCAGCCGTTGACTGAGTGTGGGATCTAGGAACCTTGCCAGCACTACAGTCAACATGCATAAGAAGGAAAACATTTCAGTGGTTGGACAGGTTGAGGAGAATGTTGTCTGGATGGAAAGCCTGTGTTATAAGAGATTGGACAGGTTGGGACTGTTTTGGAGTGAAGAAGCTGAGAGGTGATATGAAGGAGCTACATAAAATTATGGGAGACATTTAGAAGTAGGCTTGAAAAATGCCATTGAATGGGAGAGAAATGGAGGGCTATGGTCTAGGTGTGGGGTGATGGGCTGAGGGGGAATGGCAGTAATAACGGCATAGACTAGATGGGCCAAAAACCCTATTTCTGAGCTGTAGTGTTCTATGACTCCATGACTCTAAGATTCTGAGATATAGATTTGGTCTCACCAATGTAGTGGGGGCACAGATGACCCAAACAGATTCACGAGTTATTTATTTGCATGACAGTGACTGAGTTCAAGCTGCCAGACCAGATGGAAGTTGTCACGTAGCATATCACACATGATCAGGTATAGGCAAATAGTTGGGATATTTGTGTACTCAGGATATAGAACATAGAACATAGAAATCTACAGCACATTACAGACCCTTTGGCCCACAATGTTGTACTGACATAACCTACTTTAGAAACTGCCAAGAATTTCCCTACCGCATAGCCCTCTATTTTTCTAAGCTCCTTGTACCTATCTAAGAGCCTCTTAAAAGACCCGATTGTATCCACCTCCACACTGTCACCAGCAGTGCATTCCACACACCCACCACTCTCTGTGTGAAAAACTTAACCCTGACATCTCCTCTGTATCTAATTCTAAGCACCCTAAAACTATGGTCTCTCGTGTTAGTCATTTCAGCCCTGGGAAAAAGCATCTCACTATTCACATGATCAATGCCTCTCATCATCTTATACACCTGTCAGGTCACCTCTCATCCTCCATCACTCCAAGGGGAAAAGGCCAATACACTCAACCTATTCTCATAAGGCAAGCTCTCTAATCTAGGCAACATCCTTATAAATCACCTCTGCACACTCTCTATAGTATCCACATCCTTCCTGTAGTGAGGTGACCAGAACTGAACACAGTAGTTCGAGAGGTGTCTGACCAAGGTCTTAGATAACTGTAACATTACCTCACGGCTCTTGAACTCAATCCCACATTTGATGAATGCTAACACACCGTATGCCTTCTTAACAACATTGTCAACCTGCGCAACAGCTTTGAGTGTCTTATGGACTCGGACCCCAAGATCCCTCTGATCTTCCACACTGCCAAGAATCTTACCAATAATACTATATTCTGTCTTCAAATTTGACCCACCAAAATGAACCCTTCACATTTATCTGGGTTGAACTTCATCTGCCACTTCTCAGCACTGGTCTGCATTCTATCAATGTCCCTGTCACAATGGGGGGGGGGGGGTGCGGATTGGGAGCAAGGGTGGACCCAAATGCAAGACACATCTTGTGAGGTTACTTAGATTTAGTTTATTGTTCAATACCAGGAGATCAAGGAGCAGCAGGAGAATAGCGAACAGGACTCAGGACTATGACTAGGCTGGGACTAAGGGTCTGTGCTTGGACTCGGAATCGGCTCCCAGAACTAGAGGAGACATGAAGAGGCTAGGGTATGGACTCCGAGGCAGAGACTGGGCAAGGACCCAGTACCTGGGACTTGCCTCGGGCTCGGACTCCAGAACCAGGCATGGACATGACATGGGCTAGGGAGAGGAGGAACATGGAAAACAGAGTCTCGGTCTTGGGAGAGCAGGTACATGGAACCATCGACACATACACAGAACACAGAGTCGGGACCCCTCCTTGGGTACAGGACATAGGGCCAGGACTCACAAACAGAACAGAGAGCCGGGACCCCTCATGGGTACAGGACATAGGGCCGGGACTCATGACCCTCCGTGGGGCAACGGCAAACCGGCCTGACTTATGCCATGGAGGCGAGGACAAGACAAGACAAGACATGGCCCCCCGCGGAGCAACGGCAAGACGGCCTGACTTACCCCACTGAGGTGAGGACAAGACAAGACAAGACATGACCCCCCACACGGATCAACGGCAAGACGGCCTGACTTACCCCACGGGGGCGAGGACAAGACAAGACAAGACATGGCCCCCCACGGAGCAACGGCAAGACGGCCTGACTTACCCCACTGAGGTGAGGACAAGACAAGACAAGACATGACCCCCCACACGGATCAACGGCAAGACGGCCTGACTTACCCCACAGAGGCAAGGACAAGACAAGACAAACACCAAAGAACAACACAGTTCCTATCTAGCTCCAGCGATAGAACTAGACCGAGGTGCAGGCGAGGGCTACAGACGAGGGCTAGATGCGAGAGGGGCAGAGAAGAGATTCAGACAGAGGGGTAGGACAGGAATCACAGACCACCAGGGTCAGGACTTGACAAAGTACTCGGATGCCGCCAGGGCCAGGACTTGACTTCGTACTCGGATGCTGCCAGGGACAGGACTTGACTTGACTTGAATGTGGTACTTGGATGCCACCGGAGCCAGGACTTGGACGTGGTACCTAGAACCTTCGGGTAGTGGCGAGCTCTAGACTCGGCTCAGAAACAGTAGACAGCGGCTCCTGATTCTCTCCGGCGGGTTAACTGACGGACCCACCTTAATGAGGAAACTTTGCAGGCTCGCCTTGGCGAGGTATCTGGACAGGGTTGCTCCGGTGAGAAGAGGCGAATTACTGGCATTCGCTTCGGCAGAGACTAGGCTTGCTCTGGCCAGATGACATTGGCACACCATACCTTTGATGACTTTGCAACCGCTCCTGCGCCGAACGGCTGAAAGCCAGAGACTATAAACTACTGGATCAGCTGAGCGTTAATTGCCTCTAATCACCAAAGCCGAGGGACACGGGAAAACAGGGAATCTACGGTCCGGATTGTAACATAAACAAGGTAAATTTAAAGGGACCCCGATCCGAACCATGACAGTCCCGCTGTAACCTCTGACAACCCTCCAGACTACCCCCAACCATTGTGTCATCAGCAAACTTCTACTTCTTCATCCAGGTCATTTATAATAGTCACAAAGAGGAGGGGTCTCAGAACAGATCCCTGAGGCACACCGCTGGTCATCGGCCTCCATACAAAGTACAAACCACCTACAACCACCCTTTGCCTTCTGTGGGCAAGCCAATTCTGGATCCACAAAGCAAGGTCTCCTTGAATTCCATGCCTCATTACTTTCTGAAGGAGCCTTGCATGGGGAACCTAATCGAAAACCTTACTGAAATCCATATACACTTCATCCACTGCTCTACCTTCATCAATGTGTTTTGTTACATCCTTGAAGAATTCAAACAGGCTTGGAAGGCATGATCTGTCCTTGATGAAGCCATGTTGACTATCCCTAATCAGATTATGTCTCTCCAAATGCTCATAAATCCTGCCTCTCAGGATCTTCTCCAACAACTTACCCACCACTAAGTAAGACTCCCTGGTCTATATTCCTGGGTTCTCTCTACCCTCCAATCCTCCAGTACTTCTCCTGTCCCTATTGATGATGCAAAGATCATCAATGGGGGCGGGATGTTCCCTCACTTCCCAGATGATCCCTCACTTCCCCCAGTAGCTGGTGGTTTATCTCGTCTGGTCTCTGTGACTTATCTAACTTAATGCTTTTCAAAAGCTCTCTGTGTGAAAAACTTACTCTTGACATCCCCCTTCTTAATGTCTATATGTTCAAGCGTCTCAGTCCGCTGTAAGCCATCCATACAATTACCAAGTTCCCTTTCCCTGGTGAATACAGATGCAAAGTATTCATTAAGTACCTCTGCTACTTCCTCCGACTCCATGCACATGTTTTCACTGTCACTCCTGATTCGTCCTGTTCTCACACAGCTCATCTTCTTGCTCTTCACATACTTGTAGAATGCCTTGGAATTTTCATTAATCCTTCTCGCCAAGGCCTTCTCATGGACCCTTCTAGCTTTACTAATTCCATTCTTAAGCTCCTTCCTGGCAACTTCGTAATTTTCTACAAGTCTATCAGTACCTAGTTTCTTGAACCTTTCGTAAGCTTTTCTTTTCTTCTTAACTAGATTTTCCACATCCTTTGTACACCATGGTTCTGGTACCCTACCATCCTTTCCCTGATTCAATGGAGCATACCTATGCAAAACGCCATACAAATGTTCCCTGAACATTTGCCACATTTCTGCTTTGCATTTCCATGAGAACATCTGCTCCCAAGTTCCTGCCTAATAGTATCAGATTTCCCCCTACCCCAATTAAATGTTTTCACAAATTGGCTGCTCCTATCCCTCCCAGCGCTATGGCAAAGGAGGTAGAGTTGTGATCACTACCTCCAAAATGCTCTCCGACCGAGAGACCTGACACCTGACCAGGTTCATTTCCCAATACCAGATCAATTGTATAAGGCATTGGTAAGGCCAAATTTGGAGTATGGTGTACAGTTCTGGTCACCGAATTATAGGAAAGATGTCAATAAAATTGAGAGAGTACAGAGGAGAATTACTAAAATGTTGCCTGGGTTTCATCTCCTAAGTTACAGAGGAAGGTTGAACAAGTTGGGTCTTTATTCTTTGGAGCATAGAAGGTTGAGGGGGGACTTGATAGAGGTATTTAAAATTATGAGGGGGATTGATAGAGTTGACATGGATAAGCTTTTTCCATTGAGAATGGGGGAGATTCAAACAAGAGGACATGAGTTGAGAGTTGAAGGGCAAAAGTTTAGGGGTAACATGAGGGGGAAATTCTTTACTCAGAGAGTGGTAGCTGTGTGGAACGAGCTTCCAGCAGAAGTATTTGAGGCAGGTTCGACGTTGTCATTTAAAGTTAAATTGGATAAATATTACATTAAATGAAAATATCGAATAAAAGGTCCCCAAATCTGTTCAAATTTAAATGAAGAATCATAAAGGTTACTTCTAATTTTCTCCAGATTCAAACATAAAATCGTCTGAGAAAACCAAAAAAAGGTAGTTGGAGCATTAAGCTCTTTCCAATGTTGTAAAATACATCTTTTCGCCATTAAAGTAAGAAATGCAATCATTCTACGGGCTGAAGGGGAAAGATTACTAGAAATTTTAGGTAGTCCAAAGATAGCAGTAATAGGGTGAGGAGAGATATCTATATTTAATACCTTAGAAATAATATTGAAAATATCTCTCCAAAAAGTTTCCAAAGTAGGGCAAGACCAAAACATATGAGTTAAAGAGGCTATCTGCCCCGAACATCTATCACAGAAAGGATTAATATGCGAGTAAAAACGCGCTAACTTATCTTTGGACATATGTGCTCTATGAACCACTTTAAATTGAATTAGGGAATGTTTAGCACAAATAGAGGAAGTATTAACTAATTGTAAAATCTGCCCCCAATCATCCACAGAAATGGTAAGCCCCAATTCCTGTTCCCAATCTACCCTAATCTTATCAAATGGAGCTTTCCTAAGTTTCATAATAATATTATAAATCATAGCCGATGCACCTTTCTGACATGGATTAAGGTTAATTATCGAATCTAAAATATATATAGGAGGAAGCATTGGAAAGGAAGTAAGTATAGTACTTGTTTTCTCTTCACTGTTTTAATGGAGGTCGGGATTGAGGACGTGATTTTAAGTTTAACTCTGTTTGGTTTCAAGTTAGCCCATTGCTTTGCTTTGCTTTTAGTTAGTTGCACGGTGGGTTTTTTTTTTGGGGGTTTTTTTTTTCTTTTTTTCCATTGATATATATAAAATCTAGTATACTATTATGTTATCTTGGTTTCTTATGCTTAAATTACATTGTTTGTAGTATTTTCTTTTTGGTATTGTTATCTTTTGGAATTTTATTATACTTTAACATTGTATTAATGTTTATATGGCTTACCTTTTTTGTATACTTACTCAATAAAAAGATTTAAAAAAAAAAAAAAAAAAAAAAAAAAATTGGATAGATATATGGACAAGAAAGGAATGGAGGGTTATGGGCCAAGTGCAGGTTGGTGGGACTAGGTGAGAGTAAGAGTTCGGCACAGACTAGAAGGGCCGAGATGGCCTGTTTCCATGCTGTAATTGTTATATGGTTATATGGTTATAAGTACAGCCTCTCGTCTAGTTGGCTTATCTACATAGTGCATATTTTTGTAATCAGAATCAGTCCAATGGCATTAATTTTGGGTAACACACACAAAATGCTGGAGGAACTCAGCAGACGAGGCAGCATCCAGGAAATGAGTACAATCAACGTTTCGGGCCGAAACCCTTCAGCAGGACCGAAGAGAAAAAGCTGAGGAGTAAATTTAAAAGGTGGGGGCAGGGGAGAGAGAAACGCAAAATGGTAGGTGAAAGTTGAAGGGGGAAGGGATGAAGTAAAGAGCTGGGAAGTTGATTGGTGAAAGATACAGGTCATGGAAGAGATAAAAGGGAGGAGAAGCACCGGGGGAGCGGGGGGGGGGTGTTAGGTGGGCGAGGAGATACGGTGAGAGAGGCAAAAGGGGGATGGGAAATGGGGAAGGAGGGTGGCGGGGGAGTGATGGGCATTACCGAAAGTTTGTGAAATTGATGTTCATGCCATCAAGTTGGAGGCTACCCAAACAGAATAGAAGTTGTTGTTCCTCCAACCTAAGTGTGGCTTCATTATGACAGTGGAGGAGGCCATGGATAGACATATTGGAATGGGAATGGGAAGTGGAATTAAAATTGGTAGCCTCTGGGAGATCCCGAATTTTCTGGCAGAAAGTGCTCGGCGAAGTGGTCTCCCAATCTATGTGGGGTCTCACCGATGTGGGAGCACCAGTCACAGTATATGACTCCTACAGACTCACAGGTGAAGGTGTTTAGGGCCCTGAATGGTAGTTAAGGAAGGAGGTGCAGGGGAAGGTGTGACACTTGTTCTACTTGCAAGGATAAATGTCAGGAGGGAGTTCAGTGGGGAAGGACGAATGGACAAGGGAGTTGCATAGGGAGTGATCCCTGTGAAAAGCAGAAAATGGGGGGTGGGGGAAGGAAAGATGTGCTTGGTGGTGGGATCCTGTTGGAGGTGGCATATATTTCTGAGGATTATGTGTTGGATGTGGAGCCTGGTGGGGTGGTAGGTGAGGACAAGAGGAAACCTATCCCTGGTAGAGCGGCAGGAGGATGGGGTAAGAGCAGATGTAGTTGTGGGCAGCATTGATTGTGGAGGAAGGGAACGCCCTTTCTTTGAAAAAGGAGGACATCTCCTTCTTTCTACAACGAAAATCCTCATCCTGAGAGCAGATAGGACGGAGGCAGAGGAATTGAGAGAAGGGGATGGTGTTTTTACAGGTAACAAGGTGGGAAGAGGTACAGTCCCGGTAGCTGTGGGAGTCTAAAAATGCAAACAACAGGAATTCTGCAGATGCTGGAAATTCAAGCAACACACATCAAAGTTGCTGGTGAACACAGCAAGCCAGGCAGCATCTCTAGGAAGAGGTACATTCGACGTTTCAGGCCAAGACTCATCATCAGGAGGAAGCTACAGCCATTGCCTTCTGCCAGGTGAAATTATTAAGAGGAAGGACTAATTCCGCTAGACGGAGCAGAGTTGAATTTCTCCTTTGGCTCCTCGCACTTTCTCCAAACTAAAGGTGTAGCTGTGGGCACCCGTATGGGTCCTAGCTATGTCTGCCTTTTTGTTGGCTTTGTGGAACAATCTATGTTCCGTACCTATTCTGGTATCTGTCCCCTACTTTTCCTTTGCTACATCGACAACTGCATTAGCGCTGCTTCCTGCACGCATGCTGAGCTCGTTGACTTTATTAACTTTGCCTCCAACTTTCACCCTGCCCTCAAGTTTACCTGGTCCATTTCTGACACCTCCCTCCCCTTTCTAGATCTTTCTGTCTCTATCTCTGGAGACAGCTTATCCACTGATGTCTACTATAAGCCTACTGACTCTCACAGCTATCTGGACTATTCCTCTTCTCACCCTGTCTCTTGCAAAAAACGCCATCCCCTTCTCGCAATTCCTCCGTCTCCGCCGCATCTGCTCTCAGGATGAGGCTTTTCATTCCAGGACGAGGGAGATGTCCTCCTTTTTTAAAGAAAGGGGCTTCCCTTCCTCCACTATCAACTCTGCTCTTAAACGCATCTCCCCCATTTCACATACATCTGCTCTCACTCCATCCTCCCGCCACCCCACTACGAATAGCGTTCCCCTGGTCCTCGCCTACCACCCCACCAGCCTCCGGGTCCAACATATTATTCTCTATAACTTCCGCCACCTCCAACGGGATCCCACCACTAAACACATCTTTCCCTCCCCCCTCTCTGCTTTCCGCAGTGATTGCTCCCTACGCAACTCCCTTGTCCATTTGTCCCCCCCATCCCTCCCCACTGATCTCCCTCCTGGCACTTATCCTTGTAAGCGGAACAAGTGCTACACATGGCCTTACACTTCCTCCCTTACCACCATTCAGGGCCCCAGACAGTTCTTCCAGGTGAGGCGACACTTCACCTGTGAGTCGGCTGGGGCGATATACTGCATCCGGTGCTCCCGATGTGGCCTTCTATATATTGGCGAGACCCGATGCAGACTGGGAGACCGCTTTGCTGAACACCTACGCTCTGGCCATCGGAGAAGGCAGGATCTCCCAGTGGCCACACATTTTAATTCCACATCCCATTCCCATTCTGAAATGTCTTCCACGGCCTCCTCTACTGTAAAGATGAAGCCACACTCAGGTTGGAGGAACAACACCTTATATTCCATCTGGGTAGCCTCCAACCTGATGGCATGAACATTGACTTCTCTAACTTCCGCTAATGCCCCACCTCCCCCTCGTACCCCATCTGTTACTTATTTATATACACACATTCTTTCTCTCTCTCTCCTTTTTCTCTCTCTGTCCCTCTGACTATACCCCTTGCCCATCCTCTGGGATCCCTCCCTGCTTGTCTTTCTTCCCGGACCTCCTGTCCCATGATCCTCTCATATCCCTTTTGCCAATCACCTGTCCAGCTCTTGTCTCCATCCCTCCCCCTCCTGTCTTCGCCTATCATTTTGGATCTCCCCCTCCCCCTCCCACTTTCAAATCTCTTACTAACTTTTCCATCAGTTAGTGCTGACCAAGGGTCTCGGCCTGAAACGTCGAATGTACCTCTTCCTAGAGATGCTGCCTGGCCTGCTGCATTCACCAGCAACTTTGATGTGTGTGGCTGTGAGAGTCCACGGGTTTATAATGACATCAATGAATAAGCTGCCTCTGGAGATAGAGACATTGAGATCGAGAAAGGGAAGAGAAGTGTTGGAAATGGACCAGGTAAATTTGAGGGCAGGGTGGATGTTGGAGGCCAAATGGATGAAATCGACGAGTTCAGCACGGGTGCAGGAAGCAGCACCAATGCAGTCATTGATGTAGCATAGGAAAAGTGCGAAACAATCTCCATTGTAGCCTTGGAACGTAGACTGTTGCACATGGCCCACAAGTAGGCAGGCATAACTGGGACCCACGCAAGTGCCCATGGCTACACCTTTTGTTTGAATGAACTGGGAGGAGCCAAAGGAGAAATTATTTATAGTGAGGACAAGTTCCGCCAGGTGGAAGAGAGAACTTCCTGGTTGGGGATGGACGTGGATAAGGACTGGACATCCACAGTGAAAATAAGATGATGGGGTCAGGGAACCTGAAATCATTAAAAAGATCCAGACCGTGTGAGGTGTCACGGATGTAGGTAGGAAGGGACTGAACTAGGGAGGATAAAACAGAGTCGAAGTTTGCAGATATGAGTTCAGTGAGGCAGAAACAAGCTGAAACAATGGGTCTACCTGGACATGCAGATTTTTTGATTTTGAGTAGGAGGTGAAAACAGGAGATGTGAGGTGCGTGAACTATGAGGTTGGTGGCTGTGGATGGGAGATGCCTAGAATCAATAAGTTTGGTGATGGTGTGGGAGACAATGGCTTTGTGTTCCTTAGTGGGGTTCTGTTCGAGGGGTAAGGAAGAGGAGATGTTTGAGAGTTGGTGCTGGGCCTCAGCAAGGTAGAGGTCAGTTCACCAGACTACTACGGTACCCCCCCTTATCTGCAGGCTTGATGGTGAGGTTAGGATTAGTGCGGAGGGAGTGGAGAATCGAGCGTTTGGAAGGAGTGAGGTTGGAATAGGAGAGAAGAGTGTTAAAGACTAGACAGTTAATGACCTGTTGGCAGTTGACAATGAAAAGGTCCAGAGCAGGCAGAAGACCAGAGCGGGGTGTCCAGGAAGAGGAGGAGGGTGGAAGATGGGAGAAGCAGTCATCAGTATGGGCTGGCGAGTCCTTGCCAAAGAAATAGGCTTGGAGATGGAGACAGCGCAAGAAGAGATCAGCATCATGGCGGGTGCGGAACTAACTGAGGTGTGGGTGCAGGGGAACAAAGGTGACGCCCTTACTGAGGACAGAACGTTCTCCTTCAGAGAGGGGAAGGTTGGGGGAATGGTTGACAAAGTGAGGCCCTTACTGAGGCCAGAACATCCTGTCTCATTCAGGGGAAGGTCGGAGGGAATGGTTGACAAAAGTGAGGCACTTACTGAGGACAGAATGTTCTGCCTCAGAGAGGGGAAGGTCCGGGAGTGGGGGATGGCGAAAACCCGGCATGGATGAGCTGGGATCGGAGGAAGAAAGAGGGTTGGTAGTGTCTGAGGGGAAGGGAGGTTTGGAGTGTTCAGGGATGGTGGACTGAGAGGAAGAAGGAGTCTCCGAGGACCCAAGAGCTGGGGGTGGGACCTAAGAGAGACGGGATTGTGGAGCAGTGGTGGGGAAAGGGGAGATGGGGATTTCAGTGACAGCGAGTGGAGACCCAGCCTGGAGGTCAAGGCCGGAGTCGGAGTTGGAGGTTGTGCAATCAGCACTTTGGAGATGTCCAAGGTCGTTGGAACCTGCATCGATGGCGGTGGAGTCTGGGCTTTGAGTCTGCTCTGGATTGTTAGAGCCTTTGAGGCCAGCGGCAGGGATCTTGGTCTGGAGACATTCGAGCCTACTGGCATTGAAGATGGCAGGTTCTGTGGTCTGTAGACGAGCGATCTTCTGATCCTTGTAAGACATGAGAAAGTCAAGGAACTGGCGATTGAAAGCGAGGATCCGGCGGGGGATAAAGTAGCCGATAGGTCCATTACAGGCGATGGAGAGAGAATCCCTGAGTTGTGGAAGTGACTGGGATAGGGACACCAGCTACCTCCTGATGGCAGAAAGCATGGTGTGTAGAAAGTGGTGGAATAAGCAGTCAATAGAATATGAGTACCTGGGGTCTAAATCCTGTTTGTTCCTGCCCCACCGAACTAGAATCTGCATAGCTGAACTCTGTTTATCACCCCCCCCCCCCACCACCTCCGCAGTTCAGTCCCTTCCTACATCAGCGACACTTTACGCTCTGGATTCTTCAACCATGATCCCTGTTCCCTGGTGCGAGCATCCTATTTTCATTATGTCCCTACATACCTCTATCCCCCACCAGGAAGACCTCGGAGCTCTCCGTTTCTTTCTGGACACCAGTCCCAACCGGTTCGCCTCAACTACCACTCTCCTTCATTCCTCCGTCTAGTGGAACTTGTCTTCACTCTAAATAATTTCTCTTTGGCTCCTCTCGCTTCGTTCAAACAAAAGGTGTAGCATGGGCGCTCACGTGAGTCCCAGCTATGCCTGCCCGTTTTTCAGTTCCGTGGAACAGTCTACGTTCCAAGCTTGCACTGGTGACCATCCTGCACTTTTCCTACGCTACAAAGACCTACTTGCTATGAGCTTCATGCACCAGACCATGCACTCGTCGACTTCATCCACTTTGCCTCCAACTTCTACCCCGCCCTCAAATTTACCTGGTCCATTTCCGATACCTCCCTCCCCTTTTTTGATCTCACCACGCCTTTCTCGATCTGACTGTCTCTTTCTCCAGAGACAACATGTCTACTGATGTCTATTGTAAACCCATGGAATCTCCCAGCTACCTGGATTGTACCTCTTCCAATTCCTCCGTCTCTGCTGCATCTGCTCTCAGGATGAGGCTTTTCATTCGAGAACGAAGGAGATGTCCTCCTTTTTCAAAGAAAGCGGCTTCCCTTCCTCCACCATCAACACTGCCCTCAACCGCATCTCTTCCATTTCACACATGTCTGTTCTTATCCCATCCTACCAGGGATAGGGTTCCTCTTGTCCTCACCTCCCACCGCACCAGACTCCAGGTCCAGCACATAATTCTCGGAAACTTCTATCACCTCCAATGGGATCCCACCACCAAGCACAACTTTCCCTCCCCACACTTTCTGCAGGGATCGCTCCCTACACAACTCCCTTGTCCATGCGTCCCTCCTCACTGATATCTCTCCTGGCACTTATCCTTACGAAACAAGTGCTACACCTGCCCCTACATCTGCTCCCTCACTAACATTCAGGGCCTAAACAGACCTTCCAGGTGAGGCAACACTTCACCTGTGAGTCTGTTGGGGTCATTTACTGTGTTCAGTGCTCTCAATGTGGCCTCCTGTATATTGGTGAAATACAACATAGATTGGAAGACTGCTTCGCTGAGCACCAACGCTGTGTCTGCCAGAAAAAGTGGGATCTGCCAGCCACCATCTATTTTAATTCCACTTCCCATTCCCAATCTGATATGTCCATCCATGGCTTCCTCCACTGTCGGGATGAGGCCACATTTCGGTTGGAGGAACAACACCTTGTATTCCGTTGGGGTAGCTCCAAGCTGATGGCATAAACATCGATTTCTCAGACTTCTAGTAATGCCTCCCCCCTTCACCATTCCCCATCCCTTTTCCGCACTCTCTCCTTATCTCCTTGCCTGCCCATTGTCTTTCTCTGGTGCTCCTCCCCCACTTTTCATTCATATATGGCCTTCTGTCTCACCAATTTACTTCCCAGCTCTTTACTTCATCCCCTCCCCAACATTTCACCTATCACCTTGCGTTTCTCTCTCTCTCCTCCCCTGACTTTTTAAATCTACTCCTTAGTTTTTTTTAGGAAGAGGTACAGTCAGTGTTTCGGGCCGAGACCCTTCGTCAGGACTAACTGAAAGAAGAGGTGTTAAGAGATTTAAAAGTGGGAGGGAGAGGGGGAGATCCGAAATGATAGGAAGAGACAGAAGTGGGGTGCTGTTGTGGTCTAGCGCCCTGACCTCTACCTTGCCGAGGCACAGCGACAACTCGCGGATACCTCCTCTTATTTACCCCTCGATCATACCCCACTAAGGAGCACCAGGCCATTGTCTCCCACACCATCATTGACTTTATCTGCCCAGGGGATCTCCCATCCACTGCTACCAACCTTATAGTTCCGACACCCCGCACTTCCCGTTTCTACCTCCTACCCAAGATCCACAAACCTGCCTCTCCAGGCAGACCTATTGTCTCAGCTTACTCCTGCCCCACTGATCTCATTTCTGCATACCTTGACACTGTTTTATCTCCCCTTGTTCAGTCCCTTCCTACCTATGTTCGTGACACTTCTCACGCTCTGAAACTTTTTGATGATTTTAAGATCCCTGGCCCCCACCGCTTTATTTTCACCCTGGATGTCCAGTCCCTATATCCCCCATCCCCCATTAGGAAGGTCTCAAAGCTCTCCGCTTCTTTTTGGATTCCAGACCTAACCCTCTACCACCACTCTGCTCCGTCTAGCGGAATTAGTCCTTACTCTCAATAATTTCTCCTTTGGCTCCTCCCACTTACTCCAAACTAAAGGTGTAGCTATGGGCACCTGTTTGGGTCCCAGCTATGCCTGCCTTTTTGTTGGCTTTGTGGAACAATCCATGTTCCAAACCTATTCTGGTATCTGTCCCCCACTTTTCCTTCGCTACATCGACGACTGCATTGGCGCTGCTTCCTGCACGCATGCTGAGCTCGTTGACTTCATTAACTTTGCCTCCAACTTTCACCCTAGCCTCAAGTTTACCTGGTCCATTTCCGACACCTCCTTCCCCTTTCTAGATCTTTCTGTCTCTATCTCTGGAGACAGCTTATCTACTGATGTCTACTATAAGCCTACTGACTCTCACAGCTATCTGGACTATTCCTCTTCTCACCCTGTCTCTTGCAAAAATGCCATCCCCTTCTCACAATTCCTCCATCTCCGCCACATCTGCTCTCAGGATGAGGCTTTTCATTCCAGGACGAGGGAGATGTCCTCCTTTTTTAAAGAAAGGGGCTTCCCTTCCTCCACTATCAACTCTGCTCTTAAACGCATCTCCCCCATTTCACGCACATCTGCTCTCACTCCATCCTCCCGCCACCCCACTAGGAATAGGGTTCCCCTTGTCCTCACCTACCATCCCACCAGCCCCTGGGTCCAACATATTATTCTCCGTAACTTCCGCCACCTCCAACAGGATCCCACCACTAAGCACATCTTTCTCTCCCCCCCCACTCTGCTTTCCACAGGGATTGCTCCCTACACGACTCCCTTGTCCATTTGTCCCCCCCATCCCTCCCCACCGATCTCCCTCTTGGCACTTATCCTTGTAAGCGGAACAAGTGCTACACATGCCCTTACACTTCCTCCCTTACCACCATTCAGGGCCCCAGACAGTCCTTCCAGGTGAGGCGACACTTCACCTGTGAGTCGGCTGGGGTGATATACTGCGTCCGGTGCTCCCGATGTGGCTTGCTATATATTGGCGAAACCCGACACAGACAGGGAGATCGTTTCGCTGAACACCTACACTCTGTCTGCCAGAGAAAGCAGGATCTCCCAGTGGCCACACATTTTAATTCCACGTTCCATTCCCATTCTGATATGTCTATCCATGGCCTCCTCTACAGTAAAGATAAACCACACTCAGGTTGGAGGAACAACACCTTATATTCCGTCTGGGTAGCCTCCAACCAGATGGCATGAACATTGACTTCTCTAACTTCCGCTAATGCCCCACCTCCCCCTCGTACCCCATCTGTTATTTATTTATTTATATAGACACATTCTTTTTCTCTCTCTACTTTTTCTCCCTCTGTCCCTCTGACTATACCCCTTGCCCATCCTCTGGGCTTCCTCCCTCCTCCTTTCTTTCTCCCTGGGCCTCCTGTCCCATGATCCCCTCATATCCCTTTTGCCAATCAACTGTCCAGCTCTTGGCTCCATCCCTCCCCCTCCTGTCTTCTCCTATCATTTTGGATATCCCCCTCCCCCTCCCCCTCCCACTTTCAAATCTCTTACTAGCTCTTCCTTCAGTTAGTCCTGACGAAGGGTCTCGACCCGAAATGTCGACTGTACCTCTTCCTAGAGATGCTGCCTGGCCTGCTGCGTTCACCAGCAACTTTTATGTGTGTTGCTTGAAATTCCAGCATCAAAAGATTTCCTCGTGTTTGCCTTAGCTTTTTTTATTCTCCAGTCCTTCGGGAGGGTTTGGGCCCAAATCGTTAACTGTATGCTTTTCCTAGATGCTGCCTGGCCTGCTGAGTGGTATACCATTTTGGTCACCCTGTTATTGGATGGATGTCATTGAACTGAAAAGGCTGCAGGGGCCTGAGTTATCGGGAGGGTTTGAGCAGGTTATGACGTTATTCCTTGAATGGAGGAGATTGAGGATTGAGGTTAGGAGATCATGCGGGACATAGATAGACAGATAAAAACAATACTTAAGGTGAGAGTGGAAGAATTGAAAGGAGACCCAAGAAGCAATTCCTTCATGGTGGTGGCTATATTAAACAAACTACCAGTGAAAATTATTGCGGTAAGTACAATAACAATATTTGAAAGATATTTTTATAGGGAGAGGGATAGGAAAGGTTTAAAGGAATATAAACCAATCAAAGGCAAATGACACTAGCTGATGTAGTCATCTCGGTTGGCATGGACACATTGGCTGAAGGATCTGTGATTGTACTATGACTATGACTATCTTTTCAGAACAGGCTGCATAAATTCACCACTGTTCTGAAGAATGAGGTAAGATCTTATTGAAGCATATTGGTTCCTGAACCAGCATGGATAATTTCACTCACCTCAACTCTAAACGGTTTCCACAACCTATGAACTCACTCTCAAAGACTCTACAGCTCATGTCCGCAGTATTATTTATTTATTTATTTTTATATTTGCTCTGTTTGTCTTTGTTTATGTATAGTTTTTCATTGATTCTATTGTACTTCTTTGTTTTCCTGTGAATGCCTGCAAGAAAATGAATCTTAAGTTAGTATACAGTGAGATTTACAGTATGTATTTCGATAATAAATTTATTTGAACTTTAATCTATTCTGACAGGGTCATAAAATATAGGATCAGGGTTAGGTCATTCAGCCTATCAAGTCTACTCTGCATCATATTATGGCTGATTTATTATCCCCCTAACCCCATTCCCCTGTCTTCTCCCCACCTCTGGGTACTTTTGACGCCCTTACTAATCAAGAACCTATCAATATCTTCGCTCAGCAAATAGTGAACCTCTGGCACAGAAAGTTCCTGAATATGATTAAGAAGGAGATGGATAACTTCTGGAAACAAACCCTGTAAAGCATGAGAAATAATAGATTAACAATTAATGTTCAAAGTCCAATGAAAATTTGTTGTCAAAGTATGTACCGGTCGTGGGCATTCACGGCAGAACAAAGGAATACAATGGAATCAGTGAAAATCTACACACGAAGACTGACAAGCAACCAATGTTCAAAAGAAGTCAAAGTGTGCAAATACAAAAAATAACAAATATTAATGATAGTAAAGTAAGTAAATAAATAATACTGAAAGAATTAGTTGTGGAGTCCTTGTAGCTGGTCGAAACACTTCAGTATTGAGGTAAGTATCCTGATTTTTGTTGAGCAATAATTGTTCCTGATCCTGGTGGTGTGGGACCTAAGACTCCTGTACCTCCTTCCTGATGGCGGCAGTGAGACGAGACCATGGCCTAGGTGGTGGGTGTCCTCGATGATGGGTGCTGCTTTCTTGTGGCAGTGCTCCTTGAGAATCTGCCCAGTGCTGGGGAGGGCTCTGCCTGTGATGGGCTGTATCCACCACTTCTTTGTAGACTTGCTATTACTGTTCCTACTTTTCGATGTTTCTGCATTTCTTGGTCCATCAATAGAAAATTTAATATTCCTGCAGAATATCCAGCATGTCATTGACAAATTCCTCACTGCATGCACACGATTGGAACGGGATATAGTGTGGGGGAGGACAAAAGATCTTCAGCCTGCAGTTTAATTGGCTGCCTGACTTACAGTGGCAGAATCAGAGAGCAATTCTTTTCATAATAGCATGACATTCAGAGTGAAACTCTTAAAGGGCAGATGCGGAGGAAAGTGATTAAAATGAAAACCCTGGGTGCTTATCGGCAGGTTTTTTTTTAGCATAAATGGCTTTTACTATAGAAGAGTATTTTTCACAATGCAACAGTCAGCAAACATCACAAAAGAATTCCAATGCCCAAATTTAACAGCTTTCTCAACCTAATGGTTTTTAACCAAGATGGAATTGGAAATAGTATACAGCTAATCATGGGATTCTTGTGTTCAACATGGGCTGACGGCACATGCAATTATCTCTCTCAGCTGTAGACTCCTTTATTTAAAACACAACTTGAAAGAAAGGAAGACCTCATTAGAACGTATATGGGGATATATTAATTCATTTGGCTAAACTGCAATATTTTCAGTTATAAGGAACCATATATCAAAGTTCAAAGTTCAAAAGTTCAAAGTAAATTTATTATCAACCTACATTCATCACAGTGGAAGTCACCCCTCAGGGAAATTCATTTAATACTCAGGCAGTGAATTTATCTGGGAGTCTACGTCCAAAGAGCACATTGTTTACAGTTTTTTATCATTATAATAAGATAACCTTCCAGTGTATTTTTTCATGTTATCATTCAAAATGTATTATTTTCACATTGCAGAGAACAAATGTTTACGTTTTGTGTTTTTGTTTTTTTTCAATATGGAGAAATCTGTGTTAATTAAGTTGAGGGTGAGATAAATTATGCATAAAATACAACTATCCATTCTTTGAATACTAATTTTTCCAACCATGTTTCTCAGCTAATAGTTGTAATTACCTGCACAAGGTTGCAATGTAGCTGCAGACGTAGACTCAGTGGACACTTTATTATGTGCCTCCTGTACCTAATAAAGTGGCCACTGAGTCTGCATTTGTGGTCTTCTGCTGCTGCTGCCCATCCTCTTCAGGATTCGATGTGTTGTGCATTCAGAGATGCTCTTCTGCACACCACTGTTGTAATGTGTGGTTATTTGAGTTACCGCTGCCTTCCTGTCAGCTTGAACCAGTCTGGCTAGTTCTCCTCTGACCTCTCCTGTTAACATGCCATTTTTCCCCACAGAACTGTCACTCCCTGATGGTTTTTGTTTTCCGCACCATTCTCCATAAGTTCTGGAGACTGTTCTATGTGAAAATCCCTGGAGATCAGCAGTTCCTGGGATACTCGAAACACCCCATCTGGCATTGAAATGAAGTGCAGAACAAATTAAAACACTACCAATAATTCTACAGTACTATAAAACAGTGTATTAGTTCCTAATAGTTATCGAAGGAGAACTTCTCCAATGTATGCTGTGTACAAAATCAGCATGGACACCTCCAGCAGGTAATAGACCGCCTTCATATTGACGATTGCATCCTTAATCTTCATTTATACTTTATTGTCGCCAAACAGTTGATACTAGAACGTACAGTCATCACAGCGATATTTGATTCTGCGCTTCCCGCTCCCTGGATTACACATATTAAATATTTAAAATAGTTACAATTAGTAAATATTAAAATTTTAAATTATAAATCATAAATAGAAAATAGAAAAATAGAAAGTAAGGTAGTGCAAAAAAAAAACCGAGAGACAGGTCCGGATATTTGGAGGGTACGGCCCAGGTCCGGGTCAGGATCCATTCAGCAGTCTTATCACAGTTGGAAAGAAGCTGTTCCCAAATCTGACCGTACAAGTCTTCAAGCTCCTGAGCCTTTTCCCGGAGAGAAGAGGGACGAAAAGCGTGTTGTTCATTGTAATGCTCAAGATGATTGTTGATACCTTCAAATTCTTTGTAGTTCCTAAGTCGTTGAATAAGTGAAATCGTTTCATTTTCACTCCCAACCATTTCTGGCATTTCCAAGCCTGAATACCCAAAACCACAGTGAACAAAATGGTTCTAAGTTATTTTACAGTTTACTTCTTGCCTACTATCGCTGCAAAAATCATTGCTTTTTTAACACAAACACATACAACCGATGTTATTTAAAAACTGCTCTAAGAATGGTGTAGTGTCTAACTGCCACACAAGTATGCATGACTGACGCTAGTTAGAAATTGTCCAGCAAAAGTCTAAATGAAGCTGCAGTGTGTCCGAGATAAGTGAAGGGAATCCCAACAATTTTCTTGATTAGTTTTTGATCTTTAAGAATTGTCCCAAGTAAGTGGATGTTCCAAATAGTCAATGTCCCAGTTCACCGGAATGCACTGTAAGTCAGCAATAGTGGGAGAGGTATCTGTCTGAGCTTGCTCCACGGAGCAGAGTCTGGTCTTTCATGTCAAAACTGAACTAAGAATGTGCTGCTTTGTCAGGGTTGTCATTTTTAGATTAACATTGTATCCCCGTGTCCATCTTCTCAATTAAATAACTTATTTTTAGAACACTTTTCATACAGATGATACAGTTCTAGGTGATTTACAATGGGAGAAAGTGCAAACATGAAAATAAAAAGACAAAAGGGTGCTATTTAAAAATGAGGTTAAATAAATAGGCTTTGAGCTGGTGTTTAAAAGTGTCAGCTGAGTCTATGTCCCTTATAACTTTAGGTATTAAATTCCACAGTTTAGGAACATAGTTCAAAAAAACTGTCCGGCCAATTATCTTTTGAGGGAGATTGTTTAAATTTAAGTGACTGGCAGAAGAAGTCCTGAGACCTCGAGCAGGATTATAATACAAAAGCGATTCTGTGATGTACTCTGGTCCAAGACCATTGAGAGTTTTAAAAACATGTAAAGTAACTTCAAAGTCAATTCTAAAAGATACAGGAAGCCCTTGCAGAGTAGTTAGGACAGGAGTGATATGCTCCTGGTTTTATTTAAAAGTCTAGCAGTGGCGTTCTGAATAAGTTGAAGTTTGCTTTAGAAGGTAGATAAAAAGTGCATTGTAGTGATCTAGTCTATTTGATATAAAGGTGTGAATTAGTTTTCCAGATGACCCTTTGCAACATTTCTTAAATGTAGAAATGCTTCTCTTGTCACTTTATGTAGGATTTAAAATTCAAATCTGAATCAGGGATAACACCAAAGTTTATTATTTATGATTTTACAAGGGGTGCCACGTTCCCAAATTTATCAAGAAGTTGATCTCTTTTGGCTTTGATACCAACTAAAAGTATTCTGGTTTTATCTTAATTTAGTTGCAGAAAATTATTGCTCGTCCGTTTGTTTATTGTAGCCATTCCAGATATCAGAGAAGTTAGGGCATTATCATCAGGCTCAGCCGAGATATACAATTGTGTATCACCTACATAACTGCGGAAATCAAGTTTATACTCTGTAGTCATAACAACGAAGGGGAGGCTGTGTAAGGAGAAGCGTAGATGACCAAGACAACTTCCCTGAGCAGCACCAAAATGTACATCACATTTCTTAGAAGAATGGTCTACAAGACCAACAAAAATGTTTCTCTCTGAGATATAATGTATGAGCTAAGCCAATTGAGGGTACTACCAGAGAGACCAACCCAGTTTTCAAGGCAACCTAGGGGAGTGTTGTGGTTAATTGTGTCTAAGGCAGCACTTAAATCTAGAAGAATTAGAAGTGAGACCCTGCTGGCATCAGTCCCAAACCTAAGGTCGCTGACAATTTTGGTAACAGCCTTCTCTGTGCTGTGGGTTGTCTCTAAGACCTGCCTGAGCCTTTTCTAGAATTATGTTTGCATTCTGGAATTTGTTGAGTTGGTTGAAAAGAATTTTCTCAAGAATCTCGCCCAGGAAGGGAAGATTTGATACAGGCCTGTACTTAGCTAATGCCTCACTATCAAGCCTTGGCTTTTTAAGTAAGGCCACATTTTTGAAGGCATCTAGAAAATCTTCAGTTTTGAGGGATGTGTTAATTAATTTTCCTAACGGAATTGAAAGCATGATTAAATAAGTTCTTAAAAAGTGTGGTAGGGGCAAGGTCGAGACAAGTAGATAGTTTACTCTTTGTTACAATCTGAGACTTCTGCATCGGAAATACTTGTAAATGTTGACGTGGTTGCCGACCTTTTGTGAAGTTGGCCGTTAAGGTAATCAGTATCTATATCTATACTCTCCCTAATGGAAGTAATTATGTCAGTAAAGATTATTGCAATCTCCTCACATTTTGTCGCAGATGCTTGACTGCAGACAGTATAGGTTGGGACAGTTCAGCAGTTGGTTTACAATTGAGAACAATATTCTTGAATTGCAGCTATTCCCTGTAATAATCTTGTAAAAACAGGCTCTTCTTGCAGAGTGTATAGCAGCATTAAAATTGTTTATTTTTTCCCTTGAAAATACTACAATGGACTTCTCGCCAAGTTTTCCTGCATTTTCTCTCAGCTACTTGGCATGATTGCTGGACTTCATGGACTGACTTGTTTAACCATAATGATGTTTTGTTAAATGGTTTATTTTTAACCCCTAGGTGGGGCCACTGTGTTTAATATACTTGTCAAGTTATTGTTGAATGAATCGACTATTTCACTTACGGAGCAGTTTACGTCACATGGGTCAGATAAACTAGCAAGCACAGAATATTTAAGTTGCTTTGCAGTGTTTGGAAGCTGTCATTTAATTGTACTTTCTTTCATGGTCTTGGTTAAAGGCAGGAGACAGTGGTATCAGGTGGAGAGACAATAATATACCCAGTGACATGCTGGGTAAGATCTAGGCTGTCTAGGAGGTCATTGAATTCAGCTCCCATAGAGTTTGCACTTGAGGGATCATTAATATGAACATAATAGGCCATAAGATATAGGAGCAGAATTAGGCCATTTGGCCCATTGAGTCTGCTCTGCTGATCCAATTTTCCTCTCAGCTGCAGTCTGCTGCCATCTCTCTGTATCCCTTCATGCCTTGACCAATCAAGAATCTATCAATCTCTGCCTTAAGTATACATAAAAGCTTGGTCTTCACAGCTGCCTGTGACAAAGAATTCCACAGATTCACTACTCTCTGGCTAAAGAAATATCTTCTCGTCTCAATTCTAAAAGAGGCCCCTCTGTTCTGAGGCTGTGTCCTCTGGTCTTAGACTCTCCCACCATAGTAAACACCCTCTCCACATCCACTCTATCAAGGCCTTTCTCTATTCAGTAGGTTTCAATTAGGTCACATCTCATTTTTCTGAATTCTAGTGAGTACAGGCCCAGAGCCATCAAATGCCCTTCATATGACAAGGGATTCAAACCTGGAACCATTTTTGTGAACCTCCTTTGAACCCTCTCCAGTTTCAGCATATCATTTTGAAGATAATCATATCATTTCAGCATATCATTTTTAATGTGGAAAATTGGATCAGCAAATTTGCTGATGATACAAAGATTGGAGGTGTAGTAGACAGTGAGGAAGGTTTTCAGAGCCTGCAGAGGGACTTGGACCAGCTGGAAAAATGGGCTGAAAAATGGCAGATGGGGTTTAATACAGACAAGTGTGAGGTATTGCATGTTGAAAGGACAAACTAAGGTAGAACATACAGGGTTAATGGTAAGGCACTGAGGAGTGCAGTGGAACAGAGGGATCTGGGAATACAGATACAAAATTCCCTAGAAGTGGTGTCACAGGTAGATAGGGTCGTAAAGAGAGCTTTTGGTACATTGGCCTTTATTAATCAAAGTATTGAGTATAAGAGCTGGAATGTTATGATGAGGTTGTATAAGGCATTGGTGAGGCCGAATCTGGAGTATTGTGTTCAGTTTTGGTCACCAAATTACAGGAAGGATATAAATAAGGTTGAAAGAGTGTAGAGAAGGTTTACAAGGATGTTGCCGAGACTTGAGAAACTCGGTTACAGAGAAAGGTTGAATAGGTTAGGACTTTATTCCCTGGAGCGCAGAAGAATGAGGGGAGATTTGATAGAGGTATATAAAATTATGATGGGTATAGATAGAGTGAATGCAAGCAGACTTTTTCCACTGAGGCAAGGGGAGAAAAAAACCAGAGGACATGGGTTAAGGGTGAGGGGGGAAAAGTTTAAAGGGAACATTAGTGGGGGCTTCTTCACACAGAGAGTTGTGAGAGTGTGGAATGAGCTGCCAGACGAGGTGGTAAATGCGGGTTCTTTTTTAACATTTAAGAATAAATTGGACAGATACATGGATGGGAGGTGTATGGAGGGATATGGTCCGTGTGCCGGTCGGTGGGACTAGGCAGAAAATGGTTCGGCACAGCCAAGAAGGGCCAAAAGGCCTGTTTCTGTGCTGTAGTTTTTATGCTTTCTATGGTTTCTATAAGGGGCCCAAAACTGCAGACACTACTCCAAGTGAGGCCTCATCAGAGCTTTATAAAGTCTCAACATTACATCCTTGCATTAATATTCTAGTCTACTTGAAATGAATGCCAACATCACATTTGCCTTCCTCACCACAGACTCAACCCGCAAATTAACCTTTAGGGAATCCTGCACGAGGACTCCCAAGTCCCTTTGTGCCTCAGTTTTTTTGTATTTTCTCTCCATTTAGAAAATAGTCAATCCTTTCATTTCATCTACCAAAGTGCATGACCGTACACTTCCCGACATTGTAATCCATCTGCCACTTCTTTGCCCATTCTCCTAACCTCTCTGACCTTCTGTAGCCTTTCTACTTCCTCAAAACTACCTGCCCCTCCACCTATTTTCATATCATCTGCAAACTTTGAAACAAAGCCATCAATTTCATCATCCAGACCATTGACATATAACGTAAAAAGAATTGGTCCCAACACAGACCCCAGTGGAACACCACTAGTCACCAGCAGCCAGCCAGAAAAGGCTCCCTTTATTCCCACTCTTTACCTCCTATCAATCAGCCTCAACTGTATCTATGCAAGAATCTTATCTGTAATACCATTGGCTTGTACCTTGTTACGCAGCCTCATGTGTGGCACCTTGTCAAAAGCCTTCTGGAAATCCAAGTATACAATATCAACTGATTCTCCTTTGTTTATTCTGCTTGTTATTTCTTCAAAGAATTCCAACAGATTTGTCAGGCAAGACTTTTCCTTGAGGAAACCATACTGACTATGGCTTATTTTATTTTGTGCCTCAACTACCCTGATTCCACATCCTTAACAATCAACTCCAACATCATCCCAACTGAGGTCAGACTAACTGGCTTATAGTTTCCTTTCTTCTGCCTCTCTCCATTCTTGAAGAGTAGAGTGACATTTGCATTTTTGCAGTCTTCTAGAGCCATTCCAGAATCTAGTCACTCTTGAAAGATCATTACTAATGCTCCATAATCTCTTCAAACACTTCTTTCCGAACCCTGGGGTGTACACCATCTGGTCCAGGTGACTTATCTACCTTCAGACTTTCCCAAGAACATTTCCTCCGGTAATGGTAACTTTATACACCTCCTGCCGCTGACAACTGGAACTTCCACCAAACTGCAGAATTCCTGTTGTTTGCGTCCAAAATTCTTAATCAGATTGTCTGCCATTTCCTTGTTCCCATTACTACCTCTGCAGCATCGTTTTCCAGTAGCCTGATATCCACCCTTGCCTCTCTTTTACACTTTATGTATCTGAAGAAACTTTTGGTATCTTCTTTGATATTATTGGCTAGCTTACTTTCGTATTCCATCTTTACTCTCTTCTGGCACAAGGCACAGGTAACAATCCGGCGATTACTAACCTGGAGGTCCTGTTTCTCAGTTTTCTACCTAGCTCCCCAAAATCTCTTCTCGGGATTTCCTGACCTTGTCTACCAATGACATTTGTGCCACTCTCACCCTTCAGAATGCATTTGACCCAATCCGAGACATCCCTGATGTAGGCACCAAGGAGTCAACATCCCATCTGGATATCTCCATCCCACCCACACAACATCGTCTCTGTTCCTCTGACGATGGAATCTCCGATCAATTCACCAGACCTTTTCACCTCCCTGCTCGCTCCCAGACGTCCCTCAACCCACACACAGTACAGAACATTGTCGCTCATCCCACCCGCGGTACAGAACACTGTCACTCATCCCAGACGCAGTACAGAACACAGCCCTCAAACTACACGCGGTACAGAAGACAGTCCCACATCCCACACGCGGTACAGAACACTGTCGCTCATCCCAGACGCAGTACAGAACACTGTCCCTCATCCCACATGCGGTACAGAACACTGTCGCTCATCCCACACGCGGTACAGAACACAGTCCCACATGCCACACACGGTACAGAACACTGTCCCAAAACCCACACCCGGTACATAACACTGTCCCAAAACCCACACTCAGAACAGAACACTGTCCCACATCCCACACGTGGCACAGAACACAGTCCCACATCCCACACGCGGTACAGAGCACTGTCCCACATCCCACACAGTACAGAACACTGTCCCTTATCCCACACGTGGCACAGAATACTGTCCAACAACCCACACGCGGCACAGAACACTGACCCTCATCCCACACATGGTACAGAACACTGTCCCAAAACCCACACCCAGTACAGAACACTGTCCCTCATCCCAGACGCAGTACAGAACACTGTCCCACATCCCACACGCGGTACAGAACACTGTCCCTCATCCCACACATGGTACAGAACACTGTCCCAAAACCCACACCCAGTACAGAACACTGTCCCTCATCCCAGACGCAGTACAGAACACTGTCCCACATCCCACACGCAGTACAGAACACTGTCCCTCATCCCACACATGGTACAGAACACTGTCCCTCATCCCACATGCAGTACAGAACACTGTCCCTCATCCCACACATGGTACAGAACACTGTCCCAAAACCCACACCCAGTACAGAACACTGTCCCTCATCCCAGACGCAGTACAGAACACTGTCCCACATCCCACACGCGGTACAGAACACTGTCCCTCATCCCACACATGGTACAGAACACTGTCCCTCATCCCACATGCAGTACAGAACACTGACCCTCATCCCACACATGGTACAGAACACTGTCCCAAAACCCACACCCAGTACAGAACACTGTCCCTCATCCCAGACGCAGTACAGAACACTGTCCCACATCCCACACGCGGTACAGAACACTGTCCCTCATCCCACACATGGTACAGAACACTGTCCCTCATCCCACATGCAGTACAGAACACTGTCCCTCATCCCACACATGGTACAGAACACTGTCCCACATCCCACACACGGTACAGAACACTGTCCCTCATCCCACACATGGTACAGAACACTGTCCCTCATCCCACATGCAGTACAGAACACTGTCCCTCATCCCACACATGGTACAGAACACTGTCCCTCATCCCACATGCAGTACAGAACACTGTCCCTCATCCCACACATGGTACAGAACACTGTCCCTCATTCCACACGTGGTACAGAACACTGTCCCACATCCCACACGCGGTACAGAACACTGTCCCTCATTCCACACGTGGTACATAACACCGTCCCAAAACCCACATGCAGTACAGAACACAGTCCCACATCCCACACGCGGTACAGAACACTGTCCCTCATCCCTCATGCAGTACAGAACACTGTCCCACAACCCACACGTGGCACAGAACACTGTCCCTCATCCCACACGTGGTACAGAACACTGTCCCACATCCTGCACGTGGTACAGAACACTGTCCCAAAACCCACACCTAGTACAGAACACTGTCCCTCATCCCAGACGCAGTACAGAACACTGTCCCTCATCCCACATGCGGTACAGAACACTGTCCCTCATCCCACACATGGTACAGAACACTGTCCCACATCCTGCACGTGATACAGAACACTGTCCCAAAACCCACACCCGGTACAGAACACTGTCCCTCATCCCACACATGGTACAGAACACTGTCCCACAACCCACACGTGGCACAGAACACTGTCCCACAAGCCACGCACGGCACAGGACACTGTCCCTCATCCCATATGTGGTACAGAACACTCTCCTTCATCCCACACACGGAACAGAACACTGTCCCACGTCCCACGCGTGGTACAGAACTGTATCCCTGATCCCATGCGCAGTACAGAACACTGTCCCACAACTCACACACAATACAGAACACTGTCCCACAACTCACACACAATACAGAACATTGTCCCACAACTCATGCATGGAACAGAACACTGTCCCACAACTCACAGACAGTATGGAACACTGTCCCACAGCCCACACGTGGTATAGAACGCTGTCTTACAACCCACACGCAGTAAAGAACACTGTTGTTCCTAATAGAGGATATAAATTCTGAGATTTCCAAGAGAAAGCAAATCTTGGATTTAGGAGCACAATAAATGATAATGCAGAGGTCGGGACCTGTACCACAAATTTGAAATACTTGTATATGAATTATCGTTGAGAAAAAGTTGATTGCATCTGAAATAATTTTTAAACCTGGTGGCAAAAAGTTAGACCTAGGTATAGTGAAACTGTCATAGTCAGGGTATAGTCATAGCTGGCTCTAAGCAATTGGCTTTAACGAGATCCCAGTTAAGAAGTGAAATCAAGGTCTGTTGAGATATTAATATAATTGAAGATGAAGTCTGATTTGAAAGGGATGTCGCACTTAGAAGATCTCACTGAAACAGAGCAGCTTGGAGTGATGCAACAGGGCAGGGAGATTCAAAGTGTAGACGATTATTTCTGTTTAACACATTTAATAGGACAACTCCTTGTGAGGGCCCTTTCAGTGACAGTGTCTGAGTTGGACAGGTAATAGTTACAGAACTGCTGGCTGGTGAAGAGGAAATAGTTCAGGAAGAATCACACGTGCCATTTTATAAATAGTCAGACACGTGGGTTTGCCAGAGGGCAGCGGAATACATTTGCAGACTGCATGCGTGAGTTGAGATTGTTTGGATGAGGACGATCACTTTTGAACAATGTGAAGGGTTCCCAAAATAGATTAAAATTGTCAATGAAGCCAAAGTTTAGTACTTCATATTGTGCCCTGAGAGGAGCAGACTGGGAAGCCTACCAAAGTGCCCAGATCCATGACCCAGCATCGGAGTTGGTCCAGAGATTAAAATGTTCTTGCTGCTGATTTTTACAAATTCAGATACACCACTAAAGTCATGTCTGAGCGGCTCAAATTGTTGTTGAATAATGTCATTCGTGCCAACGTAGACAACAATCCTTTTTACAGAGCGGTGGTCAGTCAGCAGGCAAGAGAGCACCTACATTACATCAGAGAGTTTAGCACTGGGAAAACAAACACTTACACTTTGCTTTGACCTGATGTTCCTTGTGATGGAGTCGCTGATTATCAGCATTGCTAGAGGCAGGGCAGAAGGTCGTGGAACCTGCGGTGGCTTTGTGTCCTGGGAGGTAGTCTGAAAACTACCCTGCTTAGGGCACAGTGGAGGTGATTAGGAACCTACTGGTTGTCCAAAGTTGTGTGTAGTTGCTGATGGTAAGCGTCTTGCCACTTGTGACTGAGTCCTTGGTGCCCAGGAGTTGGAAAGTAAGGAATAGAACACTGCTTTGCACGAAGCATATGTGTTCATATGTTCAAAGTTCTAAGTAAATTTATTATGAAATCATGTACACTTCTGTACCTGTACCTCCTTCCCAATGGCAAAAGGTCATGGTCTGGATGGTGGCCACCATTTGCAAGGCCACTTTTCCTACTCAGCAGCTGTGGCCATTTCATTAGATAGTTAACAGTCGTCTTATTGGTGAATTTCTCTCTCCTCTCTACTAGGTAAGGAGGCCAGATTTTCTTCACTAAGAACATTATTGCACAAAGGGGTTTTTAACCACAAAACCCTTACTGATTCCAGCCCTGGTTAGGCCACACTTGGAACCATGCCTTCTGTTCAGTCGCCTCATTATAGGACGGACGTGGAAATGTTAGAGATTGACCAGGATGCTGCCTGGATTAGAGAGCATGTCCTATAAGAATAGGTTGAGTGAGCTAGGGCTTTTCTCTTTGGAGTGAAGCTGGATGAGGGTGACTTGATGGAGGTGTACAAGATGATGAGAGACATAGATCTACTGGACAGCCTAAGACGTTTTCCAGGGCAGAAATGGCTAATACGAGGGGGTTAATGTGTGGCTGAGGAAATGGTGCAGGGGGTTCAGATTTATCAATCATTGGGATCTCTTCTGGGGAAGGAATGACCTGTATGAAAGGGCCAGCTTAAACCAGACCCGAGGGGGACAAATATCCTAGTGGGCCAGTTGGCTAGAGTTGTTCAGGTGGATTTAAACTAATTTGGCAGGGGGATGGGAACCGGAGTGATAGGGCTGAAGATGAGGTAGCTGGTTTACAAACGGAGGCAATGTGTAGTGAGACTCCTAGCAAGGAGAGGCTGATGATAGCGTAGAATTACAGTCATTGGGATGAGTTGCAACGTAACAGGCAGACAAAATTGAAAAGGGTGAAAACAGGATAGAAAGTGTTATATTATAATGCCCGCAGTGTACGGAATAAGGTCAATGGACTTGCAACAGAGTTTCATAAAAGCCAAAGAGAGGGCATGTAATAGAGCAAAAGTTAATGGGAAGATAGAGGACTGGGAAATTTTTAAAACCCAACAGAAGGCAACTAAAAGCTCATTAAGAAGGTAAAGATGGAATATGAAAGTAAGCTAGCTAATTATGTTAAAGAGGATACCAGAAGTTTCTTCAGATACATAAAGTGTAAATGGGAGGCAAGAGTGGATATTGAACCTTTGGAAAAACGATGCTGGAGAGGTAGCAATGGGGAACAATGAAATGGCTGACAAACTGAATAAGGATTTTGCTTATGTATTTTGAATATGCCTTCACTGTGGAAGATGCTAGCAGTTTGGTGGATGTTCCAGGTGTCAGGGGTCTTGAGGTGTGAAGTTACCATTACTAGAGAGAAGGCTCTTGGGAAACTGAAAGGTTTGAAGGTAAATTAGTCGCTTGGACCAGATGGTCATGCACTTTGGTAGAAGAAATGAAAGGGTTGACTATTTTCTAAATGGAGCGGAAGTACAAAAAACAGAGGCACACAGGGACTTGGGAGTCCTTAGGCAGGACTCCCTAAAGGTTAATTTGTAGGTTGAGTGTGTGTGAGGAAGGCAAATGTGATGTTAGCATTCATTTCAAGAGGACTAATATAAAAAAAGCAAGGATGTAATGTTGAGACTTTATAATGCACTGGTGAGGCCTCACTTGGAGTATTTTAAGCAGTTTTGGGCCCCTTTTCTTAGAACAGATGTGCCAAACCTAGAGGGCATTCAAAGGAGGTTTATAAAAATGATTCCAGGATTAAACGGCTTGTTGTATGAAGAACATATGATGGGTCTGGGCCTGTATTCACTGGAATTCAGAAGAATGAAGGGTGACCCCATTGAAACCTATCAAATGGTGAAAGGCCTTGATAGAGTGGATGTGTAGAGGATGTTTCCTCTGGTGGGAGAGTCTAAGACCGGAGGACTAAACCTCAGAATAAAGGAGTATCCTTTTAGAATGGAAATGAGGAAGAATTTCTTTCACCAGAGGCGTGGAATTTGTTACAAAGGGCAGCTGCGAGGTCAAGTCTTTATATATATTTAAGGCAGAGGTTGATAGATTCTTAATTGGTCGGGTCATGAAGGGATATGTAGGGTGGGGGGAGGGAGGAAGGCAGGAGTCTGTCCAAAATTATGTTACTATTTTATCTTGTTATACTTAACACCCCGAAGTGATCTGATCTGTACAAGACAAGCTCTTCACTGTATCTCATTACATCTGACAATAATAAACCAATTCCTATTCTGAACCCTTGATTCCCACAGAACCCTTTTCTTTCCTTGTGGAATTTTCATTGTGCCATAATCAACCCTGAAATGGCATTAGAACAAGTTGTCCATGTGGCAAAATCTCTCCCCACCACTGAGCATAACTACAAGGAGCACATCCACAAGGAAGCAGCATCCATCCTCAAGGACCCCCACCCTCCAGGCCGTGCTCTCTTCTCACAGCTACCATCAGAAAGGAGAAACAGGAACCTTATGTCCCACACCTGCAGGTTCAGGAAGAGCTGGTACCCTTCAAACTTTTGGCTCCTAAACCAGCTGAAAACCAGCATCAACACTGTACTGAAACCACATTTTATGGACTCACTTTCAAGCACTGATCCCTGTGGCACACCACTAAACACAGGACTTTGTGAGAGACAACCACACCCTGGCTTCTTCCATGAAGCCAATGCTGAATCCAATTTACCATCTCATCTTGAATTCCAAGTGACTGAACCTACTTGATCAACCTCGCAAGCAGGACCTTGTCAAATACCTTGCTAAAGTCCATTTAGACAATAATCGCAGCCTTGCCTTCATTAACCTTCCTGATAACTTCATCAAAAAACTCTGTAAGATTGTTTAGACATGACTTACCATGCACAAAGACATGTTGACCATCCCTAATCAGTACCTGTCTGTCTAAACACTCATATATCCAGTCTGTTAAAATACCTTCTAATTACTTTCCGCTGCTGATGTCAGGCTTACTGACCTATAATTTCCTGGCTTGTTCTGCGAGCCTTTCTTCAACAATGAAACGACACCAGCTTTCCTCCAATCTACAGGCACCACTCACTGCTAAAGATGTTTTAACCATTCTAGGGTGCTTGCAATTTCTGCACTAGCCTCCTGCAGGGTCCAGAGGGAATATCTTGTCAGGCCCTGGGGATTTATCCACCCTAAATTTGCATCAAGACAGCCTTTACCTTCTCCTCTGTAATCTGTCTGATGCCTATGACCTCGCTGGTGCATTTCCTCACATTTATAAACTCTGTGACAGTTTCCAGAGTAAATGCAGATGCAGAAAATCCATTTAAGATCTCATCCATCACTTCTAATTCCCACACTTAGTTTACCACTCTGATCTTCCAAAGGACCAATTTTATCCCTTGCTATCCAGTTGCTCTTATATCTTTAGAAGTCCTTAGGATTCTCCTTCATCGTCTGTTAGAGCAACCGCGTCTTCTTTTAGCCCTCCTGATTTCCTTCTTAAGTGTTCTCTTGCACTTTGTATCCTCTCTAAGTACCTCATTTGACCCTGCTTGCTATGCACCTCCTTCTTCTACTTAACCAGGGCCTCAATATCTTTTGAAAATGAAGGCTCCATAAGCATGTTATCCTTGCCTTTTATTCTGACAGGAACATACAAACTGTACTGTCAAATTTCACTTTTGAAGGCCTCCCATTTACCAAGTATGTCTTTGCCTGAAAACAACTGATCCCAATCCTTTCTGATACCACCAAACTGGACCCTCTCCAATTTAGAATCTCGACCTGAGGACCAGACCTATTCTTTCCATAATTAACTTCAAACTAATGACATTGTGATCACGAGCTGCAAAGTGTTCCCCTACACAAACTTCTGCCACCTGCCCCGTGACATTCCCGAATAGGAGATCTAGTTTCTCTAGTTGAGACTTCTACGTACTGATTAAGGAAACTTTTCTAAACACATTTTACAAACTCAATCTCATCCATCCCTTTTACAGTATAGGAGTCCCAGTCAATATGTGGAAAGTTAAAATCACTGATTATCACAACCTTATGTTTCTTGCAACAGTCTGCGACCTCTCTTCAAATTTGCTGCTCTACATGCTGCGGACAGTTGGGTGGTTTATAATATCATCCCATTATGGTGGTCATACTGCGCCTTCCTTACTCCTCAGTTCTACCCCTAAAGCCTCACTAATCGAGCTCTCCAGTCTGTCCAGACAGATGACTGCCATGACATTTTCCCAGACTAGTAATACCACTCATCCTTCTTTAATCCCTTACCCTACACCCGCTCCATCACATTTGAAACACAGGAGCCGTGCCCCATCACGTCAAAAACAGTGGAGCTGCGCCCCATCACGCCTGAAACACTGGAGCCGCGCCCCATCACGTCTAAAACACTGGAGCCGCGCCCCATCACGTCTAAAACACCGGAACCGCGCCCCACCATGCCTGAAACACTGGAGCCGCGCCCCATCACGTCTAAAACACCGGAGCCGCGCTCCACCACGCCTGAAACACCGGAGCCACGCTCCCCCACGGCTAAAACACCAGAGCCGTGCTCCACCCACGTCTAAAACACCGGAGCCGCGCTCCACCCACGTCTAAAACACCGGAGCCCCGCCCCATCACGTCTAAAACACCGGAGCCGCGCTCCACCACGTCTAAAACACCGGAGCCCCGCCCCATCACGTCTAAAACACTGGAGCCGCGCTCCACCACGTCTAAAACAGTGGAACCACGCTCCATTAAATATAAAACACTAGAGCTGTGAGCTGCTCCTCTATTGTAACCAAGTGTCGCTAACGGACACAACATCATAATTCTACATGTGGATCTTTGCCCTGACCTCATCTGCTGTTCCTATAATACTCCTTGCATTGAAATATACGCACCTGAGGACATTTGTCCCACCATACCCTACCTTTCGATTCCTGGCCTTGTACTGTATATAGAATAAACCACATCTTTCTCCACAACCATTCCACTATCTGTTCTGGCTCTCTGGCTCCCAAGTCTAATTTAAACCCCACTGTGCAGCACTAACAAACCTTCCCACGAGGATATTAGTCCCCCTCCAGCTCAGGTACACATCGTCCCTTCTGTACAGGTTCTACCTTCTCTGGAAGAGAGCCCAGTGATCCAAAAATCTGAACCTCTCCTTCCTGCACCAACTCCTTAGCCACACATGTTAACCTGTATGATCTTCCTATTTCTGGCCTCACTGGCATGTGGCACAGGTAGCAATCCTGAGATCACAATGCTAGGGGTCCTGTCCTTTAATCTAGCACCTAAGTCCCTGACACAAACAATATAAAATTTGCAGATGCTGGAAATCCAAGCAACACACAGAAAATGCTCAAGCATTTTGTGTGTGTTGGCCTAACTCCCTGAACCCATTTTGCAGGTCCTCACTGCTCATGCTACCCACCTCATTTGTACTGACGTGGACCATGACCTCTGTCTTCTCTGCCTCCCACTTAAGGATGCTGTAGACTTGATCGGAGGTGTCTCTGACCCTGGCACCTGGGAAGCAACAAGCTATCCAGGAATCTCATTCTTGTCCACAGAACCTCCCTTCTGTTCCCAAACCACTGAATCCTCGGTCACTGCAGCTCACCTGTCCCCCCACCCCCAACCCTACTGAATCATGGAACCAGACTCATTTCCAGAGACCTGCTTGCTGTGGCTTCTCCCTGGTAGGTCATCGCTTCCAACAGTATCTGAAGCGGTATACTTATTATTGAGGGGAACGACCACAAGGTTACTCTTTACTGGCTGCCTATTCCCTTTCCCTCTCCCTCTCCTGACAATCACCCAGGTACCTGCCTCCCAGTTTAGGGGCAACTACCTCCCTGTAGCTCCCTTCTATTACCCCTCATTCTTCCTTCAATCTTATGGTCATCGAGCTGCAGCTCCAGTCCCTAAGTCAGTCTCTAAGGAGGTGCAGCTTGATACGTTTCCTGCAGATGTAGTTACCTGGGAGACTAGAGATCTCCCAAAGAGCTCACAGAAGAAACATATCACTAACTTTGAATCCATTCTCAGCACACTAACTACGTACTAATAGGTAAAAAAGCTTTTTTAGGGCCTGCGTCTCCGCCTGTTCTTACCCGAAACTCTAACACTGCCTCACTCCACAATAACCACTCCACTTAAACATTGTTTCTTTTTATTGACTCAAACACTGACTCACTCCTGACAAGACTTGCAGCTTTGAAAGGCTCCTAACCAGTATGTATGGATCATTCCATCCACATTGTGCCCTAAATGAAGCCACTTAGTTAAGGCCAATTCCCAGCTGCCTGTGTTCCTGAAAATTATGACATTGATGGATGAACTGAATAGGAACGTTTCAATCTCCACCATTGTTTCAAGCATAGAATTGCAGACATCCTCCACACTTCTTGTCAAAAAGGTTTTCTTCAAATTCTTTTCAATTCTTCAGCCTTTGTAATGTTGTGTTGGTACTTTGAATGAGCCACGCACAGACCAGAACTGTAGATGTGTATTCATCTCAAGCTCGCAGACACAAAGAGGAATCTCCCTGAAGTCAAAATGCGTCAAGCCTTTATACTCTAAGGTACAGCCAGTGACTAAATACATCTTCAATAATTATAGATGCATAATTTACATCAATGTTGACCAGCCAATAGGTCCATAGAATTACACATATAATTGAGAGAATATCTTAATCACAAACCAACTCTGAGTACTCAAACAACAGGAATTCTGCAGATGCTGGAAATTCAAGCAACACACATCAAAGTTGCTGGTGAATGCAGCAGACCAGGCAGCATCTCTAGGAAGAGGTACAGTCGACGTTTCGGGCCGAGACCCTTCGTCAGGACTAACTGAAGGAAGAGTGAGTAAGAGATTTGAAAGTGGGAGGGGGAGGGGGAGATCCAAAATGATAGGAGAAGACAGGAGGGGGAGGGATGGAGCCAAGAGCTGGACAGGTGATTGGCAAAAGGGATATGAGAGGATCATGGGACAGGAGGCCCAGGATGAAGGAAAAGTGGGGGGGGGAACCCAGAGGATGGGCAAAGGGTATAGTCCGAGGGACAGAGGGAGAAAAAGGAGAGAGAGAGAAAGAATGTGTGTATATAAATAAGTAACAGATGGGGTACGATGGGGAGGTTGGGCATTAGCGGAAGTCTAAGAAGTCAATGTTCATGCCATCAGGTTGGAGGCGACCCAGACGGAATATAAGGTGTTGTTCGTCCAACCTGAGTGTGGCTTCATCTTTACAGTAGAGGAGGCCGTGGAAAGCCATATCAGAATGGGAATGGGATGTGGAATTAAAATGTGTGGGCACTGGGAGATCCTGCTTTCTCTGGCAGACAGAGCATAGGTGTTCAGCAAAACGATCTCCCAGTCTGCGTTGGGTCTCGCCAATATATAGAAACAGAAACATAGAAAATAGGTGCAGGAGTAGGCCATTCGGCCCATCGAGCCTGCACTGCCATTTATTATGATCATGGCTGATCATCCAACTCAGAACCCCGCCCCAGCCTTCCCTCCATACCCCCTGACCCCCATAGCCACAAGGGCCATATCTAACTCCCTCTTAAATATAGCCAATGAACTGGCCTCAACAGTTTCCTGTGGCAGAGATTTCCACAGATTCACCACTCTCTGTGTGAAGAAGTTTTTCCTAATCTCGGTCCTAAAAGGCTTCCCCTCTATCCTCAAACTGTGACCCCTCGTTCTGGACTTCCCCAACATCAGGAACAATCTTCCTGCATCTAGCCTGGCCAATCCTTTTAGGATCTTATACGTTTCAATCAGATCCCCCCTCAATCTTCTAAATTCCAACCAGTACAAGCCCAGTTCATCCAGTCTTTCTTCATATGAAAGTCCCGCCTTCCCAGGAACCAATCTGGTGAACCTTCTTTGTACTCCCTCTATGGCAAGGATGTCTTTCCTCAGATTAGGGGACCAAAACTGCACACAATACTCCAGGTGTGGTCTCACCAAGGCCTTGTACAACTGCAGTAGTACCTCCCTGCTCCTGTACTCGAATCCTCTCGCTATAAATGCCAGCATACCGTTCGCCTTTTTCACCGCCTGCTGTACCTGCATGCCCACTTTCAATGACTGGTGTATAATGACACCCAGGTCTCGTTGCACCTCCCCTTTTCCTAATCGGCCACCATTCAGATAATAATCTGTTTTCCTATTTTTGCCACCAAAGTGGATAACTTCACATTTATCCACATTAAATTGCATCTGCCATGAATTTGCCCACTCACCCAACCTATCCAAGTCACCCTGCATCCTCTTAGCATCCTCCTCACAGCTAACACTGCCACCTAGCTTCGTGTCATCCGCAAACTTGGAGATGCTGCATTTAATTCCCTCATCCAAGTCATTAATATATATTGTAAACAACTGGGGTCCCAGCACTGAGCCTTGCGGTACCCCACTAGTCACCGCCTGCCATTCTGAAAAGGTTCCGTTTATTCCCACTCTTTGCTTCCTGTCTGCTAACCAATTCTCCACCCACACCAATACCTTACCCCCAATACCGTGTGCTTTTAGTTTGCACACTAATCTCCTGTGTGGGACCTTGTCAAAAGCCTTTTGAAAATCCAAATATACCACATCCACTGGTTCTCCCCTATCCACTCTACTAGTTACATCCTCAAAAAATTCTATGAGATTCGTCAGACATGATTTTCCTTTCACAAATCCATGCTGACTTTATCTGATCATTTCACCGCTTTCCAAATGTGCTGTTATCACATCCTTGATAACTGACTCCAGCAGTTTCCCCACCACCCTCCTTTTTTAAAAAGGCCATATCCCACTCGTGGTATATTTGGATTTTCAAAAGGCTTTTCACAAGGTCCCACACAGGAGATTAGTGTGCAAGCTTAAAGCACACGGTATTGGGGGTAAGGTATTGGTGTGGGTGGAGAATTGGTTAGCAGACAGGAAGCAAAGAGTGGGAATATAGGCCACATCGGGAGCACCAGACGCAGTATATCCCCTTCTCGCAATTCCTCTGTCTCCGCCGCATCTGCTCTCAGCATGAAGCTTTTCATTCCAGAACGAGAGAGATGTCCTCCTTTTTTTATAAAAAAAAGGGCTTCCCTTCCTCCACTATCAACTCTGCTCTCAAACGCATCTCCCCCATTTCACGCACATCTGTTCTCACTCCATCCTCCCGCCACCCCACTAGGAATAGGGTTCCCCTGGTCCTCACCTACCATCCCACCAGCCTCCGGGTCCTACATATTATTCTCCGTAACTTCCGCCACCTCCAATGAGATCCCACCACTAACCACATCTTTCCCTGCCCCCCTCTGCTTTCCACAGGGATCGTTCCCCACGCAACTCCCTTGTCCTTCCAGGTGAGGCGACACTTCACCTGTGAGTCGGCTGGGGTGATACACTGCATCCGGTGCTCCCAATGTGGCCGCCTATATATTGGCGAGTCCCGACGCAGACCAGGAGATCGTTTCGCTGAACACTTATACTCTGTCTGCCAGAGAAAGCAGGATCTCCCAGTGGCCACACATTTTAATTCCACATCCCATTCCCATTCTGATAGCATGAACATTGACTTCTCTAACTTCTGCTAATGCCCCACCCCTCCCCCTGGTACCCCATCTGTTATTTATTTATATACACACATTCTTTCTCTCTCTCTCCTTTTTCTCCCTCTGTCCCTCTGACTATACCCCTTGCCCATCCTCTGGGTTTTCCCCCCTCCCCTTTTTCCTTCTCCCTGGGCCTCCTGTCCCATGATTCTCTCATATCCCTTTTGCCAATCACCTGTCCAGCTCTTGGCTCCATCCCTCCCCCTCCTGTCTTCTCCTATCATTTTGGATCTCCCCCTCCCCCTCCAACTTTCAAATCTCTTACTAGCTCTTCCTTCAGTTAGTCCTGACGAAGGGTCTCAGCCCGAAACGTCGACTGTACCTCTTCCTAGAGATGCTGCCTGGCCTGCTGCGCTCACCAGCAACTTTGATGTGTGTTGTCTGAGTACTCAATCACTTTTGCCAGGATATGATAGTTCACAATGATTGCTTAAAAGTTACTGAAGGTAATGTTCAAACATCCCAAGACAGCCTTCTTTTGTCAGAGTATTGTGAGAGGTGTCTCCATGGTAAACAGATAATCAGAATAAAGTTGATTAACAGTCCCGATGTGGTGTCTTGACCAGAACTGTCAATAATCCTTTGCCTACATGGCCCACTGAGTTCTTTGACATTCAGTGTTTGTTATATTATAGTCAGTCTTCAGGATTAAGATCATGTTTGATGTGTTTGATAACGTGGCCAGTTTGGAACCTTACTCGAAATCAGAATCGGATTTAATAGCACAGGCATTTGTCATGAAATGTGTTGTTTTGCGGCAGTAGTACATTGCAATACATAAAAATAAAAGCTAACTTACAGTAAGAAATATATATGTAAATAAATTAAATAAATAGTGCAAAAAGAGAGCAAAAAGTAAATAGTGAGCCATTGTTGATGTGTTCATTGTCCATTCAGAATCTGATGGCAGAGAGAAAGAAGCTGTTCCTGAAATGTTGAGTGCGTGTCTTTCTGTCTCTTCCTTGATGGTAGCAATGAGAAGGGGGCATGTTCCAGGTGAAGGAGGTCCTTAATGATGGATGCCAACTTTTTGAAGTATTGCCTTTTGAAGGTGTCCTTGATGATAGTGCCCGTGATGGAGCTGGCGGAGTTTAGAACTTTCTGCAGCTTTTTCTGATCTTGTGCAGTGGAAAAAACCTGCTTGCACTTACCCTGTCTATACACCTCATAATTTTGTATAGCTCTATTAAATGTCCCCTCATTCTCCTATGCTCCAGGGAGTAAAGACCAAACCTGTTCAACCTTTCTGTATAAGTCAGGTCAATTCCCAGCAATATCCTTGTCATTTTTCCTCGTATTCTTTCAATCTTACAGATATCTTTCTTGTAGGTAGGTGACCAAAATTGGACACAATACTTTAAATTAGGTCTAACCAACATCTTATACAACATCAATATAACATCCCAGCTCCTGTACTCAATACTTTGATTTATGAATGCCAACGTGCCAAAGGCTTTCTTTACGACCCTACCTGTGATGTCACTTTCAAGGAATGATGGACCTCTATTCCCAAATCCCTTTGTTCTATCACACTCAGTGCCCTAATGTTCACTGTGTAAGACCTGCCCTGGTTCGTCCTCCCAAAGTGCTAAACCTCATACTCGTCTGCATTGCATTCTATCAGCCAATTTTTCAGTTGGTCCAGATCCTTCTGCAAGCTTTGATAGCCTTCCTCACTGTCCACTACGCTCCCAGTTACACTCATTCGCAAATTTGCTCATGCAGTTTAGCACATTAGCATCCAGATTATTGATATTAGATTAAAAAAAGCAGGGTAAAAGGGAGGACAGGCAAGTGATAGAGAAGGGACGCACTCAGTCAGATGGTTTGAGATGTGTCTATTTTAATGTGAGGAGTATAATGAATAAAGTGGATGAGCTTAGAGCGTGGATCAGCACTTGGAGCTATGATGTTGTGGCCATTACAGAAACTTGGATGGTGCAGGGCAGGAATGGCTACTCAGAGTGCCAGGCTTTAGATGTTTCAGAAAGGACAGGGAGGGAGGCAAAAGAGGTGGGGGTGTGGCACTGTTGATCAGAGGTGGTGTCACGGCTGCAGAAAAGGAGGAGGTTATGGAGGGGTTGTCTACGAAGTCTCTCTGGGTAGAAGTTAGGAATAGGAAGGGGTCAATAACTCTACTGGGTATTTTTTATAGACCACCCAATAGTAACAGGGACATTGAGGAGCAGATAGGGAGACAGATTCTGGAAAGGAGTAATAATAACAGGGTTGTTGTGGTCACACAAACAACAGGAATTCTGCAGATGCTGGAAATTCAAGCAACACACATCAAAGTTGCTGGTGAACGCAGCAGGCCAGGCAGCATCTCTAGGAAGAGGTACAGTCGACGTGTCAGGCCGAGACCCTTCTTACTAACTCTTCCTTCAGTTAGTCCTGACGAGGAGGATAAGACGTGAGAGAATAGGACCAATCAAGTGTGACAGTGGGAAAGTGTGTATGGAATGAGGAAATAGCAGGGGTACTTAATGAATACTTTGCTTCAGTATTCACTATGGAAAAGGATCTTGGCGATTGTAGGAACGACTTGCAATGGACTGAAAAGCTTGGGAATGTAGATATTAAGAAAGAGGATGTGCTGGAGCTTTTGGAAAGCATCAAGTTGGATAAGTCACCGGGACTGGACAGGATGTACCCCAGGCTACTGTGGGAAGCGAGGAAGGAGATTGCTGAGCCTTTGGCAATGATCTTTGTATCATCAATGAGGACAGGAGAGGTTCCAGAAGATTGGAGGGTTGCAGATGTTGTTCCCTTATTCATGAAAGGGAGTAGGGATAGCCCAGGAAATTATAAGCCAGTGAGTCTTACTTCAGTGTTTGGTAAGTTGATGGAGAAGATCCTGAAAGGCAGGATTTATGAACATTTGGAGAGGCATAATATGATTAGGAATAGTCAGCATGGCTTTGTCAAAGGTAGGTCCTGCCTTACGAGACTGATTAAATTTTTTGAGGGTGTGACTAAGCACATTGATGAAGGTAGAGCTGTAGACGTAGTGTATATGGATTTTAGCAAGGCATTTAATAAGTTACCCCTTATTGAGAAAGTAAGGAGGCATGGGATCCCAGGGGACATTGCTTTGTGGATCCAGAACTGGCCTGCCCACAGAAGGCAAAGAGTGCATGAAGGCCAGTGGTTTGCCTCAGGGTTCTGTTCTGGGACCCCTACTCTTCGCGATTTTTATGAATACCTGGATGAGGAAGTGGAGGGATGGGTTAGTAAATTTGCTGATGACACAAAGGTTGGGGTGTTGTGGATAGTGTAGAGGGCTGTCAGAAGTTACAGTGGGACATTGATAGGATGCAAAACTGGACTGAGAAGTGGCAGATGGAGTTCAACCCAGATAAATGTGAGGTGGTTCATTTTGGTAGGTCAAATATGATGGCAGAATGTAGTATTGCAGTGTAGGGGATCAGAGGGATCTTGTGGTCCGAGTCCATAGGACACTCAAAGCAGCTATGCAGATTGACTTTGGTTCAGAAGGCATACGGTGCATTGGCCTTTATCAATCGTGGGATTGAGTTTAGGAGCCGAGAGGTAATGTTTCAGCTATATAGGATCCTGGTCAGACCCCACTTGGAGTACTGTGCTCAGTTCTGGCTGCCTCACCACAAGAAGGACGTGAAAACCATAGAAAGAGTGTAGAGGAGATCTACAAGGATTTTGCCTGGATTGGGGAGCATGCCTTATGAAAATAGATGGAGAGAACTCAGTCTTTTCTCCTTGGAGTGACGGAGGATGAGAGGTGACCTGATAGGGGTGTAAAGATAATGAGTGGCATTGATTGTGTGGATAGTCAGAGGCTTTTCCCCAAGGCTGAAATGGCTAGCACGAGAGGGCACAGTTTTAAAGTGCTTGGAAGTAGGTACAGAGGAGATGTTAGGGGATTTTTTTTACGCAGAGAGTGGTGAGTGCATGGAATGGGCTGCCAGCGGCAGTGATGGAGGAGGATACGATTGGGTCTTTTAAGAGACTCCTGGATGGGTACATGGAGCTTAGAAAAATAGAGGGCTATATGCCTAGGTATTTCTAAGGTAAGGACATGTTTGGCACAGCTTTGTGGGCCAAAGGGCCTGTATTGTGCTGTATGTTTTCTATGTTTCTATGTTTTTTAACAGACTCAAAACCGATCACTGCGGACACCACTGGTCACAGGCTATCATTCAGAGAGGCAACCACCTGCTACCATTATCTAGCTTCTCCTGTGTAGCCAATGTCTTATCAAATCTACCACCTCAGCCTGAATGCCAAGTAACTGAACCTTTTGACCAACCTCCCATGTGGGACTTTGTCAAAGGTCTTGCTACAGTCTATGTAGCCAACATCCACTGCCTTGCCTTCAAATGCTTTCCCGATAACTTCCTCGAAAAACTCTACAAGGTTGGTTAGACATGACCTGTCATGCAGAAAATTATATTGGTTATCCCTAATCAGTCCCTGTCTAACAAAAACCAAATTTGGTCCTTTAGAATACATTCCAGTGACTTACCCACTACTGATTTCCTGGCTTATTCTTCAGAGCTTTCCTTAAACAATAGAATGACATTAGTTATACTCAAATCCTTTGGCATCTCATCCTCCACAAATGCACTCACCTCCCACATGGTTCAAGGGAACATCTTGACAGGCCTGGGGATTTATCCACCCTAATTTGCCTCAGGACAGCAAACACCTCCTCCTCTGTAATCTGTGCAGGGTCCATGAAGTTGATGCCACTTTGCCTCACTTCGATAGACTCTATCCTCATCTTCTGAGTAAATACAGATGTAAAAAAATCCATTTAAGATCTCCATTTCTTTCAGTTCCATGCATTTATGACTACTCTGATCTCCAAGAAGAACGAAAATGTGGGTGCTATCCATTTGCTCGTAATATATTTGTAGATTCTCCTTTACCTTGTCTGCTACAGCAACCCCATGCCTTCCTTTAGCCCTACTGATTTCCTTTTTCAGTGTTCTTTTGCAGTGCTTGTTCTCCTTGAGTACCTCATTTGTTTCTACCTGTCTATACTTGCTATGCACCTCCTTCTTATTCTTTTTAACCAGGGCCTCAATACCGTCTACACTCTCTGAATAAATAAATAAAAGGACATCCTGAAACACTTAACAGCAAGCACAGGAGCAAGAAACATTTGTCCAGTAGCAAAATCATAAAAAGCTGAGAACCTGGTTCAGATCGGGTCAATAGAAAGTAGAACATAGAACGCACAAAGATAGAAAGTACGGCCCAGCATGGCACTTTTGCCCACCATGTTGTACCGACTTGGGTATATCAACGTACGAAACAATTAGTCAAATTCTTCCCTTCCATACAGCCCCTAATTCACAATTTTTGTTTCCTCCATCTAGGAGTCTCTTAAATGCTCTTATCATATCGGCGTCTGCCACTACTCCTAGCAGTCCATTCCAGACATCTCAGTATAAAATACCTACCTCTGATATCTCTTCTAAATTTTATTTTACTCACTTTAGGTGGATTCCTGAATGGATAGTTGGGACTTTGGTTCGTCTCACCCAAACAATGGGCAAAATATTATGGATGAAGATTAATTAATGTATTTATATATTTAGAGATATAATGCGGTACAGGCTATTTTGGCCCACCCTGCAATCCAGGGCAGTTTATAATGACCAATTAACCTAATAACCAGTACGTCCTTGGACTGTGGGAGGAAACCAGAGCACCTGGCGGAAACCCATGCACACACGGGAAGGAACTTTCTAACTTGCTTACAGAGGACACTGAGATTGGACTCTGAATTCTGACACTCCGAACTGTAATAGTGTCGCGTTAACTGCGATGCCATTATGAACCCCCATGTTTAGTACAAAATACTGTTTAGAGTGGAACTAGAGAATATAGAATTGAAGAAGTTAATTGTGGGTTTGAGATTGAGAGACTTGAGAATTAAACCAAAGGATGTCGAACATGTGGAATCAACATGGAGTAATTGAGGGAAATACACTGGACAGATTTAAAAATTATATATTTAAAGGGAATCTGAGGGTGGTGAGAGTGTGGAACGAACTGCCAGCAGAAGTGGTGGATGCAGGTTTGATTGGAACATTGAAGAGAAGGCTGGACAAATACATGGATGGGAGGGATATTGTGGGCTATGGTCCAGGTGTGGGTCAATGGGACCAGGCAGAATAATAATTCAGCACTGATTAGATGAGCCAAAAATCTCTTATCTGTGTTGTAGTGCTCTATGACTCCATGAAACTGCATCAGACTAACTTCAGTATTTAACAATTGCATTCTGCAGTGCTGTGTCATGTGGGTTAGGATATGTCTAGGCAGATGAATGAAGGTGGAAAAAACTAGTTCTCCCCGAGTTGTAGTTATTTTGTGATCTATGATGCATTAACATTAACGATGAAATTCAAATCCCCCATGCCTGTGTACTTGAGATGAGCATTAGCAGCAGGATTACAGGCAACAGTTTAAGCTTCATTATTGAGTGCCCTCTGAAACCAAACCTTCAAACACTTGGAAGATCAGATTGCGACTGCTCAGGGGATCTCGTGCATTATACTGAAATGGTATATATGTACAGCGAGCAGGAAGATACTAGACCATAAGATCATAAGACCATAAGACAAAGGAGCAGAAGTAGGCCATTCGGCCCATCGAGTCTGCTCCGCCATTTTGTCATGAGCTGATCCATTTTATCCTATTTAGTCCCACTGCCCCGCCTTCTCACCATAACCTTTGATGCCCTGGCTACTCAGATACCTATCAATCTCTGCCTTAAAGACACCCAATGACTTGGCCTCCACTGCTGCCCGTGGCAACAAATTCCATAGATTCACCACCCTCTGACTAAAAAAATTTTTTCGCATTTCTGTTCTGAAAGGGTGCCCTTCAATCCTGAAGTCATGCGCTCTCGTACTAGACTCCCCCATCATGGGAAACAACTTTGCCACATCCACTCTGTCCATGCCTTTTAACATTCAAAATGTTTCTATGAGGTCTCCCCTCATTCTTCTAAACTCCAAGGAATACAGTCCAAGAGCGGACAAACGTTCCTCATAGGTTAACCCTCTCATTCCCGGAATCATTCTAGTGAATCTTCTCTGTACCCTCTCTAACGTCAGCACATCCTTTCTTAAATAAGGAGACCAAAACTGCCCACAGTACTCCAAGTGAGGTCTCACCAGCGCCTCATAGAGCCTGAACATCACATCCCTGCTCCTATACTCTATTCCTCTAGAAATGAATGCCAACATTGTATTCGCCTTCTTCACTACCGACTCAACCTGGAGGTTAACTTTAAGGGAATCCTGTACGAGGACTCCCAAGTCCTGTGTGGTACCGAGACTGATAACAATGATGATAATTCGGCGACTGCGAATGTAAACACAGAGGTTGCCACTGGTGTGCACTACACTGATTGATTTGCTGTGGATTTCAGTGAGGTGACAGCAACTATGCTCATTGTCCTACATTTGCTGTACAAACTTGGCAAAGGCACTCTGCCTACATATTATGACAATAAACATTTTCCCATTGATTTTGAAGGAAAGAACCCTCAGGGAAGAATTTATAATTTAAAAGACTGTCAGAACAGCTTTAAAATACCTGTGTTTAAAAAAAATAAATCCAATGGCCTGGTAATTTTCCATGACATGTAAAACAAAGCTTTTACAAAGTCAATATGCACAGGTACATGTATGGACAGGTGCGATGGAAAAACTCACTGGCAGCTGCATCACAGGCAAGTAGAATTATCTGAGCAGCACTCACAAGAAAAACAAATTAGTCATAAATTACACACAATTTTTACAAGAAAATGTGTGACAATAATAAGCCAATTATAATTAAAAATACACCAGTTTACCGATTTTACTTCATTTTAAATCCTCATAATGTTTTTAAAAAGGATTTAAACTTGACAAGTGTTCTGAGTCTGTGAAGTTTTTATTTTTACCTTTTTAAAAAGAGATTAACTTTAAAGAGTGATTAGCTATATTTGTCACATATACATCAAAATGTGGAAAAATTCAGATAAATGCCTGGTTGATATCAAATCAAATCAGCAAGCATTGTGCTGAAAGCGCCACCATGCCTCTGTCACTAACATAGCTTGCCTATAACTCACTAACCCTAATTGTATGACTTTGGAATGCCGGAGGAAAGCAGAGCAAACCTATACAGCCACAGGGAGAATGTACAAAATCCGTCTAGACAGCAGTGGGAATAGAACTCCGAATGATAATCATTGGCAACAGTAACAGTGTCCCACTACTTTATTAGCCTTTCTGAAATCCAAACTCCTGCAGAGAAGATGTAAAGCTTTTTAAAGTTTAAAATTTAAACATGCATAACATTTTAACATTTTGTTATCAGTTTACCAAATTGGTCTTCTGAAATTAATCATTCAGTTTACTGCAGTAGTAAGCAACAAGTTGTTCAACACCATCTTTATGGAATAGATATGGATCCTTGGCTTTGCCTGTGATGCCCACATGTTGAAAGATGAGAAAAGGAAAAGCTCAATTCCATGGCTTGATGTATAATCTTTCCTAGTCATCTGCTGAGAGCAGTGCACCAATTAATTAGTTAATTGGTTTATTATTATTAAAACATGCGTCAAGGTACAGAGAAAAACTTAGATTTGATTGCTATTCATAGAGACTACTTCATCACATCAGTACATTAAGGTGAGTGAGTGGATTGTGGATGTTGCAGCCTGTCTGTCTAGATACGCAATCCTAGGCAGCATGATATAGAGAGCAAGCTGTTGCCCATATGGCAAGCTCCCCCTCTCCACACAACTGATGAACCCAAAGGAACAGCATAGACCAACACAGTTTGGGACAAACGGTATTGCAGGAATTGCCAGTCAGCATTGAAGTCAATGTAGGACTGCCTTAGGGACTCCAGCTCTGGATTTTTCCCTAGGGGTTTACTCGGGGTACAGCCACAAGGCAGCAGGAGCTTGAGATCAGAGTTTTCCTTCTCTTAGATAAGCTGCCAGCATGGCTGACGAGCCCTGTCTGCCTGAGGTGACTGGTTTTAAGGCACCAGTAACCCACACTTGCCCCTTCTCCTGTCAGTAGTGCCGGGATTAGTAGCCAAGCGACACATGAAGGCTGGGAGCTGGACTTGGTTGTCAGGGGCTATTTGAGGCACATGCCGTTGAGAGCATTTAATAGGTAGTGGGAGCTTGTTCCCACTACCACTCCTGGCTATAACAACCTTAAGGAACATTGAGGTAGTTCAAGGCTAAAACAAAAAAGAATACAGAGCATACACATGGTGGCCATTTTAATAGGTACAGGAGTGGAACCCAGTGTTGTCTTCTGCTGCTGTAGCCCATCCACTTCAACGTTTGACATGTTGTGCATTCAGAGGTACTCCTTGTTATTTGAGTTACTGTTCCCTTCCAGGTGGTCACTCTCATCTGACATCTCTCATTACAGGCGGTGTTGCACACGGAACTTCATTTCTCACATCATTCTCTGTAAACTCCAGAGACTATTGTGCATGAAAGTTTTCAGGAGAACAGAAGTTTATGAGTTACTAGAACCTCCCCGTCTGACACCAACAATCATTCCACCATCAGTTACTTATATCACATATCTTCCCCATTCTGCTGTTGGAACATCTTGACCGTGTGTGCGTGTTATTATGTGTTGTGTTGCTGCCACATGATTGGCTGATTAGATAGTTGTCTTAACCAGCAGGAGTACCTAGTAAAGTGACCACTGAGTGAAGTGCAATGAATGCAGAAAAGGTGCCGTGCGGGCAGACAATGAAGTCCAAGGTCACGTCAAGGCAGTTTGTGACATCCAGAATCCATTTTATCATACAGGGAGCCATTCAATAGTGATATAACAGCTGGGTACAAGCTGTCCTTGAGCCTGATGGTTTGTGTTTTCAAGCTTTTCTACCTTCAGCCTGAGGGCAGTGGGGAGAAGAGAAAACGTTCAGAACTGGAGGAGTGTTTGATTATGATGGCTGCTTGCTTCGTACTGTGATCAGGCATTTTGTGTTGCCTTTTGCTGCCATCTCCTGCACTAAAGACAGATGTTGGAGCCTCTCTTTGAACTAACATCTATTCTCCACTTTCTGTAGGTGGTGATCCCAACGTGACTTCCTGATCCACTCAACCCACCATACTGATCTCCCTCTGGGCACTTACCCCTGGAAGTGGAAGAAATGCATCTCCAATCACCTCCTCCATCAGGGCCCAATACAGCCCTTCTAAGTGAGGCTGCACTTCGCCTGCATGCCTGTCGGGGTTATCTGGTGCTCCCTGTGCAACGTCCTCTACTGAGGGAGGGAGAGAGAGAGAGATTAGCTTTATTTATCACAGTTACACAAAGGCATTGAAATATACAGTGAAATGCATAGTTCATGTCAACAACCGACACAGTCCACAAGCATTTCATTGCTTTTGATGCCAACATCTACATCAATGAGACCCAACATAGGTGGGCAATGCTTTTTGAACACCTTTGTTTTGTTCATTGCAAAAGACAAGATCTCCAATGGCCACCAACTTCAATCTAACTTCTCATTCCCATTCCCACTTGTCTGTCTATGGTTTCCTCCACTGCCATGATGAGTCTACATGCTCAGATTAGAGGAGCAATACCTCATATTCTGTCTGAGTAACCTCCAACCTGCTGAACAATCATTTCTCTAACTTCCAGTCATTTGCCCCCTCCCCCTTCTCTGGTTTTTCATACTCCATGCTTCTCACCTTCACACCCCTTCGTTTCCTCTCACATGTCCATCACCTCAATCCGGTGACCCTCCTCCTTCCCTTTCTTCCATGGTCCACTCCCATTTCCTTTTTCAGTCTCTTACTTCTACCACCTATCACCTCCCAACTGCTTACTTCAACCAGCCCTTCCCCAACCACCTACTTTCCACCTCGCCTGGCTTCATTTGCCAGATTCAATTCCCTCCCCTCCCTCCACCTTTGTATTCTGGCTCTGCCTTCTTCCTTTCCAGTCTTGATGAAGGGTACTGAAACAACTGTTTATTCCCTTCCATAGATGCTGCCTGACCTGCTGATTTCAGTATTTTGCGTGTGCTGATCAGGGTTTCCAGCATGTGTAGAATCGCTCCCTGTTTATGTCCACTCTCACTTGGACATTGCAGAGGAGCCTAAAGCAAGTTCCTTCCGTGCTTAATCGATGAGGCAGTCAGGTTTATCTGAGTCGGGGGTATATTCCCTGAGATTCAACTCCCTCAAGATAGTCAGCCCAGCTTGCTTTGTGTCCTCTGTGGTAAAGATTGCAAATGTATACTTTAAAAGATCTTTCAGGTGCCCTTCAGAGGGTCTGCAGTCCCTCCAGAGTGCTACTTGGATTAATTATTGCTTGGGTCCTCACTGGCAGAGGTGAGCCAAGGTCCAGCACCTGTGCTCAGCAGCTCTAATCCTCCGCTCGGCTATTAGCCTACAGCTGAGTGATTGTATCATTTGTTGCAATGTTGCTCTAGTAGCTTGAACATAATCAACCCAGTTTTCACTTACGCATTGAATTAAGCTTGGTTGCAATGAATTTGCAATTGTTAGCTGGAAATTAGAGATGAAACACTCTAAAGTAAGTCATGCTCCCGGTTTTGACATTTTTTAGATTAAAAAAAAGCTTTTAAATAAGCTTTAATACCTTAGATTAATGATGAGTCACAAACCTAATGCATATTCTATGAGATCTAAAACTGTGATGATTTATACAACTGTCGAGATTTACTAATATAGACCATGATGGGGTCACAGAGGAATATTCAACCTTGAAACAGAATATGCATTTTATAAAAAATGACCTGCTATGATGACTTCAATTTATAAGTGTCCCTTTAAAGAAAAAAGAACCATGAAGAAGCCACGCAAGCATTTCTTCTTTCTTCGAAGTTTAAGGAGGCCTGGCATGTCTTCGAAGACTGACGGACCTCTGCAGATGTACAACTGGAAAGCATTCCGACTGGCTGCATCACAGCCTGGTCTGGGAACTCTAAAGCACAGGAATGCAAGAGGCTCCCAAGAGCACTGGACTCAGCCAGTTCCATCACAGGTATAGTTCTCCCCATCATCAACAACATCTAAGAGACAATGTTTAGGAAGACGACATCCTCAACAGGGACATTTCCCATCTCCTCCATGCCCCCTTCTCATTATTGCCATGAGGGGGGAGTTACGGGAGCCTGAACATCCACACCTCACGTTTCAAACAGCAGCTTCTCCCCCACAGGGATCAGGTTCTTGGAACAAGCTGACAAACCCTAACACTACATCTGACTATATTTCTTTCTCTCTCTGTCTCTCTCGCTCAGCTTGCACCACTGTTTACTTTGTCATATAAGCTACTGTATGTATAATTTATGTTAATTTAAGTTCATGTTAACCTACTGTTGTTTGTCATGTCAGTAATGCAGGGCACTCTGCTGCTGCAAGAAGCTAATTTTCATGACATTTCTACTCTGTGCCAATGATAATCAACATGAACTTGAATTAAATGAGGATACAAAGGAGTAAACATTGCTTTATATGACGTTTTGTCTGATCTGCTTATTTGGAAGTGTTGTCTGACAAAGAATAATGCACCTAGCACAATTCTTGATGCAGTGGTATATAGAATAATGTGACTAGGAGGTTGAAAAAGGGCAGATCGGGTCACATTGTGACCTAAGAATTGACTGAATTTGGGAAAGAACTGATCAGATCAAATTAGTTTAGTGTTGTATACACCAAGGCGCAATGAAATTCCTTGCTCACTGTGCAAATGGAACACATCGTTAATAATAAATACATCAATAAACACAGAGCTCAAAACAACAGAACGGTGCGAAGTTCCACTGAATTCTGAAGTAGGGTAAAAAAAAATGCTACAGTGACAGCAACAAAATAAAAAAAATCACAGGTAGAATTTTGAACAACACAGGAAATGCTGAAGGAATTCAGGAGGTCAGGCAGCACCGAAGGAGAGGAATAAAGAGCTGGCGTTTCACGTCTGAGATCCATCATCAGGACTGGAAAAGAAGCGGGGAGACAGAAGCTGGAATAGGAAGGTTAGGGGAGTGAAAGGAGTACACGCTTGCCGGTGATAGATGACACCGGGTGAGGAGGAAGCTTGGTGGCTGGGGGAGGTCGGTTGAAGTTAGAATCTGGGACGTGATCGGTGGAAAGCATAAGCAGCTGAAGAAGGAATCTGATCGGAGTGGAGCGTGAACCATAGAAGAAAGCAAAGGAAGAGTGGCAGCAGAGGGAGGTGAGGGCAAGAATTAAGAGACTGGAAATGTGGCAGCACCGCTGATCTGAGGATGTGAAAGAAGTGATTGGTTCAGAAGTTTGCTTGCACTGAGGAAGAAGCTGTTGGTGAGGCTGGTCATCAGACTTTCAAGCTCCCATATCTTCTCCCAGAAAGTAGAAGAGATGTGCAGCTGCTGTATTGACAGGTGCTCCGATGGTGATTCAGGTACCAGTGTTCATACTGGACATGGTAATAGTTCGTAACACATGGGAATGATAAGGAGACTGAGTGAAACAAATGCAAAAAGATTGCTCTATTAGTGATCTGATCTCAGTTAATATAAACATTTTTAAATGTCCTTCCTGTAAGTAGGAAACACAAGAAAGTTTGGTGAGGAAAATATTAGTTCTACCACCTTCTACTGAGACAGGAGTGTCAAAGTAGGCCCTTGTGTTCTTCCATTATTCTAAGCCCATGCCCAGTCACCAGCCTACCCTTCCTCCATAACCTCATAAATCTATTAGTTGATCCAGCATTGATTATTACTTTCAGAAGAGAGAAAGAGCTTCAGAACTCAGCTGCCCTCTGTTCAAAAATGTAGCTCCTGTGAGATCTGGTACCAATTTCACTGACAAGTGGTGAGAACCTGAAATACACTGTCCATCAGAGAGTTGGATGTAGTCAGTTGCAGAATTTAAGAAGTGACTGGATAAGCACTTGAACTCGTCTCAGCATAGAAGGCTTCAGACCAGAGGCTGGAAGGTGGGATTAATACGGATGGTACCTGTTAGTTGCCATGGGCCAGTCAAAGACTAGAAGACGTGAATTTAAGGTGAGAGGGATGAAAGATGAAGGGAAATGTGTAGGCCAGGTGTTTTCTATTCAGGAAGTAGTAGTGCAAGCAGATACTATCTCTAAATAGAATGTGTTTGAGATCCAGAGCTTTTGACCTTATAGTTGTTGAGAATGAAGACGATTAATTACAATTGGAAACACAAGAAATTCTTCAGCAACACACACAAAATGCTTGAAGAACTCAGCAAGTCCATAAGGATGACCTGGAGTTGAAAATTACCAGTCATTTTAATTTTCCATCCAACTTCCACTTTGCCTCCTACACTGTTCCAAGGAAGCTCAACATCAGCTTGAACATTCATAGGGTTAGGATGGAGTAGAACTGAAACAAAAAAGGTTCCATGTATCCCATGAAAAAGATAAGCAGAACTTAGACCTACGTAAACACCCACAGGTGGCAGAGATGAGATGAATGCACACAGTCTTCTTCACCAGGGTTTGGGAAATCATGAGCTAGAAGACATAGGTTTAAAGTGGAGAAAGGTTCAACAGGATTCCGAGAGGAAACTTTTTCACATAGAGGGAGGTTTGAACATGGAACAAACTTCCAAACAAAGTGATTGATACAGGTACGTTGACAACATTTAAAGGCACTTGGACAGGTTCAGAGGATAAATGGGCTAAATGCAGGCAAATGGGACTGGCTTTGACAGCATCTTGGCTGGCACGGACTGCTTGGTCCTTTTTCTGTTCTGTATGGCTCTCTGACTCGCTGACTCCAGAACAACATCTCATCGTCAGTCCCCGTACACTGCAACACTTAGGAGCACTGAAATATTTGATTATACCCCTCATTTGTTTCTATATTTCTTTCCTCTTTCATTTTCAACATATTGATGAGATCACATGGGCGGCTATATTTTGTTGGGAGTTTGAGAAGGTTTGGTATGTTACCATAGACTGACGAATTTCTGTAGATGTATGGTGGAGAGCATTCTGACTGGTTGCATCATGTCTGGTATGGAGACTTCATTGCACAGATTGACAGAGGCTGCAGAGGGTTGTATACTCAGTCAGCCACAAGCCTCCCCACCATCAAGGACATGGTCAAAGGGCAGTGCCTGAAAAACATAGCATCCATCATTAAGGACCCCCATCTCCCAGGGCATGCCCTCGTCCCATCAGGAAGGAGATACATTCAATGTTTCTGCAACAGCCTCTTCCCCTCTGGCATCAGATTTCTGAACAGACCATGAACACATGAACATTACCTCACTATAACTCTTTACTCTATTTATTAATTTTATTTTTATTGTCATTTGTATTAGTATTTATATCTACTGTCACAGAACAATAAATTTCACAATATATGTCAGTGATAATAAATCTGATTCTTATAGAAATATCCTGTTTAAAGTAAACATTATTCCAACAATTTTGATCTGTGCTCTGTCATAGACATTCCCTTTATTTTCTCCATCCCCATCGTCCGTTTTCCCATCTCCATTCCATGGTCTAACATAGCATTTATTTTTCCATTTCTGGGGAATGATCATTGAGCTGAAACAGTAACTGTTTTGCTCTTCACAGAAGTAGAACCTTCTGACCAAATGAATGTTCCATGCATTTTCTATTCTTGTTTCTGATTTCCAGCATCAGCAGAATTTTACTCTGATTCATAGACACTCTCGGTTCTTCAGACATCGGAAAATAAAAACATTTACGCTCGTCAGGCAAAAGCTATTTTTTCCACAGTGGCTCTTCCAAATCAGTTGAAAAATTTTCCAAGGTGTTTCAACACTCTCACCTTATTTATAGGCTTCATTAGTTTCAGAACAACAGATGTTAGGATAATTAGTCTATAATTACTTTTTTAAAAATTTTGCCTTTGAATTACGACTGCCTGATGAATTTTCTAATTTTCCAAAATGGAGATGGAGAGAGGCAAAAGGGGAATTGAGGACTCAGAGATGGATAACGTGAAGGCCAGAACGGGTTAAAAACCAGCAGCAAAATGATTAATTTTTTGGGTTCTGTATGAATGCAGGAAGCAGCACCAATGTAGTCGGCAACTTACTGGAAATAGAGTTGAGAGGGCTGTGTTGAGACTGAGAAGGACTGAAACAAAGCTATTCTGCACCGAATTTAGGCTTATGCAAGTGCTCATACCATACTTCTGCACTGGACCATCGAGTGCGTGACATGTCGAACTGGGAATAGGATAGGAAGTAGAATTAAAATGAGCGACCAATGGATTAAAGTGGATATCCTTCACAAGCTCTGCTAGCACCAGTAAGATTCCAGATCCAGACCTATGATTCCCCCCCTAGCTTGCAATATTCTGAAGTGTTTACTTCTTTCGTAACACCTGTGTCTTCTCTTCGCTCCCATCTACCAATTTCTATCTTGTGTTACACTCCCGTGTAACTGCAGGCAACATGGCACCAGTCATTTCACCTGTTCCCTTCCATTCGGGGACAAGATGCAAACACCTGAAAGCACACATCATCAATTTCTATCTTGCAGTCATGAGACTATGGAATGGTTGCTATACAGCAAAATTGGTTCTTGACCTCACAGTCTACTGGACCTTTTATGTCCTTTCCCCTTTTTGTCTGTCTGCACCATATTTTCTCTGTAACTGTTAAGTTTTATCCGGCATCCCGTTACTGCTTGTTCCTTGACATAATGAAATGATCTGCGAGGATGGCATGTGTAACACTCACTTTGTCTAGTGGCATGATCTCGGGGTGATAACCCCCTGCCCGGCCAAACCTCAGAATTCTTGTTTGGGTGAATGCTGTGCGATGTGTCCCATATTTCAAATCAGTACCCTGTAATGACAAGCCTTACACAGGATGCAGTTAAGTAATTAAGATTTTATAATTCTTACTTGAACTATGGGGTTAGTAGGGAACCAAAATATAAAATAAAAAAAGGCACCACTGTATCTTTATTCAGTCTGCACACAATTAATTCGTTGGAGCTCACATAATATCCACTTTCCACTATTCGATCTCCTCTGAACTCTGGCGGGTCCTGAGCCCCCTCTCAGGGCTCGCTCTGCTCACCGGGTCACAGCATCTCTTCGGGTGCGTCTTCTCTCTTCTTCCCCATGGCGCGTTCTGCCCAAATCCTGTGCAAACAACAGCTTATAGACACACAAGAAAGAATAGCATCTGTCCCAATTGGTTAGAAGATGAATACAAGTCCTGTTGTCACTAATCATAACCCAAACATGCTGCTACAGAGAACCCCTTACCTCAGCAGTTAACTTTACAAAGAAGCCATTTTATTATAATACTATAGAGAAGCCATTTTATTAGCCTTAGAAGTAACATGAAAGAAGAAATCCCATATAACCATATAACCATATAGCAATTACAGCATGGAAACAGGCCATATCGGCCCTTCTAGTCCATGCCAAAATCTTACTCTCACCTAGTCCCACCGACCTGCACTCAGCCCATAACCCTCCATTCCTTTCTTGTCCATATATCTATCCAATTTAACTTTAAATGACAACATCGATCCTGCCTCAACCACTTCTGCTGGGAGTTCGTTTCACACAGCTACCACTCTCTGAGAAAAGAAGTTCCCCCTCATGTTACCCCTAAACTTTTGCCCTTTAACTCTCAACTCATGTCCTCTTGTTTGAATCTCCCCCACACTCAATGGAAAAAGCCTATCCACGTCAACTTTATCTATCCCCCTCATAATTTTAAATACCTCTATCAAGAGCCCCCTCAACCTTCTATGTTCCAAAGAATAAAGACCTAACTTGTTCAACCTTTCTGTGTAACTTAGGAGATGAAACCCAGGCAACATTTTAGTAAATCTCCTCTGTACTGTCTCAATTTTATTGACATCTTTCCTATAATTCGGTGACCAGAACTGTACACCATACTCCAAATTTGGCCTTACCAATGCCTTATACAATTTCGACATTACATGCCAACTCCTATACTCAATGCTCTGATTAATGAAGGCCAGCATACCAAAAGCTTTCTTCACCACCCTATCCACATGAGATTCCACCTTCAGGGAACTATGCACCATTATTCCTAAATCCCTCTGTTCTATTGCATTCTTCAGTGCCCTACCATTTACCATGTATGTCCTATTTTGATTAGTCCTACCAAAATGTAGCACATTTTTCAGCATTAAACTCCATCTGCCATCTTTTAGCCCACTCTTCTAATTGGCGTAAATCTCTCTGCAAGCTTTGAAAACCTACTTCATTATCCACAGTGCCACCTATCTAAGTATCATCTACATACTTACTCATCCAATTTACCACCCAATAATCCAGATCATTAATATATATGAAAAACAAAATTGGACCCAGTACAGATCCCTGAGGTACACTGCTAGACACCGTCCTTCAATCTGACACAGAGTTATCCCCCACTACTCTCTGGCATCTCCCATCCAGCCACTGCTTAATCCATTTCACTATTTCGATATTAATGCCTAACGATTGAACCTTCCTAACTAACCTTCTGTGTGGAACCTTGTCAAAGGTCTGAAGTCTGTATAGACAACATCCACCGCTTTACCCTCGTCAACTTTCCTAGTAAGCTCATCAAAAAATTCAATAAGATTTGTCAAACATGACCTTCCATGCACAAGTCCACGTTGACTGTTCCTAATCAGACCCTGCCTATCCAGATAATTATATATACCATTTCTAACAATACTTTCCATCAATTTACCCACCACTGACGTCAAACTCACAGGACGATAATTGCTAGGTTTACTCTCAGAACCCTTTTTAAACAATTGGACCACATGAGCAATACGCCAATCCTCCAGCACCATCCCCATTTCTAATGACATTTGAAATATTTCTGTTAGAGCCCCTGCTATTTCCACACTAACTTCCCTCAAGGTCCTAGGGAATATCTTGTCCGGACCCGGAGACTTATCCACTTTTATATTCCTTAAAAGCGCCAGTACTTCCTCTTCTTTAATCGTCATACTTTCCATAACTGCCCTTCTTGTTTCCTTTACCTTACACAATTCAATATCCTTCTCCTTAGTGAACACCGAAGAAAAGAAATTGTTCAAAATCTCCCCCATCTCTTTTGGCTCCACACATAGCCATCCACTCTGATTCTCCAAGGCACCAATTTTATCCCTCACTATCCTTTTGCTATTTATATAACTGTAGAAACCCTTTGGATTTATTTTACTTTACTTGCCAAAGCAGCTTTGTATTTTCTTTTAGCTTTTCTAACTTCTTTCTTAAGATTCTTTTTACATTCTTTATATTCCTCGAGCACCTCATTAACTCCAAGCTGCCTATATTTATTGTAGATCCCTCTCTTTTTCTGAACCAAGTTTCCAATATCCCTTGAAAACCATGGCTCTCTCAAACTTTCAACCTTCCCTTTCAACCTAACAGGAACATAAAGATCCTGTACCCTCAAAATTTCACCTTTAAATGATCTCCATTTCTCTATTACATCCTTCCCATAAAACAAATTGTTCCAATCCACTCCTTCTAAATCCTTTCGCATCTCCTCAAACTGAGCCTTTCTCCAATAAAACATCTCAACCCTGGATCCAGTCCTATCCTTCTCCATAATTATATTGAAACTAATGGTATTGTGATCACTGGACCCGAAGTGTTCCACAACACATACTACGTCACTTGCCCTATCTTATTCCCTAACAGGAGATCCAACACTGCCCCTTCTTTAGTTGGTACCTCTATGTATTGCTACAAAAAACTATCTTGCACACATTTGACAAACTCCAAACCATCCAGCCCTTTTATAGAATGGGCTTCCCAGTCTACGTGTGGAAAATTAAAAGCTCCCACAATCACAACCTTGTGCTTACTACAAATGTCTGCTATCTCCTTACAAATTTGCTTCTCCAATTCTCGCTCCCCATTTGGTGGTCTATAATACACCCCTATAAGCATCACAACACCTTTCCCATTCCTTAATTCCAATTCCATCCAAATAGCCCCCCTAGACGAGTCCACTAATCTATCCTGCCAAAGCACTGCTGTTATATTTTCTCTGACAAGCAATGCAACACCTCCCCCTCTTGCCCCTCCTATTCTATCACACCTGAAGCAACGAAATCCTGGAATATTTAGTTTCCAATCATACCCCTCCTGCAACTATGTTTCACTAATAGCTACAACATCATATTTCCAGGTGTCAATCCATGCTCTAAGCTCATCCACCTTTCTTACAAGGCTCCTAGCATTAAAATAGATGCATTTAAGAAACTCTCCACCTCTTACTTCCTGATTATCCCAAATGGTGCAAACAACTTTGTTATCTTTTTCTTCCTTCTCCCCTACATCTTTGGTCTGAGTACTCCTGATCTCTGTCCCCTGACTATCCTCCCTCACACACTGTCTACTAGCTTTCTCTATTTGTGAACTAACCTCCTTTCTCCTAGTCTCTTTAATTTGATTCCCACCCCCCAACCATTGTAATTTAAAGTCACCTCAGTAGCCTTCGCGAATCTCCCCGCCAGGATATTGGTCCCCCTAGGATTCAAGTGCAACCCATCCTTTTTGTACAGGTCACACCTGTGTCAAAAGAGGTTCCAATGATCCAAAAACTTGAATCCCTGCCCCCTGCTCCAATCTCTCAGCCACGCATTTATCCTCAGCCTCATTTCATTCCTCCTCTCACTATCGCGTGGCACAGGCAGTAATCCCAAGATTACTACCTTTGCAGTCCTTCTTCTCAACTCCCCTCCTAACTCCCTATATTCTCCTTTCAGGACCTCTCCCCTTTTCCTACCTATGTCATTGGTACCAATGTGTACCACGACGTCTGGCTCCCTTCCCTCCCTCTTCAGGATATCTTGGACACGATCAGAAATATCCTGGACCCTGGCACCAGGGAGGCAAACTACCATCCGGGTCTCTGGACTGCATCCACAGAATCGTTTATCTGACCCCCTAACTATTGAGTCCCCTATTACTACTGCCCTCCTCTTCCTTTCCCTACTCTTCTGAGCTACAGGGCCGGACTCTGTGCCGGAGGCACGGCCACTGTTGCTTCCCCCAGGTAAGCTGTCCCCCCCAACAGTACTCAAACAGGAGTACTTATTGTCATGGGGCACAGCCACTGGGGTACTCTCTAGTACCTGACCCTTCCCCTTCCCCCTCCTAACCGTGACCCACTTTTCTGCCTCCCGTGGCCCCGGTGTGACCACCTACTTGTAACTCCTTTCTATCAACTCACTCTCCCTGACCAGACGAAGGCCATCGAGCTGCAGCTCCAGTTCCCTAACACAGTTCCTTAGGAGCTGCATCTCAGCGCACCTGGTGCAGATGTGGACGTCCTGGAGGCTTGGAGACTCCAGGGCCTCCCACATCCGACACCAAGAACAGCAAACTGCCCTCACACTCATACTTCCCCCTCTCCTCAAATAACAGGAAAAATTGAAAACCAAGCCTTCTTCGCCTCACCCGTTTCCGCCTAAGCCCGTTGAGCCAAAGCCCTTAAGCCTTCACTCTGCCCCGGCTCACTCCGCAGCCCACAAACTACGCTGCCCACTGTATAAGGCTGTGTTCCTTTTAAATCTTCCGCTCTTCACTGCCTGACGTCACACGCCTGCGCAGTCCCGCCTCTCTGAACTCCAATGGAAAAAAACAAAAAAATCAAAATGGCTTCTGCTGCACTTCTGCTCCGATTCTCAGACTTCCTTCTCTGAATCCCTTGCATGTGCAGAACAGTTTGTGACTGTGTATCGGTACAGGTGACAATAAAAACAGTTTACTGATTCATTCTTCCAACTCTCTAGATTTCTGAACAGTCCTTCCAGGTGAAGCAGTAGTTTACTTGCAGCTCTTACATTCGAATACGTTAGCAGGACTGGAGGACCTGAATTATAAAGAAATTTTGCACAGCTTAGGGCTGTATTCCCTGGAGTGTAGGAGAATGAGGGGAGATTTGATAGAGGTATACAAAATTATGAGGGGTATAGACAGGGTAAGTGCAAGAAAGCATTTTGCCCTAAGGTTGGGGAGACACCAACTAGAAGTCACGGGCTAAGGTTAAAAGATGAAATGTTTAAGGGGAACCTGAGGGGGAAATCTTCTCATGGAGTGTGGTGAGAGCAGAAGTGGTGAATGCATGCCTGATTTCAACATTTGAGATAAATATGTATAGGTAAATAGATGGGAGATGTATAGAGGGTTTAGTCTGGGTACAGGTCAATGAATAGTTTGGTATGGACTTGATTTATCGAAGGGCCTGTTTCAGTGCTGTGGTCCTCTGTGATTCTATGAGTATTCTGTGTTCTGTGTTCACAACCACAGCTCCCTACATGTTGGAGAAACCAAACACAGAGTATCTGACTGTTTTGTATTTCAACTGCACTCATTTGGCAGGTGTGAGCTTTGGATCACCTCCCTCTTTAGTTCATCAACCCCTCCCAATCAGTAGGAAATCCAACTCCACGTTAGGGAACAACACCTTAACTTCTGCCTGGACACCTTGTGGCCATCAGCACTCAATCTCAAATTCTCCAGCTTTAGGAACTCACTCTTTATGAAGAATCTTCCTGTTACCACCTTGGCCCAGTTTTCTTCCTTGTTTTTTGTCTAGTTTGGCCTGGTGTGAATGCCCCACAACCTCACATTACACAGACAAAGAACATAGAGCATTGATCAGATTAGTACAGTATAGGCTTTTCCTACTACAAAAGCAATCTAACTCTTCCCTCCTACATATCCCTCCATTTTCCTTTCATCTATGTGTCTATCGAAGAATCTCTTAAAATTCCCAAATGTAGCTGCCTCTACCATCACCCCAGCAGTGAGTTCCGTCCACCCTCCACTCTCTGTGTAAAAAACTTACCTCTGACAGCTCCCCTATGTTTTCCTCCAATCATTCTTTAAGAAGAACTGGCCATTTTGTTCCTGTCAACAGTTTTGATAAATACTTTTTATTTTTTTATATACCTTAGCCTTGTATGATTGACCACAGCCTCACTATCATCGACATGTTACTCAGACAAAGAAATACAATGTACTTGTAACAACCACCCTCACTGCTCTCATCAACCCATCTCATCTCAACCTATCGGAGATGTTCCCTTTGTTCACCCCATCTCTCCAGCACCTTCTCTGCCACTCTGCCACTGAAAACCAACTCATTTTCCCTCTCTTTCTACCGATGCTGCCTGACCCATTAATTGTTTGCAAGAATTTCTGTATTTCAGATTACCAACATCTTCCATCTCCTTAGCTTTTGTTAATTCTTTCTGATATGAACCAATAGTTCATTTAGTTCAAAGTGAATATCAGAACCAGCAAATGCTTTGCTCTTAATAGAGGAGAAATGTGTCTCCTCTCCACCCACTCATCATCAACATCTCTACAGTTAGCACAATTGCAACATTCAGGTTCCTGGACATCATTATTTTGTAGGGCTTCATGTGGGAGAACCATATCTCCTTCATTAACAAAAGGGCTTGACAAAGGATCCACTTCTTGTGGCAGTTCATAAAATTCCATCTTCCTTAGAACACATTGATGCAATTCGATACTGCCTTCATAGAGAGCATCTTCACATCAGCCATTTCTGTCTGGTTTGGTGCAGCATCCTCTCAGAATGTACAAAACTACAGTGAGCAGGCAGATCAGCAGAAAAGACAATTGGCTGCAGTCTACCATCACTGAAGTATGTGTCCATGAAAAATCAGTGTAAACACGACCTAGCCAGTAATCTGCCATTTCCAAAAGGTCCCTTCTGGTAAGTGCTATAGAGCTATTGAAACAAAAACTTCACACCATCTTAAAAATTTCTTCTCCAGGCAGTTAACCTGATCAACCATTCCAGTCAGATCCCCACTCCCCTCTATCTGTTACCCTTGTCCCTGCACTATGCTGTAAACACTTTTAAATGCTTTTTTAAATGCTGCTTACATTGTAAATACATGTTGGTATTGTTATATTTATGTACATTTTATTCCATATCTGTACTTTAACCTCTAACTTTATTTTTATATAATTCTTTAGTCTTTATAACTTTGAATATTGTTGTTTTTGTTACATGTCATGCCAGCACACCACAACAAATTCCTAATATATGTAAATATATATGGTAAATAAAATAGATCCTTGATCATACAAATGAACATATTAAAAAAACGTGACTGCACAGAACATAATCTACAGGTACATCACAATAACTTGGCAAACATCTTTAAAACTACTGAAGAAACCCATCTAGAAGGGCAACGGAAGCATTCGAATGTAACGCCTCTAACATGCCTTGCCTTCTAAGTCACATGGGGGTCTTGTTGATAATGAAGTAGGTCACAAGAATTGGAAAGAGGTCTTGATCAGTTAGGGAAATGGGCTGAGGAAAGACAAATAGATTTCAACTGAGATAAAAGTGAGGTGGCTGCTAAACTAGTGAAGAGCAGGACTCTGCTCAGTGTTGTGGAACAAATGGACCTGATAGTACAGGTGCACAATTCACGTAAAGCGGTCGTGCAAGTAAACAAGGTAATGAAAATGGCATTTAGCACGCTGGCCATCATCCGAGATGGACCTCAGGAAAGTTGTCATAGGAAAGACATTGTCAAGGTGGAGAGGATGCAAAGATGATTTACAAGGACGCTGCTTGGACTCGCGAGCCTGTGTTATACGGAGCTATTGGGCAGACTGGATACTTATTCAGGAGAAGGAGGAGTGACCTCAGAAGTTTATAAAATAATGAGGATTTTGGATAAGATTGATGGTCATAGTCTTTTCTTTGGGGTTGGCAAGTCCAAAATTAGAGGCACAGATACAAGATAAGAGGAGAAAGATTTTAATGGTAAAGTTACCCAGAAGGTAACTTCTTCACACAAAGGACTTTGAATACCTGGAATGAGCTGCCAGAGGAAGAGGTTGAGGCAGGTACAATTGCAACCCTTATTGGGATTGGAATTAGAATAATTTAAATATTCTCACCGAGATACAGAGAAAAGCTTGTCTTGCATACAGTTCATACATTGTACTGTGCATGGAGGGAGAACAAGGTAAACTTATAACAGATTGCCCAGTGAAGCGTAGCAGCTACAGCGCGAGTGCAGTACAGGTGATCATAATGAGGCAGACGTGAGGTCAGCAGTTCACTTTACCATACTAGACCTTATTCCAGTGACCGAGAAGCTGTCCTTGAGTTTGACGGTACATGCTTTCAGGCTTTGGTACTTTTTTCCAAAGGGGAGGGGGGATACTTCGCTTTTTGCTAAATAACAAGAGGCAGATCTCAACCTTTAGCTGTGGCATCCGTGAGATTGGAATAAAACAGGCTGTTGGTGTTGTTCATTCCTTGGAAATTGAAGCTCTGAAACTGTGTTGATGTAGGCAGCAACATGTGTACCGCTCCTCTTTCTGAAGTCAATGGCCAGCTGTTTCAAAATTTAAGAGGCATTTAGATAGGTACATGGAAGGGCAGGCCTTGGAGGATTATGGGTTGAATGCAGGCAACTGGGACTAGCAGTGAATTGAGCTGAAGGGCCTGGTTCCATACTGTATGACTCTATATCTCTATGACTATCTTGGGGTGGACTTTTGGTTTTGCTAAATAAGAAAACACAGCTCGCAACCCTCTCAACCTCAATGAGGTTGATGTAAGCAGAGTGTGTGCACCCTGCCCATTCCCATTTCTGTAATCAGTGACCAGCCTTGTTTAACGTTTGAAGCATTTGGTAAGGCACATGGAGGGGAGGGGCCTTGGAGAGTGCATCCCTGTTGCATTGTGGGAGTACCTTCATCATAGTTAATTGCAACTGCTCAAGAAGGCAGCTGGGACAAACATAAATACCGACTGCCAGATTTATCCACAGAGGCAATTGTGCCCTTTGCATTTAGTGCTGCTGATTCGCTATTATTGGTCACATGTAGCAAATCTACCCCCAAGTAAGAATAACGTAGATGTCTCTATGCTTTCTGGGGTATTGTTTCTTACTCAGTTCTGATGAATGCTCACAGAGCTAAAGATAAAATATTAGCTTGATTTGTCACACGCACATCGAGACGTCAAAATATATAGTGAGGCGTTATGTTTGCATCAATGACCAACACTGACCAAGGATGTACTGGGAACAACGCCTAAGCGTCATCGTGCTTCGAGTGCCAATATAACATGCCCACAGCTTACTAAGGTGTGTGTCTTTAGACTGTGGAGGAAACGGGAGCACCCAGAGGAAACTCACGCAGTCACAGGGAGAACATGGAAACTTCTTATGGACAGTGGCGGGGAATGAACCGGTGCTGTAAAACGTTAAGTTAGTCACTATGTTGGCATGCTACCACTGTTTTTCTCTCAATAGCTGAATTCCTTTACGTACTTTGTATTTCCAGCAAGTGCAGTGTTTTTGTTTTATTTTCAATCTCCATACTACTTGGAATTATGGTGAATGTGTAGCAGAGGAATAGATGACTGACTCCAATCAGTCTTCACAGTGTTAAATTCTGCATCAATCCCCTCCCATCCTTTCTATCTAAGTCCATCTATAAACTTCTGTATTCTTTCTCCCATTGGTATTCATCTAATTTTTATTAAAATCTACCTCGTATTTGTCTCAGCCACTCCCTTTGGAGCCAAGTTTCGTATTCCCATCATCCTCTGAGTGAATTCTTTATTGGATTTGTCAGTTTTATACTAATGTGCCTTGGTTTTGGATTGCTCATAACTCAATTTATTCCAAGTAAACTCATTTTAGACTGGCTTGGAGCAGGAGTGGATTAAAGTTCATCCTCTGCTTTGTTCAGTGTTGTGACAAATGAACCAGATGATAATTCCATAAAAGTTCCAAATGGAACGATTGGCAGAGCGGTGACATAACTGATTTGGTATTGGATGGCGGGGAGACAGTCTGAGGGAGCAGACAAAGAATGGAGATCAATTCAAGGTATACATGTCTCAATGTCGCCATGTTCTGGTTAATAAATGGAGAGTGAAACATCAGCTCATACTGGACCCTAGGCTGTTAAACAATTAGTTTCTTGTGCTCCCTCCTTCCTTTTTCCAGGTTAGCCACAATTATTTCTGTCCCAAAGGGAACATAGTTACTGGAATCCACAGTTTTATCTACTTAAGAAGCATTCATCTTGAGATCTTTTGAAATGAAATAGTGCAAAGGTTTTGAAGGGTTCAGCATCTTGGGTTAATTCAATATCAGCTTGTCTTACATCATGTCACATGCAAGAGAACAGTTTTATTCAAAATTTCACAGTGGGATTTTGGAACAATTGATGGAAATACAGGAATTTATCAGCAGTCTTTTATGTGTGATGTTTTAAGAGTGCAAAGCAGTACTTAATGACAGAAGAAATCAAAACCTATTCAAATATTTCTTTTCAAAAGTTTTTTTTAAGTACAATGGTTATCAGCTTTGGCTCCGTGAATTCATTTGGAGACGATTATTTTGTCAACCCTGTCCAGAGCTTTGGTATTGGTATTAGTTTACTATCGTACGTATTGGTATAAACATGTTGGCTTATTGCTGCACTATAGCACAAGATCTAACTCGGACACCAGACTGGGCCTGAGAAGTAGGTCCAGGTATCTCAATATCTTGACAGGTTGCAGGACCGGCAAAAAGTTAAAACAGCTTTCAGATCAATGCAAATATATCAGGTTGGAAGATTTGTAACAAATGTATTTTAGCTGGATTGGACTGGAGCAGCTGGAGCTGTTCTCCTTGAACAAGGGACGTTGAGGAGGAGTATGACTGAGGTATTTAAAATCATGAAGACTCAATTAAGGGTTTGTACAGAGAAGCTGTTCCCATTATTATGTGAATAAAAACAAATCACAAATGAGTGAAGGGTAGAGGGCTCTAAGTGTTCTTGTTCGTGAGCCATATACGGTTAGCAGGCAGTGCAGCCTGTTGTTACGTTGGCGAGAAGCATTGCAGCATAGAATGTAGAACAGTACAGCGCAGGAACAAGCCCGTCGGCCCACAGTGCCAATACTGAACACAATGTCAATTTAAACAAAATTCTCACACTTGCTTCCACGATTAGCTCATTTCAGGCACTTACCACTTTGCATAAATCCTTGCCCCACACATTGCTCTTGAAATTTGTCCCCTCTCACCGTAAGTGCATGCCCTTAAGTGTTTGAATTTTCGACACAGGGAAATAAAGATTCTGGTTATTTGCACATCTATGACTGTCATAATTTGGTAACATTCTATCAGGTCTCCCCTCAGTCTCTGAACTCTCGATAAAACAACCCATGTTTGTCCAACCTCATTCTCTAATCCTGCTAAACCTCTCCTGTACCATCCCTGTAATACTCTAAATGTGCAGCCTAATCGTTGTTGCTTTTTTGAATCAAGTCGCACCAACACACCACAGTAAATTCCTAATACATGGAAATGTATGTTGCACATAAAGTCAACCCATAATCCCAATCAAAGTTTTATACAGCTGCAGCACGACTTCCTTACTCTTATACTCAATCCAAGATTCCAGACAGTTTACTGTCATTCTTCAGTACAAAAGTGTAAAGGAGAACAAAATCATTGTTACTCAAAGGTTTCAAAGGTACATTTAATGCCAAAGAAATGTATACAATATACATCCTGAAATTCTTTTTCTTTGCAAACATCCATGAAAACAGAGAAGTGCCCCAAAGAATGAATGACAGTTAAATGTTAGAACCCCAAAGTCCCCATCAGCTCCTCCCTCCCGCGCACGAGCAGCAGCAAAGCAATGATCCCCTCTCCCCCACAAGCAAAAAAGCATCTGCACCCCCCCCCCATAGACTACTCGTTCACCCGGTAATTCGACTTACCACATGCTCTCTCTCTCCCTAATAAGGGTAAAAGGGATGTCTCCATTTCACAGCAATAGGGGAGACAGAACAAAACAACTCACTCCGGATACCCCGAATCCCATACAGCATAAAAAGTTCACTGTCCACTGAAGGCAAACATGTCACATACCTTCTTCACCACGAGATCTATGTGACCGGCTGTTGTTTGGTAACCTCAAAAGATTAAGGTAACTCGAAGAAAGATGCAGGAGAGAGTCTCACCTTGTCTCTAAGCAAGGCACGCACGAATCATTTATACATACTGTATAACCCATAATGAATTATTTAAGCGAATAAGAATAATTAATCAAGTCATCACTTTTTATTGTCATTTCGACCATAACTGCTGATACAGTACACAGAAAAAGCGAGGCAACATTTTTCAGGACCATGGTGCTACATGAAACAACACAAAAACTACACTGAACTACGTAAAACAACACAAAAACTACACTAGACTACGGACCTACCCAGGACTGCATAAAGCGTACAAAACAGTGCAGGCATTACAATAAATAATAAACAAGACAATAGGCACAGTAGAGGGCAGTAGGTTGGTGTCAGTCCAGGCTCTGGGTATTGAGGAGTCTGATGGCTTGGGGGAAGAAACTGTTACATAGTCTGGTCGTGAGAGCCCGAATGCTTCGGTGTCTTTTTCCAGATGGCAGGAGGGAGAAGAGTTTATATGAGGGGTGCGTGGGGTCCTTCAAAATGCTGTTTGCTTTACGGATGCAGTGTGTGGTGTAAATGTCTGTAATAGCGGGAAGAGAGACACCGATGATCTTCTCAGCTGACCTCACTATCCGCTGCAGGGTCTTGTGATCTGAGATGGTGCAATTCCTGAACCAGACAGTGATGCAGCTGCTCAGGATGCTCTCAATACAACCTCTGTAGAATGTGGTGAGGATGGGGGGGTGGGAGGTGGACTTTTCTCAGCCTTTGCAGAAAGTAGAGACGCTGCTGGGCTTTCTTTGCTATGGAGCTGGTATTGAGGGACCAGGTGAGATTCTCCACCAGGTGAACACCAAGAAATTTGGTGCCTTAACTATCTCTACGGAGGAGTTGTCGATGTTCAGCGGAGGGTGGTCGCTCCATGTCCTCCTGAAGTCAACAACCATCTCTTTTGTTTTGTTCACATTCAGAGACAGGTTGTTGGCTCTGAACAAGTCCGTTAGCCACTGCACCTCCTCTCTGTATGCTGACTCATCGTTCTTGCTGATGAGACCCACCACGGTCGTGTCATTGGCGAACTTGATGATGTGGTTTGAACTGTGTGCTGCAGCACAGTCGTGGGTCAGCAGAGTGAACAGCAGTGGACTGAGCACACAGCCCTGGGGGGCCCTGTGCTCAGTGTGATGGTGTTGGAGATGCTGCTTCCGATCCGGACTGACTGAGGTCTCCCAGTCAGGAAGTCTAGGATCTGAGGAATAATTGTGTTGAATGCTGAACTGAAGTCTATGAACAGCATTTGAATGTATGTGTCCTTTTTGTCCAGGTGGGTTAGGGCCAGGTGGAGGGTGATGGGAATGGCGTCATCTGTTGAATGGTTGGGATGGTACGCGAACTGCAGGGGGTCCAGTGAGGGGGGCAGCAGGGTCCTGATGTGCTTCATGATAAGCGTCTCGAAACACTTCATGTTAATGTATGTGAGTGCAAGGGTAGTCGTTGAGGCAGGACACTGAAGACTTCTTCAGCACAGGGACGATGGTGGCGGCCTTGAAGCACACAGGAACGACGGCGCTGCTCAGGGAGATGTTGAAAATGTCAGTGAGAATCTCTGCTAGCCGAACTGCACATCCTCTAAGCATTCGGCCAGGAATATTGTCTGGTCCAGCAGCCTTCCGTGGGTTGACTCTGCACAGGGTTCTCCTCACATTTGGCCTCGGTAAGACACAGCACCTGGTCACTTGGAGGACCTATATATCAACTTATATATACAAGATCACTCAAATATTATTGAAATATTAAATAGACAACAGTGGCCATTTTATGGACTTGGCCCTCTTACATTGCTCTGCACATTACACGTGAAATCAATCCAACATGACAGAGTTAAAGATGGCACTTTTTGCATAAAATGTGAAATTGAAGACAATTTGCTTTCTCAAAGTGCAGGGTGACACTGTGATACAGGAAGTAAAACTGAATTCTTGCAGCTTGTTTCATCTTAATTTCCATTGCTACTTGTGTAGCGTTTGTACGTTTTCCACATGAGTGCATGTATTCAAGGCAGACATTAGGAGCAGAGCAACTTGTACAACATGCTGGGGTAACTCAGCAGGTCAGGCAGCGTCTATGGAGAGGCATAAAACAGTTGACGTTACAGGCTGAGCCCATTCATCGGAGTACAGGGGAAGATCACAGAGATCCTACTCCTCTCGGGCACACCCAGGGTAATTTACAGTGTACAATTAAGACATCAAACTGGAGGAAACCAAAGCAGCTCAGGATTCAGATTTATTTATTTATCACATTTATACCGAAGCATAGAGTGAAATGCGTTGTTTACGTTAATGACCGGTTCACCCGAGGATGTGGTGGGGGCTGCACTCAAACGTTGCCATACACTCCAGCACCAAATAACACGCCCACCATGGTTAGCAAAAAAACACAGAACAAAACAAAACAGAAACATGGCAAGCAACAAAGCAAAGCGGGCTCCATTCCTTACTTCTTCCCAAACCCACACACACTTACAGTGTCCTCTCACTCCAGGGACAGCTGTCTTTGGCTTCCAGCCTCAGTGGACTTGTGGATTCACAGCCACTGGGCCTTCAGTTTCCCCAGTGGAACCCCAGAGATTCACAAACGCAGAGCTCTGGCCATCAGGCCTCGACTTCTGGACTTCCGGTCCATCTTCGGACTTTGATCTGAAACTATGATTGACCTGTAGGGTTCGAACTTCAGCATCAAAGTAGGACTCCCTGTTGCAGATGAATGATGAGTCTGGATGAGGGGCATGAACTCCATGCCTGTCCCTAAACCCTAACCTGACCCCGAACTCCTCTCTCATGACAAAACCACACATAAACCTAAAAGAAGTTCAATAAAACTAATTCTGAGCTACAATTTCACTAGAGTCAGAGACACACACAGTCACAGGTAGAATGCGCAAACTCCACACAGACAGCACCCAAGGGTCAGAATTGAAACCAGGGAACTAGCCTTGCGAGGCTCATCACTGTGCCATCCAAAGTTGCCCACCTTTTATTAATCTGTCTTTCACAGTTGAGGCTTTCCAACCTGAAACCTTTCCTCTGTTTCTCTTACCACAGATGATGCCTGACCTGCAGGGCATTTCCAAGGATGTTTTTTTCTCTGTCAGAATTGCAGCAACTGCCAATTTAAAAAAAAAATTTCATTAACTAGCATTTCAAAGAAGAGGAAGAAGATAGAGATGAAGACTTGTACTCCATCAAGTGCTCCAGCTCCAGCTCTCCTCAAAAATGCATTAGATTAGTCCAAAGTAGCCTTCCTTTTACACATATCCAACCCTTCCTTTCCAGCAGCTCCTGATCACCCAGCTCCTTCACCTTCTCTATCTGCCCATCACCAACATAGTCCTCTCACTAGGTTTCCCTCCCCAACCCCACTGTCCCCATCTGCCCTCCTCATGTCTCTTATTTGGTTCCATTTTCTGCGTTTCTCTCCTATCAGATTTCATCATCTGTAGCCCTATGTTGCCTCCACCTATCACCTCCCAGCCTCTGTCACAATTTCCACTCTCCCCTCCACCATCTGTCTCCTCACCTGGGTCCATCTATCAATTGCCAGCTCCTCAACTCTTCATATTGGTTGTCTTCCCTCTACTTCTTAGGTCAAGACAGAAATTTCTGACTTGAAATGGAACTGGCCATTTCTCTCCACAGATGGTGCCTGACCCATTGAGTTCCTCCAGCATGTTTATTTTGCTTCCAAAATCCATGCCAACTGGCTCTGATTAAGTTGTGTCCTTTTAGATGCAGATTCACGCTGCTTCTCAGGACTTTCTTGACCATGTAATTCTCTGCTGAGACCAGACTGATCAACCTGCAACACCTCTGATCGCAAGTGGTCAGCACAGAACACTGTGGGAGAGGGACATGATGGATTCTGTGGGTTTCTTCACTGAGCAACCAGTGCTGACTACAAGGCAGAACACCTCGTCGTCAGATCTGACCAACAACACCAAGACCTTGCTTGGCTGACTGTGGAAGTTGCCATCCCACTCAGAGCTTACCACTTCAGACAACATATCACCCCTGGTGTAGGCTGCTCACAGGATGGCTGCAATGAGGACGAAATAGTCACAGACCACTTTGCAAAATTTGGGTTTGCTGAAAGGGAGAGGAGAAGGGTGTGAGGGTCTGTGTCCCAGTCCATCCCCAGCAGCTATCCACTGGCTGTTTCTGGGAATACACACCGAGGCAGACATCAGGTGCCGTTGGAAGATCACAGACTCAGTGGTCTTTCTGAAGCTTGCTGGCTTTCCAGCACAGTGAGGTATCCGTAGGGGAGTGCTGCCCATTGCCACATCCCAGGCTGCAGAAATACATGCTGAAGGATGCAGACGCACCGAAGCTCGGTGCAGCCATTGCTAAGGTGTGTAGTGAGGTCCACAGTCCAGGCTCCATCTGCTACCGTACAGGGAGGGGCAGAATAGGGTGGGGGCAGTCTCTCGAACACTGAAAGGGTTATCACCTCAGAGAGCCAATGATGTAATGTTTGTTCATGCAGAGAAAGCCTACAGATAATGGAAATCCAAGCACACACACAAAATGCTGGAGGAACTCAGCAGGTCAGGTAGCATCTATAGATAAGAGTACAGTCAACATTTCAGACTGAGATCCTTTTGTTTTTTTCTCAATTTTTAAAGTTTATACTACTGGATGTTTGATAAATGTAATGGCTTTTTTATACTGTTCCTTCATTTGTGTATGTTTTGTAATATGAATAAAGTCTATTTTAAAATAAAAATGTGCATTTATGCATCTAAATCTTTCTCTCGATTTGTTTGACAGTGCCTGTCCTGCTGGACATCTGTAAATGAAGCATAGAGTAAAATTAGAGCCATTTCAAAGGACGAGGGAGGTAGGATCTGGAATTGTGGTTTGAGACTTGGTTTAGTTCTGATGCTGAACAACATTACAAATCTGATAATCATTGCTCCCAAATCAAAGGAGGGTAGATCACATAAGGGAGAAAGAAAAACGTCTCTTATTTGGAAGATGGTTAGCAGCAAGCACTTTGAATTTACAATTTAGAGATGGATTTCAGATCAGTTAGCTCAGAATAGGCAGGGTGTGGAGGTGCAGTTCCTGTAACTAGGAGACAATCACAAGAGACAGTGGGAGGGAATAACAGCCAACGTCAAACCTAAATACATTTTCAAATCTGCTTCAGATGAAAAGCTGTCATGTCCACCTTAAGAGAACAAGTATAATTGCTAAGCTTTTTGGGATAACGTGTTAATAATTTATGCTAATTATATATTAGGCTACTTCCTACATCTTATGCATTTAATTAAAAGGACTTCCCTTTTGTTTCAAAGAAACCTTGATTCTTAGGTTTATGAAAATTGCGAGGAACATTCATTATAGTATTAGGGCTAACATGTTAATGAAATATGTTAATATGCAAGTGAGGTTAACATTGATTTTTACCGATAATTTTAAACTGTTAAGTATCTTTGTAAACTTGGGAGATCATGATCACATTCTTTATTGAATTATGCTAATAGTGGTTGGAAATAAAAGTGGACTGAAATGTGCTTTGATTCCATAATACTGTAAAGTATAGGAGCAGAATTAGGCTTTTCAGACCATTAGTCTGCTCCACTATTCCATCAATGATTTATTATCGCTCTCAACCTCATTCTCCTGCCTTCTCCCCATAACCTGATGTCAATGATTTGGACTACGGTATTAAGGGATTTGTGGCTAAATTTGCTGATGATACAAAGATAGGTGGAGGAGTGGGTAGTGTTGAGGAAACAGAGAGCCTGCAGAGAGACTTAGATAGTTTAGGGGAATGGGCAAAGAAGTGGCAAATGAAATACAGTGTTGGAAAGTGTATGGTCATGCACTTTGGTAGAAGAAATAAACATGCAGACTATTATTTAAATAGGGAGAGAATTCAAAATGCAGAGATGCAAAAAGACTTGGGAGTCCTTGTGCAAGATATCCTAAAGGTTAACCTCTAGATTGAGTCATTTGTGAAGAAGGCAAATGCAATGTTGGCATTCATTTCTAGAGGTATAGAATATAAGAACAGGGATGTGATGTTGAAGGTCTATATGGCACTTGTGAGACCACACTTGGAGTATTGTGTGCAGTTTTAGGCTCCTTATTTTAGAAAGGATATACTGACATTGGAGAGGGTTCAGAGAAGATTCATGAGAATGTTTCCAGGAATGAAAGGGTTACTGTATGAGGAACGTCTGGCAGTTCTTGGGCTGTATTCCCTGGAGTTCAGGAGAATGAGGGGGGGATCTCATAGAAACATTCCAACTGTTAAAAGGCCTGAACACATTAGATATGGCAAAGTTATTTCCCATGGTAGGGGATTCTAGGACAAGAGGGCACGACTTCAGGATTGAACGATGTCCTTTTTGAACTGAGATGTGGAGAATTTACTTTAGTCAGAGGGTGGTAAATCCGTGGAATTTGTTGCCACGAGCGGCTATGGAGGCTAAGTCATTGGGTGTATTTAAGGTAAAGATAGATAGGCTCTTGATTAGCCAAGGCATCAATGGGTATGGGGTGAAAGCAGGGGAGTGGGGATGACTGGATGAAGTGGATCAGCCCAAGATTGAATGGTGGAGCAGACTCAATGGGCCGAATAGCCTACTTCAGCTCCTTTATCTTATGGTCTTATGAAACCCTGACTAAGCAGGAGCCTATCAGTCTCTGCTTTAAATATCCTCAATGACTCGGCCTCCATAGCTGTCTGTGTAATGAATTCCACAGATTCATCACCCTCTGGCTAAAGAAATTCCTCCTTATCTCGTTTCCAAATGGACATCTCACCTTTGTATTCTGAGGTTGTTCCCTTTGGTCCTAGACTCCCCCAATATAGGAAACATCCTCTCCACGTCCACTCTATTTAGGTCTTTCAATATTTGATAGGATTAACTGAAGTTCCCCCTCATTCTAGTAAACTCCAGTGAGTGCAGGCCCAGGGCCATTGAGACCTCCTCATATGCTAACCTTTACATTCCTGAATTCACTCACAAAGGCAGTGCATTCCTAAACTGTTGCACACAGCCAGGTATCCATCCCAAACCCAGCAACAGAGTTCAACATCCTGAGGGTCACAATGTATTTTAGTCTGTCCCACCCAGCCTGGCCTGTTCCACACCAGATCAGGACACAAGTGTGAACAGATCCTGAGATCCCATCCCAGATTACCCCAACTGCCTTTTGATAGCTTACTCTAGTCAAAGGCATTTTCAGACATGTACAAACCATTCTGATAATCAGAGGCATTAAAGGCAGTTGATATATTTTAATGCACTTAAAATATTTTTAAAGTTTATGCAATTCAAAAGAATGAATATACTTAAAAATATTGAACTAATTGGACTCAATTAGAACATTAATATTAATTAAAATGAATAAAAGGCCCTTATGTTCTCTTACATTTTCTATCCAATGTAATGACTCCATTTGAGTAGTTGTGCAGCACCAGTCATTTCAATGGGTGGCTTACGTAGATGGAAATGATGCAGAGGTGTGGGCTTCTATTTCACATTAATATTCTAAATAATTTCTATCAATTATTTTAAAATAAATGCATTACTTTTTATTGAAAATATTACATTTTTGCTATTAAAAGCTATTTAATTATTTTTAATTGTTTCTATCGAAGGGTCATTAGCTGAGTCAGGGCAAGGATCTGCCTTCTGAGACCTCGTCACTCTTGTAGTGTTGCACAGTGATCGAGAATTGGGGCTTGATTAATTTTGGAACCGTTTACCATCCTTAGTTGTGAATTCAGGTTCAGTGACACTCACTGACAAGAACAATTCCTCATCTCCACTGTGCTTCTTCCATCAATTCCTGTAAATATCAGCTGATGGAATTCCTTTAACATCATTTTGATAACCCTGGGTGCAATGAACATAGAACAGTGCAAAGTTCAGAGTTCAATTTATTATCAAAGTATGTATGTCATATACAGCAGGGACATTTTATCAGTGACCCCCTCCACAGGACATGCCCTCTTCTTGCTGCTGAAGGTAGAGAAGCCTCAGGGCTCACACCAGGTTCAGGAACAGTTATTATCCCTCAATCATTTAGGCAACCTGAAAAAAATACAACAAAGACCATCACACATCCAATGTGAAAAAGAGGAGAAATCACACAAATAATAAATGAATTTGAACAAATAAGACAGAGAAGGTGACTGCAGAGTCCCTGAAGGTGAGCGAACTGCTGCAGATCAGTTCAGCGCTGAGGTGAGTAAATCCCCAGGAGCTCGATGACTGCAGAGCAACAACTGCCCCTGAACCTGATGACGTGGAACCCAAGACTTCCACCCCTCGCGCTGGGTGGCAGCGGAGAGAAGTGAGGGGGATGAGTCAGTACAGCACAATGGCTCTTCGGTTTGTGATGTTGTGCTGATCGATTAACTTACTCCACAACTCCACACCTAATCTAACCCTCCCCGCCTACGGAGTCATCCATTTTTCACATGCCGATATAAAACTCTCCTAACTGTCCTTAATGTATCTGCCTCTACCACCACAGTGAACAGTAGGTTCCAAGCACCCACCATTCTGTATAAAAATTGAACCTCTGACATTCTCCCCTATACTTCCTTCCAATCACCTTAAAATTCTGTCCTGGCTGTCAACTCTATCTATACCTCTTAGCATCTTAGTGCCTCCATTGAGCGACTTTCATCTTCCTACACTTCAAAGAGAAAAGCCCAAGCTTGCTCAACCTTTCCAAATAAAACATACTCTCTAATCCAGGCATCATCCTGGTAAGTCTCCTCTGCATCCTTTCTAAAGCTCACATATCCCTTCTTCAATGAGGAAACCAAAAATGAACACAATATTTCAAGTATGGACTAACCATACTGTTATAAAGCTGCAACATTACCTTGTGGTTTGTAAGCTCATCCCCAGACTAATGAAGGCCAACACACCATACACCTTTATAACCACCCACTAACTTGTGTAGCCAACTTATTTTATCTTGAGATACAGTACAGTACAGGCCCTTCCGGTCCAGCAAACCGTGCAGACCAGCACTCAATCTATTTAACCTTAGCCTAATCATTGGACAATTTACAATGACCAATTACCTAACTAACCAGCATGCCTTTAGAATGTGGGAGGAAACCAGAGCACCCAGAGGAAAGCCATGTTCTCACTGGGAGGACGTACAAACTTCTTACAGAGGGCACCAGAACTGAATTCCTATCTCTGATACCCTGAGCTGTAATAGTGTGTACTAACAGCTATGCTACTGTGGCATCCCACGACATGGTCCCCAAAACCCTCTGTAGCTCCACACGACTAAGAATCCTGCCATTTACCCCATACACAGTCTTCCAGTTCGACCAGCACACTTCTCCGGATTGAACTCCATCTGCCAGTCAGCCCAACTCTACATCCAATCAAAGTCCTGTGTACTCTGACAGCCGTGAGGTCAAAGCTGTTCCGAGGCCTAGACATCTGGGTGTTTAATCTCCTTCTTCCAGCAGATAGAAGAGGGAGAATGGAATAGCCAGAGTGACAGGCATCCTTCACAATACTGTTAGCCTTCTTGAAGCAATGTGCTGCGATAATGGAGCAATACACCATTATCTCATTAAATAGGATTTTAACAATTAATGTCAGTACCATATTACACATTGCCTACACACTAAATATGTAAATGTACATGTTAAATGCTGCTCTATTATCACAAAGACACCATTTCCCTAAGAGAGTTAATTTATTGTGCTCAGTCACTTTCAATAAATGGGGGGTTTATCAATTCCTACTTCTTTTCCGCGGATAAACATAACAACCGGTTTTGACAAAGGGAGAAAAGAAACTTCCTTTTATCATTGCAAGCACTCCCACAAACAGCCAGCACTCGATCACACTCGGTTTTATTCAAATTAATCATAGTGCATAATTACAGTAGGGAGAGTAATTTCCAACGATGAACCAGAGGAAGATTTGATTCATTGAAGAAGCACAAAGGGAATCACAATTGGTACTTGCCTGTTGGAGAGCATTTTGCTTCTTTTTTTATTGAAGTGACATAGCATATTTAGGAATGCCAAGAGCCCACTCCACAAAATAAAGACTGACGATGACATTTGCAATACGGTAACATCCATTCATCCCAGTGGAGGGGAATACAGTGAATACAGCAATAAATTTTGCTTTAAATCAGTATTGTACTATTTCAGGTTTTGTTTTTTGATCTATTATTATTACCACATGCATCAAGATACAGTAAAAAGCTTATTGAAACCTATCGAATATTAAATAGCCTCAGTAAAAGATGGCATGGAGAAGATCTTTCCTATACTGGGGGATCTAGGACCAGAAGGCACAGTAGAGATGGATAGGTAGTAATTGATCTGTAATGTTTTCAAAGGTTACAACGAGAAGGCAGGAGAATGGAAACAAAGAGTAGCGATTAACGGGTCCCTTTTGGAATGGCAGGCAGTGACCAGTGGGGTACCGCAGGGTTCAGTGCTGGGACCGCAGCTGTTTACGATATACATTAATGATTTAGAGGAAGGGATTAAAAATAACTAGCAAATTTGCAGATGACACAAAGCTGGGTGGCAGTGTGAAATGTGAGGAGGATGTTATGAGAATGTAAGGTGACTTGGACAGGCTGGGTGAGTGGGTGGATGCATGGCAGATGTAGTTTAATGTGGATAAATGTAAGGTTACCACTTTGGTGGTAAGAACAGGAAGGCAGATTATTATCTAAATGGAGTTAAGTTAGGAAAAGGGGAAGTACAATGAGATCTAGGTGTTCTTGTACATCAGTCACTGAAAGCAAGCATGCAAGTACAACAGGCAGTGAAGAAAGCTAATGGCATGTTGGCCTTCATAACAAGGGGAATTGAGTATAAGAGCAAAGAGGTCCTTCTGCAGCTGTACAGGGCCCTGGTGAGACCACATCTGGAGTACTGTGTGCAGTCTTGGTCTCCAAATTTGAGGAAGGACATTCTTGCTATTGAGGGAGTGCAGTGTAGGTTCACAAGGTTAATTCCTGGGATGGCGGGACTGTATAAAGTTGAAAGATTGGAGCGACTGGGCATGTATACACTGGAATTTAGAAGGATGAGAGGGGATCTGATTGAAACATATAAGATTATTAAGGGATTGGACACGCTGGAGGCAGGAAGCATGTCCCTGCTAATGGGTGAGTTCAGAACCATAAGCCACAGTTTAAGAATAAGGGGTAGGCCATTTAGAACAGAGTTGAGGAAAAACTTTTTCACCCAGAGCGTGATGGATATGTGGAATGCTCTGCCCGAGAAGGCAGTGGAGGCCAAGTCTCTGGATGTTTTCAAGAAAGAGATGGATAGAGCTCTCAAAGATAGCGGAATCAAAGGTTATGGGGATAAGGCAGGAACTGGATACTGATTGTGGATGATCAGCCTTGATCACAGTGAATGACGGTGCTGGCTCGAAGGGCCGAATGGCCTACTCCTGCACCTATTGTCTATTGTCTATTGTCTATTGTCTATTGGGATAATATGTCAGCCATGATGGAATCGTGGAGCGTAAGGGGAGAAGGCAGAAGATTAGGGCTGAGAGGGATAATAAGTTGGCCATGATGGAGCAAACTCATTGTGACTTTACTTCCCACACCACCAGGTTCAGGAACAGTTATTATCCCTCAAACATCAGGCTCCTGAACCAGCGTGAAGAGTTTCTCTCTTCACACCCCTGAACTGATTCCACAAACTATGGACTCACTTTCAAGGACTTTTCAATTCATGTTCTCAGTATTTATTTATTTATTTGTTTGTTTGTTTGTTTATTTTTATTTGCACAGTTTGTCTTTTGCACATCAGGTGTTTGTTGTCTTTTTTTCTGTGTATTTTTCATTGGTTCTATTGGATTTCTTTGTCTTTCTGTGAAGGCTCACAAGAAAATGAAACTCAAGTTAGTATATGGTGATATATATAAAAAGTAACTTTGACCTTTGAAATTTGTTCCCAGAGATCAAACCATTACACAGTGCACTGTGGTAGTGGAAAGTAAAACTGTAACAGCTACAGAGAAAGTGCAGTGCAGGTAAACCATAAGGCGCGAGATCATAATGAGGTAGATTGTCAGGTCGAGAGTTCATCTCATACCACAGGTCCATTCAAGACTTTAATAACAGCTACTGGGGACAAACGAATGTTTATAAAGCTAATAAATTTATAAAATTACAAAAGGCATATCTAGGGTAGCCAGTCAGTTTCGTTCCCTCAGTGTTGAAATGTCAAATACTATTGGATATGGGTTTCAGGAGAGAGGAGGGAAGTTTAAGGGTGTGTGCGGAGGAAGGTTTTTTATATGGAGAGTTACAGATGCATGGAATAGGCTTCCAGGAGCAGTGGTGGAAGCAGCTATGAGAGTGGTATTCAAGAGGCTGGTAGATGGAGACATGAATATTTAGGGCATGTCAAGATGGTGCACAGGCAGAAGAGATGTAGTTCAATTTGCCGTTGTATTTAGTACAGACGTCATGGGTCAAACGTCCTTTGCACTGCAACACTGTTTGATGATCTCGATGGTCACAGAAGCACTGAGAATGGCATAAAGAGAAACAAAAACTGGCACTTATAAAGAGAAACTCAAGGCTTCAAGTTGTCCTAGCATGCTTTACAATGTCACTATTGTAATGTCAATGAGTAGATTAAATTGTCCAACACATCACCAGCAACAGCCTACCTGCCATCAAGGACATACTTACAGACAGGAACGAGAGAAAATCTGCAGATGCTGGAAATCCGAGCAACACACACAAAATGCAGGAGGAGCTCACCAGGCCAGGCAGAATCTCTGGAAGAGAGTACAGTCGATCTTTCAGCAGCATTGGAGAAAAAAAAGCTGAGGAGATTTGAAAGGTAGGGGGAGGGGAAAGAGAAACACCAGGTGATAGGTGAAACTTGGAGGGGGAGGGATGAAGCAAAGAGCTAGGAGGTTGATTGTTGAAAGAGACAGAAGGCCATGGAAGAAAGAAGAAGGGGTGGGTGGGGGAGAGGAACATCAGAGGGAGGCGATAGGTGAGCAAGGAGATAACATGACAGAGGGACAAGACGATGGGAAATGGTGAAGTGGGGTGGGGGGAGGCATTACTGGAATTTGAGAAATCGATGTTCATGCCATCAGGTTGGAGGCTACCCCAATGGGATAGAAAGTGTTGTTCCTCCAACCTAAATGTGGCCTCATTCCGACAATGGAGGCGGCTGTGGATGGACATATCAGAGTGTGAATGGGAAGTGGAATTAAAATGGGTGGCCACTGGGAGATCCAGCTTGTTCCGGCAGACTGAGCATAGTTGCTTGGTGAAGCGGTCTCTTAATCTACGTCGGGTCTCACCAATATACAGCAGGCCACACCGGGAGCACTGAACACAGTATATGACCCCAATAGACTTGCAGATGAAGTATCACCTCACCTGGAAAGACTGTTTGGGGTCCTGAATGGTGGTGAAGAAAGAGGTGCAAGGGCAAGTGTAGCACTTGTTCCACTTGCAAGGATAAGTGCCAGGAGGGAGTTCAGTGGGGAGGGTCGAATGGACAAGGGAGTCGCGTAGGAAGCGATCCCTGTGGAAAGCAGAAAGTAGGGGGGAGGGAAAGATGTGCTTGGTGGTGGGATCCAGTTGGAGGTGGCAGAGGTGGAGCTGGACGCGGAGGCGAGTGGGGTGGTACGTGAGGACAAGAGGAACCTTACCCCTGGTAACATGGTGTGAGGATGGGATAAGAATGCCAAAAATCTGTGAGTCTGTTGGGGTCATATTCTTCGTTCGGTGCTCCCAGCGTGGCCTCTTGTTTATCGGTGAGACTAGACGTAGTTTGGGAGACCACTTCACCAAGCATCTATGCTCAGTCCGCCAGAAAAAGCAGGATCTCCCATTTTAATTCCACTTCCCATTCCCACTCCGATATGTCCATTCATGACCTCCTCCACTGTCGGGATAAGGCCACACTTAGACTGGACAACGCCTTATATTCCGTTTGGGTAGCCTCCAACCTGATGGCATGAACATCGATTTCTCAAACTTCCAGGAATGCCTCCCTCCCTTCACAATTTCCCATCCCCTTGTCCCTCCCTCATGTTATCTACTTGCCCAACCATTTTCTCCCTCTGGTGCTCCTCCCCCCACTTTTTTCTTTCATCCCCCGTCTGGCATTTCTCTCTTCCCTCCCACACCTTTCAATTCTACTCGTCAGCTTATTTTTTCAGTCCTGCTGAAGGGTTTTGGCCCAAAACGTTGACTGTACTTTCCTCTGAGTTCCTCCAGCATTTTGTGTGTGTTTACAGACAGGTGCTGGATAAAGGCGAGTATTATCATGAAGGATACCACCCACCCTACTCATGGACTGTTGGTCCCACTCCCATCAGGGAAGAGGTTACGCAGCATCCACTCCAGGACCACCAGACTCAAAAACAGTTCCTTTCCCCAAGCTATCAGACTGATCAGCACTTTCACACAATAATCTACTCCACCACCACTACATAAACATCACCTATCATCATTTATGTACTTATAATCAGTCTATATACAATTACTTCTACATTGTGTTGTACAAGATTGCTTTTATATTTATTGTTGTTTTTTGTGTTTTTATTGTGTTCTTTATGCTTATTGTGTTTTTATGCAACACCAGATCTAGAATAACAAAGTGTTATTAACAAAGTGTTCTCCTTTACACTTGTGTGTCAAAAATGACATTAAACATCCCTGAATCCTGAATCTTGAAACATACCAATTAGGAGCAGAAGCAGGTCACTTGGTCCATTAAGACTACTTGACTATTCAATCCTCTTGACTGATGTAGTATGGAGTCGTAAAGCATGGAAACAGGCCCTTCAGCCCAACTGGGCCATGCTGACCCAAATGCCCATCTAAGCTAATCCTATTTGGCCCATATTCCTCAAACCCTTTCCTATCTAAAGCAACACACACACAAAATGCTGAAGGAACTCAATAAACTCAATAATGGAAATAAATAAACGTTTTGGGCCAAGCACCTTCTTCAGGAATGGGGGCCTTTCCAATCCGTTAACCTTTCTAAATATTCCTATTGTACCACTCTCAACCAGTTGCTCTGGCAGCTTTTTCTATACATGCACAACTCTCCCTGTGAATATTTTGCCTCTCAGGCCCTTCATAAATCTTTCTCCTCTCACTTAAACCTGTCCTCCAGTTTTTGTTTTCCCTTCCCTAAGTAAAAGACTGTACATTCATTCCATATATAAGCTCATTATTTTATACTCCAAAGCGTCAAGTTCCTAGGAGTGAACATCACCAATAGCTCCTGCTCCAAATGTGTAGATGCCACAGCCAAGAAAGCTCACCAGCTCCTCTACTCCCAGGAGGTTAGCTGAAGAAATGTGGCCTGTCCTGTTTGAACCTGACTAACTTTTGTAGATGCACTGTAGAAATCATCGTATCTGGATGCATCCTGGCTTGGTGTGACAGCTGGTCTGCCCAAGACCACAAGAAGCTGCAGAGAGTGGTGCACACACACCATGGAAAGCAGCCTCCCCTCTGTGGACTCATTCTACACATCTTGCTGCCTCAGGAAAGCAGCCAACATACTCAAAGATCCTACCCACCCTGGCAGAAAGCTCATGACCTCACAATCCACCTTGCACCTTACTGTCTACCTGCATTGCATTTTCTCAGTAACATTTTATTCTATTTTCTCTTGTCGTTTTTGCTTGTAACAACCAATATTATTTGTATGGATGGCGCGCAAAACACAGTTTTCTCAGTCTACCTTAGTGACAATAATAAACCAATTTACCTGTATAAACTCACTCCTCGGTCAACGACACTCCATGGAATAAAGACCTATCCTGTCTAACATAGAGTGGCTAGCATAGCACTTTACAGTGCCAGCCATTGCAATTGAAGTTCACTTCCTGCTGCTGTCAATAAGGAGTTTGTATGTTCTTACGGTGCTCCAATTTCCTTCTGCATTCCAGAGACGTATGGGTCAGTGTTAGCAAGTTGTGGTCAGGGTATGTTAACTCTGGAGGCATGGCGACACTTGCAGGCTGCCCTCTGCACATCTCCAGACTGTGCTGGTCATTGATGCATATCATTCTGTGTTTCGAAGTACATGTGACAAATAAAGCCAATCTTTACCCATTGCTGGTAAATCAGAGTCTCGAGTTCAGGCAATATTTGTGCATGTCCTTTTTGCCCTCTATTCAAGTTTATGTCATACTATACAGATCAATACGTGGCTGAGAGGATGGTGCAGGAGGGAGGGCTTCAGGTTTTTAGATAATTGGACTTTGTTCCAGGGAAGGTGGGATCTGTTCCGACGGGACAATCTACACCTGAACTGGAGAGGTACTAACATTCTTGCAGGAAAGTTTGCTAGTGCTGCTTGGGGGGGGGTTTAAACTAAATTTGCAAGGGGCAGGGATCCAGAATGTGAGAGAAGATAGCGAGATGAAGTATAAAGGACAGGTGGGGACTACACAGTTCTGGAATATTAAGTGTGAAGTAGAGAAAGGTGAGGCGGAACGAGTGATAAGGAGGATACATATGCAGAGGGATGGTCTGACGGAGCATGGAGTTAAATGTGCAGAAACAGTAAGTAAATTTAAGAAGGACAACAAAATTCAAGGGGCGTATAGCCCGGTGAGAGTTCAGGGAGCTGGGTTATGCACAATAGGCAGCGATTTAAACAGAGAGAGGAAAAATGGGTTAAACATTCTATATCTGATTGTGCGAAGTGTCAGAAGTAAGGCGGATGAGCTTGAAGCTCAGGTGCAAATGGGTAACTATGATGTTGTTGGGATAACAGAGACATGGCTGCAGGGGGATCAGACTTGGGAATTGAATGTACAAGGGTATACGTGCTATCAAAGGGACCGAAAGGTGGGCAGAGGGGGTGGGGTGGCCCTGTTGGTGAGGAACAAGATTCAGTCCCTTGCAAGGGGGGTACATAGAATCAGGAGAAGTAGAGTCAGTGTGGATAGAACTGAGGAACAGTAAGGGCAAAAAGACCCTAATAGGTGTTATCTACAGGCCCCCAAACAGTAGCATGGATATTGGGTGCAAGTTGAATAGGGAGTTAACAATGGCATGTGGCAAAGGAAATGTCGCAGTAGTTATGGGGGATTTCAACATGCAGGTGAACTGGGGGAAATCAGGTTGGTACAGAACCCCAGGATAGGGAGTTTGTAGAGTGCCTACGGGATGCATTTTTGGAGCAGCTTGTATGAGAGCCGACCAGGGATAAGGCTATTCTGGATTTAGTGTTGTGCAATCAACAGGATTTGATAAGTGATCTTGAAGTAAAGGAGCCATTAGGAGGTAGTGACCATAATATGATAAGTTTTTATCTGCAAGTTGAGAGGGATAAGGGCAGATCAGAAGTGTCAGTATTGCAGTTGAACAAAGGAGACTATGGAGCCACGAGGGAGGAGCTGGCCAAAGTTGACTGGTCGGATATCCTAGCAGAAAAGGCAGTGGGACAGCAATGGCAGGTATTCTTGGGAATAATGCACAAGGTGCAAAATCAGTTCATCCCCCGGAGAAGGAAGGATTCAAAGGCGGGGAAAGTGGCCACAGTGGTTGACAAAGGAAGTCAGAGATAGCATAGCATTAAAAAAGAAGTATAACAGAGCTAAGGTGAGTGGGAAGACGGATGATTGGGAAATTTTTAAGGAGCAACAGAACTTAACTAAAAAGGCAATACGGGGAGAAAAAATGAGGTATGAACGCAAGCTAGCTAGGAATATAAAGGAGGATAGCAAAAGTTTTTTTAGGTATGTGAAGAGAAGGAAGATAGTTAAGAACAATGTTGGGACCTTGAAGAATGAATTGGGAGAAATTGTTATGGGAAACAGAGAAATGGCAGACAAATTTAATAAGTACTTTGGATCTGTCTTCACTAGGGAAGACACAAGCAATCTCCCAGATGTATGGAAGGGCCAAGGACATAGGGTAACAGAGGAACTGAAACAGATTGACATTAGGAAGGAAACGGTGATGAGTAGACTGATGGGACTGAAGGCTAACAAATCCCCCAGGTCCAGATGGTCTGCATCCTAGGGTACTAAAGGAGGCGGCTCTGGAAATTGCGGATGCATTGGTGATCATTTTCCAATGTTCCTTAGATTCAGGATCAGTTCCTGAGGATTGGCGAATGGCTAATGTTATCCCACTTTTTAAGAAAGGAGGGAGGGAGAAAACAGAGAACTATCGCCTTGTTAGCCTACAATCAGTAGTGGGGTAGATGCTAGAGTCCATTATTAAAGACGAAATAGCGGCATATCTTGATAGCAGCGATAGGATTGGGCCAAGCCAGCATGGATTTACCAAGGGAAAATCATGCTTGACTAATCTATTGGAGTTTTTCGAGGATGTAACCAGGAAGATAGACGCGGGAGATCCAGTGGATGTGGTGTACCTTGACTTTCAGAAGGCATTTGATAAGGTACCACATAGGAGATTGGTGGGTAAAATCAGAGTTCATGGCATTGGGGGGAGGATATTGACACGGATAGAAAACTGGTTGGCAGATAGAAAGCAAAGGGTAGCAGTGAATGGGTGTTTCTCGGAATGGCAGGTGGTGACTAGTGGGGTGCCACAGGGCTCGGTATTGGGACCACAGCTGTTTACGGTTTACGTCAATGATTTAGAGGAAGGCAATGTGAATAACATCAGCAAGTTTGCTGATGATACTAAGCTGGGTGGCAGTGTGATATGTGATGAGGATGTTAGGAGAATTCAAGGTGATTTGGATAGGCTGGGTGAGTGGGCAGAAACTTGGCAGATGGCGTTTAATTTGAATAAGTGTGAGGTTATTCGCTTTGGGAGCAAGAACAGGAAGGCAGATTATTATCTGAATGGTGTGGAGTTAGGTAAGGGAGAAATACAAAGAGATCTAGGAGTACTTGTTTATCAGTCTCTGAAGGTGAATGAGCAAGTGCAGCAGGCAGTGAAGAAGGCTAATGGAATGTTGGCCTTTATTACAAAGGGAATTGAGTACAAGAGCAAGGAAATCCTTTTGCATTTGTACAGGGCCCTGGTGAGACCACACCTGGAGTATTGTGTGCAGTTTTGGTCTCCAGGGTTAAGGAAGGACATCCTGGCTGTGGAGGAGGTGCAGCGTAGGTTCACTAGGTTAATTCCTGAGATGTCCGGACTGTCTTTCGCAAGGAGGTTAGAGAGACTGGGCTTGTACGCGCTGGAATTAAGGAGATTGAGGGGGGATCTGATTGAGACATATAAGATTATTAAGGGATTGGACAAAATAGAGGCAGGAAATATGTTCCAGATGCTGGGAGAGTCCAGTACCAGAGGACATGGTTTAAGAATAAGGGGTAGGTCATTTAGGACAGAGTTGAGGAGGAACTTCTTCTCCCAGAGAGTTGTGGAGGTGTGGTACGTGCTGCCTCAGAATGCAGTGGAGGCCAATTCTCTGGATGCTTTCAAGAAGGAGCTAGATAGGTATCTTATGGATAGGGGAATCAAGGGTCATGGGGACAAGGCAGGAACCGGGTATTGATAGTAGATGATCAGCCATGATCTCCGAATGGCGGTGCAGGCTCAAGGCACCGAATGGTCTACTTCTGCACCTATTGTCTATATGCATAAGTAACATTCACAAGAAAAACATAAATTCAATGCAAATGTATTTATACTTATTTAAATATGCATTATTGTGTAAGCATAGAAATGTAGCTCAGGTTAAGCACCCATTCTCCAAAATGTTTGGGGCTGGAAATGTTTTGGATTCTGTATTTTTTCAGACTTTGGAATATTGGAATCTAGTATCTAATGAGATGCATACCTTGAGGATGGGACCCTGGTATAAACACAAAAGCCATTTACATTACATATACATATACCCTGTAGGTAGTTTTATGTAATATTTTAAACAATTTTGTGCATGAAACAATCATGTGTACATTGAACCATCAGAAAGGTACCATTACTTTGGACAGTCAGTGGCCATTTGGGATCATCGTCACTCCAGACTTTGAACTGATGTGTAGTCTTTGTCTTATACCTGTTCATCTCACATATGTACTGATGCAGCAGTTCAGCGTGTTAGATTTACATCAGCCATGGTCTTGGCAAGCTAATCAATGAATTTCTCTGCTGCTTTGTGATCAACAGACACTTTATCACCACAAATCTTTAAAAATTTAATGCAGTGCCCTTTCTTAATTTTCTGCAACCAGCCTGCTGAATATTCACAATTTGGTTCAATGTTCAGTTTGTCATGATATATCTTTGCTTATTTCATGATCAGCATACCGTTAGGCACGACATGTTCACTCTGACGCTGATGAATTCACTCTTTCAATGCACGACTGAGGTCTCCATTTTTCACTTTATGCAGTGCTTTTCTATTTTTCATTAAATTCTGTTCATTACATACTGTATGTGACTTCTCAGTGCTTCTCAGAACTGTCTGTGATGTGCAGAGACCTGTGCATCGCCTGGGAACTTTCCCAGTGCCTTGTGGAATTTTCTACTTGTGACATTATGTCAGTGTTCAAAGAAAGTTGGGATTTCAAAGGGTTTTGGATTTTGGAATTTCAGATAATGGCTGCTCAACCTGTACCCTATTTTCACATAGTAAGATGTCACAGATTATACTGAAATAACAACCTGATAAACATTTTGATTGACAACTAAATGTTAGCCCCGATTCCAAGACAACCTTGTTCTTCAGAATAATGCCCTGCAGCTTGTTTGTTCAGTTGATAGAAACTCCAAATACATTCTCATTCAAAAACATGTATGTACAAGCTTCCCAGCTAGCCCACACTGAGGCCAGTGCAAAGTAACGTGCTAATAACAGCGACAATCAACATGCTGGAGGAACTCAGTAGACTGAGCAGCTTTGATGGGTTTGGAGGGGGTGGGAGAGGGAGGATTGGAAGGAATTTATTTTATTTAGAGGTACACTAATGTAACCGCGTTACAGAACTGGAGCTGCAGCTCGATGACCTTCGTCTGGTCAGGGAGAGTGAGGAGGTGATAGAGAGGAGTGGAAGGCAGGTGGTCACGCCGGGGCCACGGGAGGAAGACAAGTGGGTCACGGTTAGGAGGGGGAAGGGGAAAAGTCAGGTGATGGGGAGTACCCCGGTGGCTGTGCCCCTTAACAACAGGTACTCCTGTTTGAGTACTGTTGGGGGGGACAGCTTACCCGGGGGAAGCGACAGTGGCCATGCCTCCGGCACAGAGTCTGGCCCTGTAGCTCAGAAGGGTAGGGCAAGGAAGAGGAGGGCAGTTGTGATAGGGGACTCGATAGTAGGGGGGTCAGATAGGTGATTCTGTGGACGCAGTCCAGAGACCCGGATGGTAGTTTGCCTCCCTGGTGCCAGGGTCCGGGATATTTCTGATCGTGTCCAAGATATCCTGAAGTGGGAGGGTGAGGAGCCAGAGGTCGTGGTACATATAGGTACCAATGACATAGGTAGGAAAATGGATGAGGTCCTGAAAGGAGAATATAGGGAGCTAGGAAGGGAGTTGAGAAAAAGGACCGCAAAGGTAGTAATCTCGGGATTACTGCCTGTGCCACGCGACAGTGAGAGTAGGAATGCGATGAGGTGGAGGATAAATGCGTGGCTGAGGGATTGGAGCAGGGGGCAGGGATTCAAGTTTTTGGATCATTGGGACCTCTTTTGGCGCAGGCGTGACCTGTACAAAAAGGACAGGTTACACTTGAATCCTAGGGGGACCAATATCCTGGCAGGGAGATTAGCGGGGGCTACTGAGGTGACTTTAAACTAGAATGGTTGGGGGGTGGGAATCAAATTAAAGAGTCTGGGCGTGAGGAGGTTAGTTCACAACAGGGGGATGGGAACCAGTGCAGAGAGACAGAGGGGTGGGTGTAAAGTGAGGGTAGAAGCAAAAAGTACAAAGGAGAAAAGTAAAAGTGGCAGGCCGACAAATCCAGGGCAAGCATTAAAAAGGGCCACTTTTCAACATAATTGGATAAGGGCTAAGAGAGTTGTAAAAGAGCGCCTGAAGGCTTTATGTGTCAATGCAAGGAGCATTCGTAATAAGGTGGATGAATTGAAAGTGCAGATTGTTATTAATGATTATGATATAGTTGGGATCACAGAGACATGGCTCCAGGGTGACCAGGGCTGGGAGCTCAACGTTCAGGGATATTCAATATTCAGGAGGGATAGACATGAAGGAAGGGGAGGTGGGGTGGCGTTGCTGGTTAAAGAAGAGATTAACGCAATAGAAAGGAAGGACATAAGCCGGGAAGATGTGGAATCGATATTGGTAGAGCTGCGTAACACCAAGGGGCAGAAGACGCTGGTGGGAGTTGTGTACAGGCCACCTAACAGTAGTAGTGAGGTCGGAGATGGTATTAAACAGGAAATTAGAAATGTGTGCAATAAAGGAACAGCAGTTATAATGGGTGACTTCAATCTACATGTAGACTGGGTGAACCAAATTGGTAAAGGTGCTGAGGAAGAGGATTTCTTGGAATGTATGCGGGATGGTTTTTTGAACCAACATGTCGAGGAACCAACTAGAGAGCAGGCTATTCTGGACTGGGTTTTGAGCAATGAGGAGGGGTTAATTATTGATCTTGTCGTGAGAGGCCCCTTGGGTAAGAGTGACCATAATATGGTGGAATTCTTCATTAAGATGGAGAGTGACATAGTTAATTCAGAAACAAAGGTTCTGAACTTAAAGAGGGGTAACTTTGAAGGTATGAGACGTGAATTAGCTAAGATAGACTGGCAAATGACACTTAAAGGATTGACGGTGGATATACAATGGCAAGCATTTAAAGGTTTCATGGATGAACTACAGCAATTGTTCATCCCAGTTTGGCAAAAGAATAAATCAAGGAAGGTAGTGCACCCGTGGCTGACAAGAGAAAGTAGGGATAGTATCAATTCCAAAGAAGAAGCATACAAATTAGCCTGAGAAAGTGGCTCACCTGAGGACTGGAAGAAATTCAGAGTTCAGCAGAGGAGGACAAAGGGCTTAATTAGGAAGGGGAAAAAAGATTATGAGAGAAAACTGGCAGGGAACATAAAAATGGACTGTAAAAGCTTTTATAGATATGTAAAAAGGAAAAGACTGGTAAAGACAAATGTAGGTCCCCTGCAGACAGAAACAGGTGAATTGATTATGGGGAGCAAGGACATGGCAGACCAATTGAATAGTTACTTTGGTTCTGTCTTCACTAAGGAGGACATAAATAATCTTCCAGAAATAGTAAGGGACAGAGGGTCCAGTGGGATGGAGGAACTGAGCGAAATACATGTTAGTAGGGAAGTGGTGTTAGGTAAATTGAAGGAATTGAAGGCAGATAAATCCCCAGGGCCAGATGGTCTGCATCCTAGAGTGCTTAAAGAAGTAGCCCAAGAAATAGTGGATGCATTAGTGATAATTTTTCAAAACTCGTTAGATTCTGGACTAGTTCCTGAGGATTGGAGGGTGGCTAATGTAACCCCACTTTTTAAAAAAGGAGGGAGAGAGAAACCGGGGAATTATAGACCGGTTAACCTAACGTCGGTGGTGGGGAAACTGCTGGAGTCAGTTATCAAGGATGTGATAACAGCACATTTGGAAAGCGGTGAAATGATCGGACAAAGTCAGCATGGATTTGTGAAAGGAAAATCATGTCTGACGAATCTCATAGAATTTTTTGAGGATGTAACTAGTAGAGTGGATAGGGGAGAACCAGTGGATGTGGTATATTTGGATTTTCAAAAGGCTTTTGACAAGGTCCCACACAGGAGATTAGTGTGCAAACTTAAAGCACACGGTATTGGGGGTAAGGTATTGGTGTGGGTGGAGAATTGGTTAGCAGACAGGAAGCAAAGAGTGGGAATAAATGGGACCTTTTCATAATGGTAGGCGGTGACTAGTGGGGGTACCGCAAGGCTCAGTGCTGGGACCCCAGTTGTTTACAATATATATTAATGACTTGGATGAGGGAATTAAATGCAGCATCTCCAAGTTTGCGGATGACACGAAGCTGGGTGGCAGTGTTAGCAGTGAGGAGGATGCTAAGAGGATGCAGGGTGACTTGGATAGGTTGGGTGAGTGGGCAAATTCATGGCAGATGCAATTTAATGTGGATAAATGTGAAGTTATCCACTTTGGTGGCAAAAATAGGAAAACAGATTATTATCTGAATGGTGGCCGATTAGGAAAAGGGGAGGTGCAACGAGAGCTGGGTGTCGTTATACACCAGTCATTGAAAGTGGGCATGCAGGTACAGCAGGCGGTGAAAAAGGCGAATGGTATGCTGGCATTTATAGCGAGAGGATTCGAGTACAGGAGCAGGGACGTACTACTGCGGTTGTACAAGGCCTTGGTGAGACCACACCTGGAGTATTGTGTGCAGTTTTGGTCCCCTAATCTGAGGAAAGACATCCTTGCCATAGAGGGAGTACAAAGAAGGTTCACCAGATTGGTTCCTGGGAAGGCGGGACTTTCATATGAAGAAAGACTGGATGAATTGGGCTTGTACTCGTTGGAATTTAGAAGATTGAGGGGGGATCTGATTGAAACGTATAAGATCCTAAAGGGATTGGACAGGCTAGATGCAGGAAGATTGTTCCCGATGTTGGGGAAGTCCAGAACGAGGGGTCACAGTTTGAGGATAGAGGGGAAGCCTTTTAGGATCGAGATTAGGAAAAATTTCTTCACACAGAGAGTGGTGAATCTGTGGAATTCTCTGCCACAGGAAACTGTTGAGGCCAGTTCATTGGCTATATTTAAGAGGGAGTTAGATATGGCCCTTGTGGCTATGGGGGTCAGGGGGTATGGAGGGAAGGCTGGGGCGGGGTTCTGAGTTGGATGATCAGCCATGATCATACTGAATGGCGGTGCAGGCTCGAAGGGCCGAATGGCCTACTCCTGCACCTATTTTCTACGTTTCTATGTAACAGGCCCTTCCAGTCAACATGCTCACATCACCCAGTTACAGCCACAAGGCCAATTAATCTGCCAACCCACGCGTCTTTGGAAACTGGAACACCCAGAGGAAACCCATGCGATCATAGGGAGAACGTACGAACTCCTTCAGATAGGGGTGGAATTAAACTTGATTGCCAGTAATGCCATTGCATTATGCTAACTGCAATGCAACTATTCCACCCCAAATCGTCAGCATTTTGGGTCGAAACCCTGCATCTAGATCTAGCAGATTGTTTGTTGCTGAGGGACAATTCCTTCACTTACCAACAGATGCACCATTTGGGGAGATCCCCAGCAGGGTCTTTGAAGGTCCAGACTCCAGCATCTGCAGTCTCTGTGGCTATATTAATCGCTGCATGTGCTTCAAGGTTAAATTGCATTGTCTTGGGAAACTTCATCATGTATCTGACTGGAACAGAAAATACTGAGGGCACTCGCTAGGCTAGTGGGAGGTAGTGTTGAGGAAAACAAAGTAAGAGTTGGCATTCTACCTGTTCACCTTATATTAGTACTGGTATTTGTTTTGTCACATGTACCAAGACACAGTGAAAAGCTTGTCTTGCAACATTAAACAGGTACCAGGGTAAGCACTTGAATCTACAAGATAGAGAAGAGTATGGACCAAGTGCAGGGGAATGAGAGTGGGTACCGGTCAGTATGGACAGGATGGGTCAAAGGTCAGTGTGGACAGGATGGGTCAAAGGTCAGTATGGTCAGTATGGACAGGATGGGGCAAAGGGCGCATCTCAGTGCTGTGTGACTCTGTTTCTCGATGTTTTATGTTCTCAGAGGATGATGGTTCACTCCTGAAAAAGACTCGCTAAGTTGAGTTTGCTTACCTTGGACTGTGGGAGGACCTAATATAGGTAGGAGTAGAAAATGGGAAAATATTCCCCTGAAAAGAGGTGCTTAATCTACACAATTTATTCTTCATACGGATCAATAATTTCACATTGCATTGAGTTAGAACGAGATAAAATAATAACAATGCAGAATAAAGTGTAGAAGCTACAGAGAAAGTGCAGTGCAGGTAAACAATAAAGTGCAAGATTATAATGAGGTAGATTGTAAGATTAAGAGTCCATTTTATCGTACGAAGGGACATTCAGGAGCCTGATAACAGTGGGATAGAATCTGTCCTTGAGCCTGGTGGTGCGTGCTTTCAGGCTTTTGTATCTTCTGCCTAAGGGGGGGCTGGGGAGAGAGAATCTCTCAGGATGGGTGGGGTTTTTGATTATGCCAGCTGTTTTACTGAGGCAGTGAGATACAGCCTATAGGGGAATCAGGTTCCTGTGATGTGTTGAGTCGTGCCCAAAATTCTCTGCAGGTTCTTTTTGGATTATATCAGAATGGATACTGCCTCGCCCTATGAGTATTTCCAACATTTTGGCTTTATTTCAAATTTCCTGCATCTGACTTTCAGACTATGCAAATAGAAATTGTTGTTATTGATGGAATGTTGAAGTCAGGAAGGATAGCTATTATTTATTGTCCCATTTTCCTTATTTAATGTACACTTGGGCTTTGGTATTTTATTGATGTTGCTTAGCTCAGCAAAGATTCTAGTCATGTCTCTTGCAACCTCTAGCAATGATAATTCACTCATTCACTCTCTTCCCAGCATCTTCCCTAACTTAAGGTCAATTACATAGATTCCTACTCTAATTAGATTTCCGCAGGGATCCAAACATTATCAAACTCTTCACCTTCCCAGAACTTCCCTACTTTTCCTCTTGGTTCAGTATCCAGCTTTGCCTCAGATGAAACACACACAAAGTGCTGGAGGGACCCAGCAGGCCAAGCAGCATCTATGGAAAAAGTACAGTTGATGTTTTAGGCCGAGACACTTTGGCAGCACTGGAGAAAAAATGCTGAGAGTAGATTTGAAAGGTGGGGAGAGGAGAGTAGATTTGAAAGGAGAGAGAAACACAAAGCAATAGGCATAACGGAGGGGGAGAGATGAGGCAGAGAGCTAGGAAGTTGATTGGTGAAAGAGACAGAAGGACATGGAAGAAAGAAAAAAGGGGGGAGGGAGGAGCACCAGAGGGAGGCGATGGGTGAGCAAGGAGGTAAGATGAAAGAGGGAAAAGGGAATGGGAAATGGTGAAAATGAGGGGTAGGCATTATTGGAAGTTTGGGAAATCGATGTTTATACCATCAGGTTGGAGGCTACTCAAACAGAATATAAGGTGTTGTTCCTCCAACCTAAGTGTGGCCTTATCCCGACAGTGGAGGAGGCCATCGAAGGATATATCAGAATGGGAATGGGAAATAGAATTAAAATGGGTGGCCACTGGGAGATCTCGCTTGTTCTGGCAGAGGGAGTTTAGATCCTTGACGAAGCGGTTTCCCAATCTACGTCAGGTCTCACCGATATACAGGAGGCTACACCAGGAGCACCAAACACAGTAAATAACCCCAACAGACTTACAGGTGAAGTGTTGCCTCACTTGGTAGGACTGTTTAGGGTACTGAATGGTAGTGAGGGAGGAGGTGTAGGGGCAAGGATAAGTGCCGGGATGGAGATAAGTGGGAGGGACAAATAGACAAGGGAGTCACGTAGGGAGTGATCCCTGCAGAAAACAGAAAGGGGGGGGGAGGGAAAGGTGTGTTCGGTGGTGGGATCCTGTTGGAGGTGGCGGGAGTTTCAGAGAATTATGTGCTGGACGTGGAGGCTAGTGGGGTGGTAGGTGAGGTCAAGAGGAACCTTATTCCTGGTAGCGTGGCGAGAGGATGGGATAAGAACAGACATGTGTGAAATGGAAGAGATGCGGTTGAGGGCGGCGTTGATGGTGGGGGAAGGGAAGCCCTTTCTTTGAAAAAGGAGGACATCTTCTTCATCCTAAAATGAAAAGCCTCATCCCAACAGCAGATGTGGCGGAGATGGAGGAATTGAGAGAAGGGGATGGCATTTTAACAAGTAGCAGGGTGGGACGAGGTATAGTCCAAGTAGCTATGAGAGTCTGTTGGTTTATAATAGACATCAGTGAATAAGCTGTCTTCGGAGATAGAGACAGTGAGATTGAGAAAAGGGAAGGGAAGTGTCAGAAATGGACCAGGTGAATTTGAGAGCAGGCTGGAATTTGGAGGCAAAGTGGATGAAATCGATGAGTTCAGCATGGGTGCAGGCAGCAGCACCAATGCAGTCGAAAATGTAGCACAGGAAAAGTGCAGAACAGTATAGGCGTGGAACGGAGACTGTACCACGTAGCTGACAAACAGGCTGGCATAGCTGGGACCCATGTGAGTGCCCTTGGCTACCCCTTTTGTTTGAAGGAAATGAGAGGAGCCAAAGGAGAAAATATTTAGAGTGAGGACATCTCCTCCCTCATTACTATTCAGGGCACCAAACAGCCCTTCCAGGTGAGATGACACTTCATCTGCGAGTCTGTTGGGGTCGTATACTGTGTTCGGTGTTCCCGGTGTGGCCTCTTGTATATCAGTGAGACCTGACTTAGATTGGGAGACCTCTTTGCCAAGCATCTACGCTTCGTCTGCTAGAAGAAGCAGGATCTCCCAGTGGCCACCCATTTTAATTCCACTTCCCATTCCCATTCCGATATGTCCATCCATGGCCTCCTCTACTGCTGTGATAAAGCCACACTTAAGTTGGAGGAACAACCTATATTCCATTTGCGTAGCCTCCAACCTGATGGCATGAACATTGATTTCTCAAACTTCCTGTAATGCCTCCACCCCCTCACCATTTCCCATCCCCTTTTCATTCTCAGTTATCTCCTTGAACACCCATCACCTCCCTCTGGTGCTCCTCTCTCTCTCCTTTTTCTTTCTTCTATGGCCTTCTGTCACTTTCACCAATCAACTTCCAGGCACTCTGCTTCATCTCTCCCCCTCCAAGTTTCACCTATCGCCTGGTGTTTATCTTTCCCCTCCCTCCACCTTTCAAATCTACTCATCAGCTTTTTTCTCCAGTCCTGCTGAAGGGTTTCGGCCTGAAACTTCAACTGTACTTTTTTCCATAAATGCTGCTTGGCTTGATGAGATCCTCCAACATTTTGTGTGTGTTGCTTGGATTTCCAGCATCTGCAGATTTTCTCTTGTTTGTGATTTAAACCCTGTGAAATTGTGACAGGGGTATTTTCTGTGGGTCAGGGGCAATGGACGAGTCAATAGCCATGGTGCATTACCAAAGACCCCCACCATCCAGGCCATGTTCTCTTCTCGCTGCTGCCATTTGGAAGGAGGTACAGAAGCCTTAGATCTCACACCACCAGGTTCAGCAACAGTTATTATCCCTCAACCATCAGGCTCCTGAACCACTGTGGATAACGTCACTCACATCAACACTGAACTAGAACTGAATACAGCCTAGATGCTCACTTTCAAGGACACTACAATTCATGTTTTCAGTATTATTTATCTATCTATCTTTTTATTAATATTTGCAGTTAGTCTTCCTTTGCACATTGGTTGCTTGTCAGTCTTTGTGTGTAGGGTTTCATTGATTCTATTGTATTTTTTTGTTGTACTGTGAATGCCTGCAAGCCAATGGAACTCAGAGCAGTATACGTTCACACATTACAGTACATACTTTAATAATAACTTCACTTTGAACTTTGAATAAGCAGCAGCAGACACAAAGAAGTGAGGATGTGAAGGACTTAAAGAATGTGCAGAGAAAAAATGATGAGAAGGATGTCAGAATTGAGAAATTTCAATTTGAAAAGGAACTAGATATTTTCTATAGGAAAGAAGAGGTCAAGTGTTAAACGTCAAGAGGTCAAAAGTTTTTAAATCCTGAAAGAATTTGGCAGGGTAGGTGGAGAGAGGCTGTTCCCATTAGCAGAAGGGACCAAGAATCAGAGGACGCTGAATAAATACGTAACAGCAAACAATAAATGATCAGGGTATAGGGTGTACTGCAAAAGATAGCCTAGGCATGTTGTTCAAAAGAAAAGTGGATAGCTAATTGAAAGAGTGTCCAGAGGAGGTTTACATAAATGATCCTGGGAATGACAGGTCAATGTATAAGGATTATTTGATGGCTCTGAGCTTGTACCCACTGGGGTTTAAAAGAATAAAGAAGAAATCTCTTTGAAACCTATCCAATATTCAATGGGCTTTGAGAGGATGTTTTCTACAGTGGGGGAGTCTAGGATCAGAAGGCACAGCCTCAGGATACAAGGATGTCCTTTTAGAATAGAGATAACGAGCAATCTCTTTAGCCAGAGGGTGGTGAGTCTGTGGAACTCATTGCCACAGTCAGCTGTGGAGGCAAAATCATTGGTATATTTAAAGTATATTCAATGTATGCCTATTCGCATTTTCTTGCAGGCATTTGCAATAAAACGAAGAAATGCAGTAGAATCACTGAAAAAAATGCACACAAAGATAGACTAACAACCAGTGTGCAAAAGAAAGCAAACTGCGTAAATACAAAAATAAATAACATCGAGCACGAGTTGCAGAGTCCTTGCGAGTGAGTCCATAGTTTGAGGAATCAGTTCATTGTTAAGGTGAGTGAAGTTATTCATGCTGGTTCAGGAGCCTGATGGTTGACTGTTCCTGAACCTGGGGGTGGGGTAAGACCTAAATCTCTTGTACCTCCGTCCCATTGGTAGTAGCCATTGACCGAAACTCTTCATCAGGCAGGAGGTGGAAGCCAAAATAAGAAGGTAGGGGAAGGGGAAAGAGTACAAGCTGGCAGGTGATCGGTGAAACGAGCTGGATGGGGAATGTGAAAATGAAGAAGCTGTGAGTGGAAGTGCAACAGAACTAAAGATTCCCAGACCCAATGGTGAATATTCTGAGGTTCAGGAAAGTGTGACTACAGAGTTAATGTATGTGTCAACTTCAATTGCCTTTGGTTCTTTAATGGCTCCAAGTGAATTGGATGTGAGCAAATGTAACACTACTATATAGATTCAGGGAGTGAAAGAAAAGGGAAAACCATGAACATGCCAGGTGGTCCAATAGTAATTTTGGGGAAAATGCTGGAATCCAATTTCCACAAATTAATAGGATCATTAAAAATCATCAACAATTTTCAAGTGTTACCATGTTTATAACTTTGCCATGGGTGGTCACATGGGTGTGAAAGGAGGAGGGTTGGGCATGGGGCATCCTGTTAAAAACCCAGCCAACAGAAGCTCCAAACACCTCATCCCTGGGAGAGGAAGGAGCTTCAAAGATGGGCTACACCTAGGGACACCTTGAAAGATTATCCCAGGAAAGAGGACTCTGGTGAGCTGCAGTTGATGGTCCATGCCCCAGCACGAGCAATAGACTGAAGAAGAAAAAGAAAATGGGTTTATAAAATGGAAAACCTGCTCGATAAATTAGAGTAATACATATTAAATGCCGGAGGAACTCAACAGGTCAGGCAGCATCTATGGGCAGAATAAACAGTAGACGTTTCGGACTGAGACACTTCATCGGGACATTTATTCCTTTCCATAAATGCTGCCTAAATTTCTGAGTTGCCCCAGCATTCTGTATGAGTTACTCTGAATTTCCAACGCCTGAGACCCTCTTGTGTTTATGGATAAATTTGAGTGTTTTGAAGGTGTTGTGCAGTCCAGTGGAATCAGTGGACATTGTGTTTCTGTTTTCTAAAGGCATTTATTGAGATACCAAATTAAACTTTGTTCCACACAATAAGGGCTCAAGGAGGTTATGATTTCCTCATAAATTGACCAAGTAAAGACTGAATTTCCTTCCTTGGGGGATGGACATGAGCCAGGTGGAGTTTTACAAAATTCTGTAATTGGTGTCATTAATTACAGCTGCATTTTATTCCACATTCAATTTATTATAGCTATTGAAGTTGGTTTCATACTCACATTTCTAAATCAGACTGTTCCATATTTGGAAATCACTACATCAGATCCTATGGAGAATCAGTTACACAAAGCAGAAGCTTTTGGATGTTCGGGATCCAGAGATGGAACATGAATTTGAGATACACTCAGAGGTCCCTTGATCAGGGACCTGATCTTCTACCTTTTGTACCGAATGAAGTGGCCACTGAGTGTACTGTATGTTCATGGTCTTCTGCTCCTAGGGCCCAACCATTTCAAGGTTCTCTTCTGCACATCATTGTTTTAACACATGGTTATTTGAGTTACTGTCGCCTTCCCATCTACTTGAACCAGTCTGACCATTCTCCTCTGGCCTCTCACATTAACGAGACGTTTTCACCCACAGTGTTGCTGCTCACTGGATTTTTTTTTTTGTTTTTGCACCATTCTCTGTAAACTCCAGAGATTGTTGTGTGTGAAAATCCTGGGAGATTAGCAGTTTCTGAGATACTCAAACCACCCCGTCTAGAATTAACAATCATTCCATGCTCAAGGTGACTAAGGGCACATTTCTTCCCCAGTCTGATGTTAGGTCTGAACAACAACTGAACCTCTTGATCATGTATGTGTGCATTTATGCATTGAATTGCTGCCACATGATTGTCTGATTAGATATTTACTTTAATGGATAGGTGTACAGGTGTATGTAATATAGTGACTGCTGAGTGTAGAAACTTATTCAGGCTGTTTGTGAGTGGTGAAGCCAACTCAATGGGACTTATGATCTACCCATGACAATTTTCTCCATCAGGATAACTCTATGGCCATGCCCCATATGAGATGTTATGAGTTGTTGGTCTTTGTAGCTGACAGCGGGAGACATTAGCTCCTTGGGTCTCCGAGTCCCAATCTGGAACAGTTGTCCGAGGAGTGGGGAGTGGTGAGATCAGCTGAGGGAAAGAATAGGTGATGAATCCACCCCTGTTGCCCACAACTCAGCTTCTGTTAGCTGGACTTTTAAAAGGAAGCCCCAGTCATTTTTTTTTTACAAATTACAAGAATATTTACCAATAATATGTTTCCATTGGAAGATCACCTAGAATTCTCTAGTAAGCTTGAATATCCATCAGTTCATCTCCTAAATTTGATCTAGAGAAGAATGCATCTTGTAGAAATGATCTAGAAGTCACAAAGCAACACACACAAAATTGGACTGATTAATGTCCTGTGGAAGTGTCTCAGCCTGAAACATCAACCGTTTACTCTTTTCCACGATGCTGTCTGATCTCCTGAGTTTCTCCAGCATTTTGCATGTGTTGCTTTGGATATCCAGCATCTGCAGATTTTCTCTTGTTGGGATCTAGAAGTCATGTTTGGTTTTTTTTGGAAATGAACAGCAGATGGGGAGGCTTTCGGGCTGCATTATCTCACAGAAGCTTTACAGATGTAAGCATTTTCCATTTAGCTGCATCCTACCCCTTGGGAGGACACACTATGGAGCTTGCACAGTTTGTACTGATGCATGCAGGAAAATTATGGGCTGTTCTGTTGCTGTTACCTTAAAGGCTGCTGACAGCAAACAATGAGGAGTGGATGTGAAATGGACCTACCTTGTGAACTTAATTATCAGGCCAAGTCTTTGAAGAAATTGGAATAAATGGTGTCAAGATGTGTTCGGCAGTAGATGGAAGACTGAGAGGAGAGGAACATTTAACACCAAAAGACCATAAGACGCAAGAGCAGAGTTAGGAATTCAGCCCATCACGTCTGCTCCCTATTCACAGCTGATACATTTTGCCTCCCAACGTCCATTTTTTTGACTTCTTCCCAGTATCATTGTCACCCTTACTAATCAATAAGCTATCACACTCCACTTTAAATATACTCAATGATTTGGCCTCCACAGCCATCTGCAGCAAAGAATTCCATAGATTCACCACGTCCTATCTAAAGAAATTCCTCCTGGGAATTTCAGACTGGGAGATCGTTTCGCTGAACACCTATGCTCTGTCTGCCAGAGAAAGCAGGATCTCCCAGTGGAGATCCATGTCCCATTCCCATTCTGATATGTCTATTCACAGCCTCCTCTACTGTAAAGATGAAGCCATACTCAGGTTGGAGGAACAACACCTTATATTGCGTCTGGGTAGCCTCCAACCTGATGGCATGAACACTGACTTCTCAAACTTCCACTAATGCCCCACCTCCCCCTCGTACCCCATCGGTGATTTATTTATATACACACATGCTTTTTTTCTCTCTCTCCTTTTTCTCCCTCTGTCCCTCTGACTATACCCCTTGCCCATTCTCTGGGTTTTCCCCCCTCCCCTTTTCTTTCTCCCTGGGCCTCCTGTCCCATGATCCTCTCATATCCCTTTTGCCAATCAACTGTCCAGCTCTTGGCTCCATCCCTCCCCCTCCTGTCTTCTGCTATCATTTTGGATCTCCTCCTCCCCCTCCCACTTTCAAATCTCTTAGTAGCTCTTCCTTCAGTTAGTCCTGACGAAGGGTCTCGGCCCGAAACATCTACTGTACCCCTTCCTAGAGATGCTGCCTGGCCTGCTGCGTTCACCAGCACTTTGATGTGTGTGGTGTGGTGAACTGAGAGCTTGGATACATACATGGAATTATGATGGCGTTGCCATTACAGAGACTTGGCTGGCACCAGGGCAGGAATGGGTTCTCAATATTCCTGGATTTCAGTGCTTTAAAAGGGATAGAGAGGGGGTTAAGGGGAGGAGGGGTGGAATTACTGGTCAGGGATACTATTACAGCTATAGAAAGGGTGGGTAATGTAGCAGGATCCTCTTTTGAGTCAGTATGGGTAGAAGTCAGGAACAGGAAGGGAGCAGTTACTCTATTGGGGGCATTCTACAGGCCCCCTGGGAGCAGCAAAGATACCGAGGAGCAGATTGGGAGGCAGATTTTGGAAAGGTTCAAAAATAAAAAGGTTGTTATCATGGGTGACTTTAACTCCCTAATATTGATTAGCACCTGATTAGTTCCAATGGTTTAGATGGGGCAGAGTTTGTTAAGTGTGTCTAGGATGGATTCCTGTCACAGTATGTTGACAGGCCGACTAGGGGGAATGCCATACTAGATCTAGTATTAGGTAACAAACCGTTCAGGTCACAGATCTCTCAGTGGGTGAACATCTGGGGGACTCACTGACCACCGCTCCCTGGCCTTTAACATTATCATGGAAATGGATAGAATCAGAGAGGACAGGAAAATTTTTAATTGGGGAAGGGCAAATTATGAGGCTATAAGGCTGGAACTTGCAGGTGTGAATTGGGATGATGTTTTTGCAGGGAAATATACTGTGGACATGTGGTCGATGTTTAGAGATCTCTTGCAGGATGTTAGGGGTAAATTTGTCCCAGTGAGGAAGATAAAGAATGGTAGGGTGAAGGAACCATGGGTGACAAGTGAGATGGAAAATCTAGTCAGGTGGAAGAAGGCAGCATACATGAGGTTTAGGAAGCAAGGATCAGATGGGTCTATTGAGGAATATAGGGTAGCTAGAAAGGAGCTTAAGGAGGGGCTGAGGAGAGCAAGAAGGGAGCATGAAAAAGCCTTGGTGAGTAGGGTAAAGGAAAGCCCCAAGGCATTCTTCAATTATGTGAAGAACAAAAGGATGACAGGAGTGAAGATAGGACCGATCAGAGATAAAGGTGGGAAGATGTGTCTGCAGGCTATGGAAGTGAGTGAGGTCCTCAATGAATACTCCTCTTTGGTGTTCACCAATGAGAGGGAACTTGATGATGGTGAGGACAATATGAGTGAGGTTGATGTACTGGAGCATGTTGATATTAAGGAAGAGGAGGTGTTGGAGTTGTTAAAATACATTAGGACAGATAAGTCCCCGGGGCTTGACGGAATATTCCCCAGGTTGCTCCATGAGGTGAGGGAAGAGATTGCTAAGCCTCTGGCTGGGATCTTTATGTCCTTGTTGTCTATGGGAATGGTACCGAAGGATTGGAGGGAGGCGAATGTTGTCCCTTTGTTCAAAAAAGGTAGTAGGGATAGACAGGGTAATTATAGACTAGTGAACCTTATGTCTGTGGTGGGAAAGCTGTTGGAAAATATTCTTAGAGGTAGGATCTATAGGCATTTAGAGAATCATGGTCTGATCAGGGACAGTCAGCATGGCTTTGTGAATGGCAGATCATGTCTAACAAGCCTGATAGAGTTCTTTGAGGAGCTGACCAAGCATATAGATGAGGGCAGTGCAGTGGTTGTGATCTATATGGATTTTAGTAAGGCATTTGACAAGGTTCCACACGGTAGGCTTATTCAGAAAGTCAGAAGGCATGGGATCTAGGGAAGTTTGGCCAGGTGGATTCAGAATTGTCTTGCCTGCAGAAAGCAGAGGGTCATGGTGGAGGGAGTACATTCAGATTGGAGGGTTGTGACTAGTAGTGTCCCACAAGGATTGGTTCTAGGATCTCTACTTTTCGTGATTTTTATTAACGAGCTGGATGTGGGGGTAGAAGGGTGGGTTGGCAAGTTTGCAGACGACACAAAGGTTGGTGGTGTTGTAGATAGTGTAGAGGATTGTCGAAGATTGCAGAGAGACATTGATAAGGATGCAGAAGTGGGCTGAGAAGTGGCAGATGGAGTTCAACCCAGAGAAGTGTGAGGTGGTACACTTTGGAAGGACAAACACCAAGGCAGAGTACAAAGTAAATGGCAGGATACTTGGTAGTGTGGAGGAGCAGAGGGATCTGGGGGTACATGTCCACAGATCCCTGAAAGTTGCCTCACAGGTAGATAGGGTAGTTAAGAAAGCTTATGGAGTGTTCACTTTCATAAGTCAAGGGATAGACTTTAAGAGTCGCGGGGTAATGATGCAGCTCTATAAAACTCTGGTTAGGCCACACTTGGAGTACTGTGTCCAGTTCTGGTCGCCTTACTATAGGAAGGATGTGGAAGCCTTGGAAAGGGTACAGAGGAGATCTACCAAGATGCTGCCTGGTTTAGAGAGTATGCATTATGATCAGAGATTAAGGGAGCTAGGGCTTTTCTCTCTGGAGAGAAGAAGGATGAGAGGAGACATGATTGAGGTATACAAGATATTAAGAGGAATAGATAGAGTGGACAGCCAGCGCCTCTTCCCCAGGGCACCACTACTCAATACAAGAGGTCATGGCTTTAAGGTAAGGGGTGGAAAGTTCAAGGGGGATATTAGAGGAAGGTTTTTTACTCAGAGTGGTTGGTGTGTGGAATGCACTGCCTGAGTCAGTAGTGGAGGCAAATACACTAGTGAAATTTAAGAGACTACTAGACAGGTATATGAAGGAATTTAAGGTGGGGGCTTATATGGGAGGCAGGGTTTAAGGGTTGGTACAACATTGTGGGCCGATGGGCCTGTACTGTTCTATGTTCTATATCTCTCCACCTATCTTCGTATTTTCCACAAATATGGTCACAAAACCTTTAATCTCAATATCCATATTATTAACATATAATATGAAAATAGTGTTTCCATTACCAACTCCTGTGGAACACTATTAGTCACCAGAAAAGCACCAGAATAGGCCACTTTATTCCCACTCTTTGCCTCCTGCCAGTCAATCAATTTCCTGTCCATTCTAGTGTAACTCAGGCAGGTGGGGCTCGTCAGGCTTGGACGGCAGCCCGCCTAGGAGAAGGAAAACTCTTACTTTAAACCTCCGCTGCCTTGCGACCCATACCAACTCACGGGAAAGACTTCAGGAGTAAACTCCGAGGAAGAAATCCAGAGCCGGGGTCCCTAAGGCAGTTTGATGTTGTTTACAACTTCACTCTGGGAACCTCTGCGACTGGTGCCAAAGTGTATCGGCGCTTGCCCTTCCCTTGGACTACATAAGTGACGTGGAGGGGGGGAACCCACTGCATGGGCAACAGTTGGTTCTTCAAATCTTCCTGCCCAGGCTTGTGGCCTGGAGAGGACACAGCCCACCAGAGATGCAAACCCAAGATCCCCTGGGATCGACGGCTGCCTACTACTACCAGTTTACTTCCTGTAATACCATGAACTGTTATCTTGTTTATCAGCTTCATGTGCAGCACCTTGACAAAGGCTTTTTGACGTAGATCAAACAAACCATTGAAAAAGGGAGATTCCTTTTTGATAAATGTGCAGATCTCTTGTGATTCACTCACTTAGTGTTTTATCTGAATTCTAATCAAGTTATTATCTTGAAGATGATTCCAGTCTCCTGTGATATAGTGCCTATAAAAAGTATTCACCCACCTTGGAAGTTTTTATGTTTCATTGTGTAACAGCATTGAATCACAGTGGATTTAGTTTGCCGTTTTTGAAACTGATCAACAGAAAGACACTCTTTCATATCAAAGTGAAAACAGATCTCTAGAAAGTGATCTAAATTACTTACAAACATAAAACACAAAATAATTGATTGCACAAGTATTCACCCCCTTCAAGTCAGTATTTAGTAGACGCACCTTTGGCAGCAATTACAGCCTTGAGTCTGTGTGGATAGGTCTTTATCAGTTTTGCACATCTGGACACTACAATTTTTCCCCATTCCTCTTCACAAAACTGCTCAAGCTCTGTCGGATTGCATGGGGATCGTTAGCGAACAGCCCTTTTCAAGTTTGCAGAGACACACCAGCAGTCACCAGTCTTCAGGCTGAGAAACAACCTTCCACCATCACCCACTGTTCCCATCATTAAGCCAATTGAGTATCCATTTTGTCAGGTCTCCCTCAATTCCATGTGATCTAACCATCTAGAGCAGCCTACCATGTGGAACCTTATCAAAAGCCTAACTGAAGTCCATATACATATACCATGTATACGGCCCTGGCCTCATCAAACTTTCTGGTCACAACATCAAAGAACTCAATTGTAAGACATGATCTCCCAAGGACAAAGCTGTGCTGATTGTCATTGATCAATCCCCATCTTTCCAAATGCAGGCAAGCCTCACAATCTCCTCAAGTAACATACCTATTGGTCTATGTATTTAATAACTGGAAGCAGGAACAAGCTGCTCCGCCCCTTGAAACTTCTCCAGAATTCAATTCCACTCTTACACTTGCTTTGCCATTAACTTCATTAACTTTTTCCATTATTCTTCTAATTGCTGACCTTCACTGTCTTTCAAAATTCATTTTTTATTTCTTCATTTTTTCATTCTACGTTCCATGTCACTACCCCTACCTCCCATTCCACCAGATTTTGCAGCTTCTTCTAGCCCCTCAAACCTTCTCAATCCCTTCATGCCTCTGTTTCTGGCTTCTTGTACTTTTCTGGTTTTAACTGCTCTACCACTGGTGCCTTTAGTTCGTTGGGGCATGAGCTTAGTAAAACTGACACTTCGACAAAACTTTCATCATCCTTCTGTCCTGATATTGCTCTCTGTGGCACAGTGTCAAATTTGATGACGTTTCTTTTGGGATCCTTGGAACATCTCACCTGGTCCCTCAACACCACCTCCTTTATCAAGGAAGCACAGCAACGTCTTCACCTCCTGAAGAGATTGAGATGGGCCAGGCTTCCTCCCCACCTACCCACATTCTAAACAATTTTTACAGTAGCACCATGGAGAGTGTCTTGTCTGGTGCAGAAATTGCAAGGCATCTGACCACAAAGGATTGCAAGGGCTGCTGAGAAGATCACTTCAACTCATCTGTGACATTTATCAGGAGTGCTGTAAATGCAGGGCCCTTAGAATTGTCAATGACCCCTTCCCCCCACCACCCATCCAACAATCTCTTTGACTTCTACCATCAGGCAGGATTAGGACAAGAACTGTTTGGATGAGAAATAGACTACTTAACTCCCTGCCGCCAACCAGATCTCTTTGCAAATGAAGTGCCACTGTTGTTATGTTGATTACTTTTTAACTTGTGTCATAAATGTACTTCATTATTAATAATAAACAGATGTTATTTGTTAATTTATCTGTGGTAATATTACTTTATGTGTTGTGTGTGAGTCATATGTGCTGGATCGTACAGCTTGGTGCAGAGGAATGCTGTTTTGTTCAAGGGTATACATGAGTACATGGTTGAATGACTATAACCCTGGTCAAGATGGCCCCTGCTATGATGCTCCTTCGGTGGGGGATTTGGCGGTGGTGTGCCTGTTCCGTTTTTGTTAGTTTGTTTGCGGGGGGGGCGGATTTGGGGGTTGATGATCATGCTGCCTTTCTCTTCTTTTTGGTTTCTTGGCTACCTGGAGAAGAAGAATTTCAGAGTTGCATACTTCGACAATAAATGAACCTTTGAATGTTTGAACTTGTGAGCCTCTGTAGCGCAGCGCCTTTACAGCTCAGAGTTCAGATTCAATACCGCTGTCACCACTAAGGAGTGCGCATGTCCTCCCCGTGGAATGAGTGTGTTTTCTCCGGGTGCTCTGGCATCCCCCCCACAGTCCAAAGAAGGACCAGCTGGTAGTTTAATTGCGCATTGTAAATTGTCCCATGATTAGGCTAGGTTTAAAATCGGGGGATGCCGGGCAGCGTAGCTTGAAGGGCTGGAAGGGCCTACTCCACATCGTAGCTCAATAAATAAATTAGTATGAACTCTTAAAGTTAAAAGCATCGAAACAGGTAAATAGAACATTCAGCTCTCAAGCTTGCTCAGCTATTGTTATGATCATGGATGATTCTCAATACCATTATTCCCCCACCCTCCCCATACCCCTTCATGCCGAAAGAACTAGCACTCCTTTGTTGAAGTTACCTCCTAACCCAGATTAAATACGTTGCTGATTTGCTAGTGAAGAATTGAACTGATTTCAAGATCACTTATTGTCATTCTTCAGTAAGAGTGTAAAGGAGAATGATATGATTGTTACTGCAGATCTGATACAGAATGAAAGAGCACGTAGACATAAAGAACATAATAACAAACTAAAAAAAACATAATAAATCTATAGCTAAAAACAATCCTATGTAACATAATGTACAAGTAATTGTTAGATACATGGCATCACAGGTAAAAATGCTGGCCTTCATTAATCGATGTACTGAGTACAGATATGAGATGTTATGTTGAAGTTGTATAAGATGTTGGTGAGGCCTAATTTAGAGTATTGTATGCAGTTTTGGTTACCTTCCTACAGGAAAGATGCAAACAAGATTGAAAGAGTGCAAAGAAAACTTTCAAAGATGTTGTCGGTCAGGATCTTTGTCCTTGGAATGTAGAAGATTGAAAGGCCATTTGATAGAGGTATACAAAATTATGGGGGTTGTAGATAGGGTAAATGCAAGCAGGCATTTCCCACTGATGTTGGAAAGATAACGTGTTAAGGGTGAAAGGTGAAAAGTTTAAGGGGAACATGAGAGGAAACTTCTTCACTCAGAGGGCTGTGAGTGTGGAATGAGCTGCCAGCATAAGTAGTGCATGTGAGCTTGGCTTCAACAATTAAGAGAAGTTTGGATAGGTACATGGATATTGGGGATATGGAGGGGTATGGTCATTGGGCGTAGGCAGTTTAAATGGTTTTGGCATGAACCAGATGGGCGGAAGGGCCTGTTTCTGTGCTGTACTTCTCTACGACTCTTTGACACAGACTGATTATATGTGCATGAAGTGCCACTAGGTGATGTGTATGTAGTGGTGGTAGGGTGTGGTGGAGTGGACTACTGGATGGAAGTGTTCTTCAGCCTAATGGTGCAAGGGGAAGTTACTCCTTTTGAGTCTAGTCGTCCTGGACTGAAAGCTGCATCCAAAAGACATTTTATATCTTGGTTGTCAAACTCAATCTGTTTTTTATTCTCTCCTGAAGATTCAGCCAGTCATTCCTTCCTGTTTTGCCGCAATATTGTCCGTGCCCCTGTAACTCACCATGAGGAGTTTACCTATATGCTCCAATCTGAGGAGACTTCAAAAGATATACTTTTCCTTAATTTATTCCTAATTTGAGTTTTGTACATCAAGGTGCCTCAAATAGAGTTCAGCACATCTTTTGAATCCATATCTGATATTTTGGGTTACTCATAGAAAAGGATTGAAGATATATAAAATATATATTTAATTTTAGTAGTAAATGAATTTTCAGCTGTTTCAATCAAAATGAACCAGGTTAGCATACTTAAATATAATGTTTTAAAAGTCATGCTGAAACAAAAGTTGCTCGATTGCATTAGCTTATGGCAGGTATTGTGTTTAGTGATCGATTTGAATTGTGACTGAGGTAAAATGGCTGGGATGTTGGGAAATGGGAGACAAAAGAGCTGTAAGTGCTGCAAATCTAGTCATGAAGAAGGGTCACAGCCAGAAACGTCCACTGTTTATTCATTTTCAAAGGTGCTGCCTGACCTGCTGAGTTCCTCCAGATTTTTGTGTGTGTTGCATAGGTCTCAGGAAAGCATCTACAGAGAGAAATGAATAGTCAACCTTTCAGATCATAACCCTTCACTGAGATATTTGGGAAGAACCTGTTTCCACACGACTGATGGAGATGGACATGTTCTAATTCCTGTAGACTTACAATGTCCTACTGCCCTAAGGTGGCATGGTAAACTCACTTCAAGTCATCTGGGAATATTGTCTTCAATACTTATAAGTGTGCTGCCAAGACGCCGAGAGGGTGGTGCACATATGGAGTGTGCTGCCAGTGGAAGTGGTTGAGGCAGGTACAATGACAATACTGAAAGACATATACTTGGATAGGAGTGGTTTAGAGGGTTATGAGGACAACTTGGACTAGCTTGGTGGGCATCGTGATTGGCAGGGATGAGTTGGGCTGAAGGGACTGTTTCTTTCCTGGATTTCTCTATAATCTATGACTGTGACTCTCACTGCATGTTTTATGGTTGGTGTCCGTCTTTGAACTCTGCTTCCAAAGTTTGGTTCCATTGAAATAATTATAATCACGTTTTGGAAGTGGAGTATGATGGACAGAGTTTGGTATGTCACATTTTTAGGGCAATTGTCATGGTCAGGTCCGTGAAATCTGCATTCCGGTTCACGGTCCGGTCCGTGGACTCAGGACTCCGTGTCTTCCAGCTATCCCTTGTTTAAGTTAATCATAGGCACCTGATTCCCATCTTTGGGCTTGCAATATAAGTAGCCTTGGGATTGTGTGTGAGCTGCTGCTTTGTCTTGTCAGTTCCCTTGGGAGCAATCTGCTGATGGAAGGCTAGTGAAACCATTCATGATCTCTAGGCCTGGTTGTATGACCACTGCTTCATGGAGCCTTGTTGCCACTTGTTGGAGTGGTCTTTGCAGTATAGATTCAGCTGTTTCCCGGGCCAGTTGAGTGGCTGCCAGCCACTCCAAGCTAGGTAGAGATCTGGCTGTTTCCGTAGCCAGCTGAGGTTGCTGGCTAAACTGAGACTTGGAGCTTCCCTGGAGCAGAGATGGAACTGTCTGTTGTTCTTTGGTGTTTGTCTCTTCTTGTCCTCGCCTCCGTGGGGTAAGCCAGGCCGTTTTGCCATTGCCCTGAGGAGGGTCCTGTCTTGTCTTGTTCTTGCCTCTGTGGGGTAAGTCAGGCTGTTTTGCCATTGCCCTGCAGGGGGGACCTGTCTTGTCTTGTCCTTGCCTCTGTTGGGTAAGACTGGTTGTTCTGCTTTACCTGATGGACAGACCTGTCCCACCTTGGTGTGAAGATGAAGTTGAGTCCCGGCTTGTTGTAGGATAAGTCCTGGCTCCATGTTTATGTTCTGTCCTGTCTCATGTTAGTGTTGTGTTAAAGATGAGTCCCGGCTTGTCAAAGGATAAGTCCTGGCTCTATGTTGATATTTGGTTCCCAGTCTGTCTCTGAACTCCAAGAACCCCAGCCTCGCGGATCCCGCGGCCAAGCTCTAAGAACCCCAGCCTCGCGGATCCCGCGGCCAAGCTCTAAGAACCCCAGCCTCGCGGATCCCGCGGCCAAGCTCCAAGAACCCCAGCCTCGCGGATCCCGCTGCCAAGCTCAAGTCCCGAGACCCCAGCCGGCAGCCAAGTCATGTCCTTGTCTGGTTCCGGGGTCTGAGCCTGAGGCAAGACCCAGGTTCTGGGTCCTTGTCCAGTCTCGGGCTCAGAGTCCAAGCCTTGTCTCCTAGTCCATGGTTCCTAGTCCTGGTCCCGCTTTCCCTAGCCCAACTCTGCGTTCTTGTCCCCGCTCCTTACCTGAATCCTGTCACGTCCTTACTCTAGTCAAGTCCTGTTCCTTGCACTTCAGTATCTGTGTCTGGCATTTGGTCCAATCCCAGCACCCCCTTTGTGACAGCAATAGCAAGTTATTAACTCAAAATGCACAACTTTAAATCTCCCCATATCTTTATTCCTTATCAACACACACACACAAAATGCTGGAGGAACTCAGCAGCTCAGGATGCTGTCTGATCTACTAAGTTCCTTGAACATTTTGTGTGTGTTGCTTTGGATTTCCAGAATTGTTGGAATCTCGTGTCTTTATTCCTCATATTTTCATTCCCCAATTCTGTATTCTGCTGTTCTGATGCAATGATCACTCTTACCCTAGCACCTTACTCCATTCTGTGTGGACTTGTTCTAAACCACTATTGCTCCATCCCCAGAACCCCAACCTTTCAAAGACTCCCAGAATCTTTTCACTTTTGCTGCACATATTCTCCAGTTCCTTGCCACTTCCTTTTCTCTCTCTTCACCAGGTTCTCTGTACAGAATCATCAACTTTTTGCCAATTTAAGTTGTCTTTGGTTCCCCAATTTCTGATTCTTCGAAAAAAAAAAAAAAAAAAAAAAAACACACACTAAGCCTTTCTCTTTTTCCCATATAAAGGATTTTCACGTAGCAGGGCCCAAGAGACTTATTGCCAACCTCAGCTCTCTAGCACAACAGTATGACCTTTTCAAAGGGTCAGAGTGGTTTGTGACCATGTTAAACTTCTAACTCAATTAGGGACTTCTAATTCCTTGCTCAGCTTCTTGTCGTAAACAAGAACCAGTCTTTGGTTCTAATGTAAATTGAAAGCAATAACAGTCTGAAATTAAAAGGACAGTGTTGCAAACAATTAACTATGGTTGTGTTGTTTGCACCATTGTGACTCAGCTCAAAGGATCCTGAAAACTAGACAGATATTGTCAGTTAGCACATCAAACGTGGTCACAGGCATGATCATTCAATCTCTGGAATCTTTGTGTCCTCAGAGAGTAACCCCTACTGCATTAAGTTTGTGTGCCTGCAGTCTCTGACCAAGAAACTTTCAGATCATCTGTGTGGATACTTTGTCCCAGTGAGGAGCGAGGTATCTGAAAAAATATCACTGGCAATATGTCAAATAGTAGAAAAAGAATATAAATATTAGAAAGCATTTAGGATTGTTAGGAATGACAAAGATGGGGTGATAGAAAGAAGAACTAGAATTCGTTCATCAACCTTCAGTTTCTGCAACAGACCTGCCACCTGTAAGTTCACTTGCAACAGGTTGGTATGTTTGCTTAGGTTTGTAAGAATTATACCTGTGTTTTAAAATCCTTTGTAGTTTATAAATCTTCTGCAATTTGGAAATCTTTCATTAATCAGAAATCCTCTTTGAGGATGTGTATTAAGAACTATTTCTCTAAAATTAAACTTGTATCAGTAAATATAAAATAAACTGTGTTCAAACGAGTTTGTTAGATGGAAGTTTCTCCTCCTTGGTAGGAGAGGGGAACTCACCAAACAAGCAGCAGGTATTAGCAGCTCGACCGCACCACGGAGACTAGATAGGGAATTCACCTAGTTTTTGAAGAGTAGGTTGATGTAGTATAACTGCCTATAGTGAGGTTACCCATAGATACCTATTGGATAGGGCTGAAAATCTCCTTTTGAGTTTATGGCTTTGTGGACAGTGAGCACAGCACCATCACACCCAGTTCTGATGAAGGGACCTGGACTTGAAATATTAACCGTTACACTTTTTTTAATATGCTTCCTGACCTGATTGCTTGCTACAGTTTGTTTATATCTTAAACCATTATCATCATCTTTTGCCCCCCAGTCTTTGCTACTTCACAATTCAGGCACCTAAATCCTAAAGCTGATCTACTTTTTGTCTGTACGTTGTTTTCTGGGCTGTGACCATTCCCCAGTTTGGTGACGTAATATAAAATCCAATAAAACAAAATTGAGTTACTGCCTGTGGACTGCATAAGATAATAATATCATCCAAAGTTATGCAGTCAGACAAAGACAAAGCTGCTTCTAAATTAATTCCTAGCCCTTCACCTCTATATGTAAGATTAGATGGCAATGCTAAAATCATATTGAAAGAGCTCTTTAGACAAGAAGACTAAAAGCATTGAGAATTTACAAGTAGTGTATCAGATGTCTTAAATCCTGTAAATACTATTCCCGTAAATGGTAATGTATATTCAAGAACATGAAACTTGTTTACACCATTAAGTTTTTGAAGAAAGATCAGTTGGACCAGTGAAGGAACATGCCAGTGATATTTAAGATCATGAATGTCCATGTCTCTGGAGGTGAGTTTGAACCCCTTACTCATAGATGGAGAATGGAGTATGTTTACCAATCTTCTCCGAGGAGTGTCACCTTGTCATGGTGGAGATGCTTCTGAGTTTCTGAGATCGAGAGTGATCCCACCTGGGGCTTAGCTCCTGCTAGGGTCACCCTGGGCGGGTAAGGTCAAGGGGCAAGACCTCAACAGTGGAAGGTGATGACTCATCACAATGGCAGTGAAGATGGAGGACTGCTGCAGAAGTGACGAGTCCCAGGTGTCTTGCACTCCATGCCACTGGACCCTATCTCGATCTGTCCAGGACCGTATGGTGGTTGCCCGTGCATCAACTTCCCCACGTTAAACAGTCAGTCATAGATGTTCTCCATTAAGGCAATAACTCCATGAGAGGGCATCGTACTCGACTTGAGTGATCACATTAACTAACTAACGGAACTACAAACTCAGCCACGATTTTCTGGCCTATAGTAGTGAGTACAGATTATTTATCATGTGTGCTTCACAACCATGCAGTGAAATGTATTGTTTGCGTTAAAAATCAGCGCAGCCGAGGCTGTGCTGAAGCCATGTTCTGGTGCCAACATTGCTTGGCAGAGCAACACAGAACATAACAAAACAGAATGCAATGAGAACCATCTTTGGCATCAACCACAGGAGCTGCCAATTACCAAACACCAGACTTCGAGCTCCATACTCACTGATGATGGACCTCAAACTCTAGACATCGAACTACAATCTCAGCAATTTGTGAACCCAGGGGATCAACAGACCTTCCTCATCCTGCCTGCACAGAACTCAGACTCTGAAACCCACTAACAACTTGCTAACCCTGGGGAATCCACCAGCCTTCATCCACGCTGGTCTGTCAGTCCGACAACCGGACGGACATCCTGCGAGTTGTGTCGAACATTAAAAACACTTCACTTGGTCAAGGTACTGCAGGAATATCATCCCTAATATAGGCTTCGCCAAATTGCAGGTCACCCTTATGCGCAGCAATGGTGCTGTGGATTGTGTAGTTGCCTTGCTGACTAGGGTTCAGTTCAGACCTTGGGTGACCCCTGTGTGACCTTTGCACATTCACCCTGTGACTATGTGGGTTTCTTTAGGATATTCTGAACTCTTCTCACATCCTAGAATCCTATTAAGCCAAAAGGCCACTTAAAAATTATAGGTAATTTATAGCCACCAAATTGGCCACTACAAAGCCACTCTAAGCTTCCTTTAATATCTAACAGACCTCTCATGTCAATATCCTAAAATTGGTAACATGGTGTCAAGTTGCTACTGAGTTTTGGATGAAAAATCGAGAGCGGAATATGGTCCTTTCCCTGTAGGACTACTCCTCAGTGGAGCAGGCTGCCTTCGGCACATCAGAATCAGGTTTATTACTACTGGCTAATAGTATGTCATCAAATTTGTTATTTTCTGACAATAATAAGATGTAAGACATAAAAATATTACTAAACTGCAATAATCAATAAGTAAATAAATATTGTGAAAGACAAATAGCATGGTAGTGTTTATGGACCATTCAGAAATCTGAAGTTAGAGTGAGAAAATGTGTTCCTAAAATGCAGAGTTTGAGTCTTTAGACTTCTGTACCTCCTGTGTAATGGTAGTAGCATGTCATGTCCTGGGTGGTGATGGTCTTTAATGATGGATGCTGTCACTTTGAGGCTCCACCTTTGGAAGAAGTCCTCGATGATGGGGAGGGTTGTGTCTGTGATGGAAATGGCGGAGTCGACAACCCCCTGCAGTCTCATTCCATCCTGCACTTTCGAGCCTCCATAACAGGTGGTGATGCAACCAGTCAGAATGTTCTCCACTCTCTATCTATAGAAATTTGCTAGTTGTTGTTGAGTGGCTTACCAAGCTGGCATGTTAGCTTGCAGGCGTTTCATTATCCAGCAAGGCAACATCATCAGTGCAACTTTGAAGGAAATGTTGGTGATTTATGTTGTTCATCTTTTATGTCTCCTGTGACTACTCTGTGTGTGTGTGTGTGTGTGTGTACCATTTCTATTGGTTACTGATTATGTAATCTGCAATTGATTTGTTAAAATCCGGTTAGGTGATAATTGTTATCCAGGCTGTGTTAGTCATCAATTCGACTGGACCAATGTCACTATCCTAGGCCAAGCCCGTCAACGACAAGCCCAAGAATTCTTAGAGGCTTTGTTCTCCACACAGAATTCTATCATCAAGCACATCGAAGTGAACCCATTTTACATCCCACTTCAGTGTCAAGTTGTCAGTCCAGAGCCAAGCACTGATGATGTTGCCTAGCGTCCTCAACCCGAGCTGCAAATCTTTTCTAACATCTTAAATTTGCTAGTCTTTGGCAACATGCCAAATCTCCTAATTTATCACATCCATGATATCCAAGCACAAATTCTTAAGTTTGGAAGATTTTAAATCAGAATCCTAATCATCAGAATAAAAGTGGTATAACAATGCTCTTCAAATCTACTTCAACCAGATGCATTTGAAAATTGTCAGTGTACGAAATTCACTAGATTTATGCTCGGGGACAAGAACATGATAATAACCTACAGTCTTTTGCTAAAATAATGCTCAGTTCACAACACACTCCATTATTAATGCACATATTGTCCAGTATGTCAAGTCAAGGAAGAGAATACATGTGATTTGCTGGTTAATTTATGTGGCTTCTTCATAAACCGTCTGAAAATGGGAGTTCAGCCTCATCCTTCTTGAAAGTTTTAAGGACTTGTTGAATTTGCAAATTAGAGCAAATGTGTAGCTGAAAGCTGTGGTCAATTGTTAATGGAGCCACCACTTTTAATGAAATAACGGGAAATGCCATGCCAATCAACATAGAAATGGAACAATATAAACTAATTGGATTCAGAGATCTATAGAATCACTTCATTAAATTTCTGAATTTTAATTTGAGTTGTTTAATTTCTTAACTATCCCTTTCCACCTTTATTATTTTCTTTTAAAGACTTTATTACCCTTTCTGTTACACAAGACATTCTGCGGGAGCTGGAAATCCACGTTAACAGACAGAAAATGCTGGAGGAACTCAGCAGGGTTGGGTAGTACCCATGGAAATGAACAGCCAATATTCTGGACCAAGACCCTGAATTCAACTTATTTCCCTCTCTTGACTTTGTTTCTTTCCTGATCTTTAAATTGTCCCTGATTTTGGAGGCAGAATATCAGCCCCAGTATTCTCCATGGTCCCAAATGTCTCCAAAATCTGGAGAATGTAATTTAGAAATTTAAAAATAAATAATCTGTTGGAGCACGCAGCAGTTTAAGCAGCAGCTGTGGGGGAAATTGCACCAATGTGACCCATTAACATTTTAACCTGTATGTCATTGTAGGACACTGATGTACCTGGAGGAAATTCAGAGAATCATTTAGAGAATGGTACGGTATTGAGGAGTGTGGTAGGACAAAGGGTCTGGGAATACTGATCCACAATTCTATGGAAGTGTCATCAAAGGTACATGGGACTGTAAGGAGAACTTTTGGCACATTGGCCTTCATGAAGCAATGTACTGAGTACATGTGTTGGGATGTTATGTTGCATAGTCATTGGTGAGGCCAAATTTGGAGAATTTTATGCAGTTCTGGTCACCTATCTTACAGGAAAGATGTCAATAAGATTGAAAGACCACAGAGAAAATTTACAAGGATGTTGACCTGAGTCATAGGGAAAGGTTGAATAGGTTAGGATTTCATTCCTTGGAGTGTATGTGAATGAGGGGTGATTTGATTGAAATTCAAGATTGTTTAAATAAATTTCCAGTACAAAAGTGTAAGGGAGCATGCAATAATTGCTACTCCAGATCTGATACAGCTCCAAAAAAATCACAATAAGATAAAGATCACAATAATAAAGAAAAACATTATATATATCTAAGTTCGCATATATAGATGGATTGTGTGTCCAATACATGATGCTAGATAGGACTGCCTGTACATAAGGTGACTGGCAGGAAGTGATAAAGCAGTGGTTGTGTGAGCTGTAGAGCAGTGGGTTAGTGGGTGGAGGTGTTAACTACCTTACTGCTGAGGGAAAGTAAGTGTTCTTGAGCAGGTGTCCCCAAATTATTTTGCACCGCAAACTGGTTTAATATTGACAATATTCTTGCGGACTGGGGGGGGGGTAGGGTTGCCAACTTTCTCACTGTGTTTACCCCCGAGAAAGACTACCATGACCATAAAGCCTTGCGTGGGCACTTGGGTGCACATGGGTGACTTGCGCATGCGTGTACACGCCGATTTTTTTTCTACAAATCAGTTTTTGGCGATTCTGTTCAGTGAAACTACACTGTACATACATTATTTCTACTTTACATAGGCTGTGTATTTATCATATCATTCCTGCTTTTACTATATGTTAGTGTTATTTTAGGTTTTATGTGTTATTTGGTGTGATTTAGTAGGTTTTTTTTGGGTCCGGGAAAGCTCAAAAATTTTTCACATATAAATTAATGGTAATTGATTCTTCACTTTACACCATTTCGGCACGAAAGGTTTTATAGGAATGCTCTACCTTAGCGGGGGAAATACGGGACAAGGGCGGTCCCATATGGGACAAACCAATTTAGCCCAATATATGGGATGTCCCGGCTAATACGGGACAGTTGTCAACCCTAGTGGGGGGGGGGGGTGTTAATCATGACCGGAATATAGGTGATAAGTCAACTAAAGGTCACTTATAAGTGGCTAATACACTCAATTTCATTTCTAAAAAGGTTTATCTAACGAATTTAATATTAAACACACCGCATATTTTCCTCGCATGAATATAGTGATAAGTCAATTATAAGTCACTTAAGTCAATAGCATCATAACATTTTAAGTAACGTTTGGATATTAAACACACAGCACATATTTTCCTCATATTAACATATAAGATCATTGCAACACACCAATATCGTTGAATCAGTGGGAGCCCTGGGCTTGTTTCCCTGCAACAAGACGGTCCTATCGAGGGGTGATGGGAGACAGCGATATTCGAAGGGTATTCCTTATGTCCAGTCTATTCCGCAATTTAGTTTTCATTGCATTTATTGCAGAAAACCCCGCAGAGATATGTTGGAAATGGAAGCAACGTTTTCAGTGCTTTCGTGGCTATCTCAGGATATTTAGCCTTGACTTTGATCCAGAATGCTGGCAGAGATGTTATGTCAAACATACTTTGAAGCCTGCTGTCATTTGCAATCTTGAGGAGTTGATCTTCTTCCCGTGCTGACATGGATGACACGTGCGTCCAAGTTCAACAGTGAGCGTGACAGAGATTGAGGAAGGGTGCAGCTGACTCACATCACCAAGTCATATCGTTTCCTCGCAGCCTGGTACCGGTCCGCGGCCCGGTGGTTGGGGACCACTATTCTTGAGTCTGGTGGTCCAGGCGTAAATGCTACCATAAGACATAGGAGCAGAATCAGGCTGTTCAGCCCATCAAGTCTGCTCCACTATTCCATCATGGCTAATCCTGGATCACACTCAACCCCATACACCTGCCTTCTCACCCTAACCTTTGGTGCTCTGACAAATCAGGAAACTATCAATTTTCGCTTTAAATATATCCACAGTCTTTGTCTTCAGCGCAGTTTGTGGCAGAGGATTCCATAGATTCACTACCCTCTGGCTAAAAAAATCCTCCTTACCTCTTCTAAAGAGCTTCTCCTCAATTTTGAGGTTGTGCCCTCCTGTTCTGAATACCCTCACCATAGGAAACATTCTCAGCACATATGTCCAAAGATAAGTTAGCGCGTTTTTACTCGCATATTAATCCTTTCTGTGATAGATGTTCGGGGCAGATAGCCTCTTTAACTCATATGTTTTGGTCTTGCCCTACTTTGGAAACTTTTTGGAGAGATATTTTCAATATTATTTCTAAGGTATTAAATATAGATATCTCTCCTCACCCTATTACTGCTATCTTTGGACTACCTAAAATTTCTAGTAATCTTTCCCCTTCAGCCCGTAGAATGATTGCATTTCTTACTTTAATGGCGAAAAGATGTATTTTACAACATTGGAAAGAGCTTAATGCTCCAACTACCTTTTTTTGGTTTTCTCAGACGATTTTATGTTTGAATCTGGAGAAAATTAGAAGTAACCTTTATGATTCTTCATTTAAATTTGAACAGATTTGGGGACCTTTTATTCGATATTTTCATTTAATGTAATATTTACCCTTCTTGTTTTTTTTTCACTGTTTTAATGGAGGTCGGGATTGAGGACGTGATTTTAAGTTTAACTCTGTTTGGTTTCAAGTTAGCCCATTGCTTTGCTTTGCTTTTAGTTAGTTGCACGGTGGGTTTTTTTTGGGGGTTTTTTTTTTCTTTTTTTCCATTGATATATATAAAATCTAGTATACTATTATGTTATCTTGGTTTCTTATGCTTAAATTACATTGTTTGTAGTATTTTCTTTTTGGTATTGTTATCTTTTGGAATTTTATTATACTTTAACATTGTATTAATGTTTATATGGCTTACCTTTTTTGTATACTTACTCAATAAAAAGATTTAAAAAGAAAGAAAAAGGAAACATTCTCTCCATATCTACCCTATCTAGTTCTTTCAACGTTTGGTAGGTTTGAATGAGATCACCCCACATTCTTTCAAATTCCAGTGAGTACAGGCCCAAAGCTACCAAACGCTCCTCAAATATTTACATAGAAAATAGGTGCAGGAGTAGGCTATTCGGCCCTTCGAGCCTGCACCGCCATTTATTATGATCATGGCTGATCCTCCAACTCAGAACCCCGCCCCAGCCTTCCCTCCATACCCCCTGACCCCCGTAGCCACAAGGGCCATATCTAACTCCCTCTTAAATATAGCCAATGAACTGGCCTCAACTGTTTCCTGTGGCAGAGAATTCCTCAGATTCACCACTCTCTGTGTGAAGAAGTTTTTCCTAATCTCGATCCTAAAAGGCTTCCCCTCTATCCTCAAACTGTGGCCCCTCATTCTGGAACCCCTTTATTTCTGGAATCATCCTCATAAACCTTCTCTGGACTCGCTCCAGTAACAACACATTGTTTCTGAGATATGGGGCCCAAAATTGTTAACAGTACTCCAAGTGAGTCTTGACTAGTGGCTTATAAAGAGTCAGCATTATCTCCTTGCTTTTATATTCTATTCCCCTTGAAATAAATGCCAACATTGCATTTGCCTTCTTTACCGCAGACACAACCTGTAACCTGTAAACATCAGAGGTGCAAAGGGACTTAGGAGTCCTCTTGCATGAGGACTCCTAAGTCCCTTTGCACCTCTGATGTTTGAAACATCTCCCCATTTAGATAATAGTCTACACTATTGTTCCTTTTACCAAAAGCCATTATCATACATTTCCCAACGCTGTTCCATCTGCCACTGTTTTGCCCATTCTTCCAATTTGTATCAGTCCTGTTGTAATCGCATTGCTTCCTTCCTCAGCACTACCTACCCCTCCAAACTTTGCCGCAATTCCATCAATTCCATAATCCAAATCATTGACAAACAATGTGAACAGTACCGATCCCAATACTGACCTCTGAGGAACACCACTAGTCATTAGCATTCAATCAGAAAAGGCCCCCTTTATTCCCACTCACTGCCTCCTGCCTGTCAGCCATTCCTCTATCCATGCCAGTATCTTTCCTATGTAGCCTACTCCCTGATGATAGTGGGACGAAGAGTCCATGGGCACTTTTCTGTATATAGACTATGCATGTCCTTGATGGCTGGCAGACTAGTGCCAGAAATGTATTGGGCAGTTTGGATTACCCGTTGTAGAGATTTCCTGTCCAACACAGTGCAGTTTCCGTACCAAACAGTGATGCAGCATGTTATCATGCTGTCTGGCACACTAGATTATGAGTGGTCTGGGCAGGCTTTGTCCATCGAGGTTGGGTCAGGCAATAGCAGGGTGAAAAGTATCGGAGGACTGTGAGAGTGTGGAACCAGCTGCTAACTGCCAGCTGAAGAGGTGGATGCAGGTTCATTTGCAGCATTCAAGAGAAGGATAAGAGAGGCCTGGAGGGTAACGGTCTGGGTGTGAGCTGATGGGACTAGACAGAAAACCAAGTCGGCATGGATTAGATGAGCTGAAGGGCCTGTAGCTGGTTTAAATGCGCTGAAAGGCCTGTAGATGTCCAGTTGGGCTGAAGGGCCTATAGATGTCCAGATGGGCTGAAGGGCCTGTAGCTGGTCTAGATGGGCTGAAGGGCCTGTAGATGTCTAGATGGGCTGAAGGGCCTGTAGCTGGTTTAGATGCGCTGAAAGGCCTGTAGATGTCTAGTTGGGCTGAAGGGCCTGTAGATGTCCAGATGGGCTGAAGGGGCTGTAGTGCCCTGCATCTCTTTGACACAGTGATTTCAATGGAGATGGTTGGGTAAATATTCAGGGACAAACACAAAGATAAATTTGCTCTTACATTTTAAGTGATTCATTTTACTTTATGAAATTTTAATTAACCTTCATTTTTAACTGAATTTATGAAAACATTTTTAAAAATTTTATAGTAATTACTTTAGTTTCAACAGATGCTCTTAATAAGACCATAATATATAGAAGCAGAATTAAGCCATTTGGCCCATCGAGTCTGCTCAGCCATTTCATCATGGCTGATCTAATTTCCTACCTTCTTCCGATACCTTCTCCCATCATACCCTGACCAATCAAGATTCTATCAACCCCTGCCTTAAATATGCATAAAGACTTGGCCTCTTCAGCTGCGTGTGGCAAAGAATTCCACAGATTCTCCACTCTGGCTAAAGAACTTCCTCCTCAGCTCCATTCTAAATGGACACCCCTCTATTCTGAGGCTCTGTCCTCTGGTCTTAGACATTCCCACTGTAGGAAACATCCTCTCCATATCCACTCTATCGAGGCCTTTCACTATAAGATAGGTTTCAATTAAGTCACTCCTCATTCTCCTGAATTTATCTGGCTCAGAGCTATCAAACATTCTTCATATGACAAGTCATTCAATTCTGGAATCATTTTCATGAACCTCCTTTGAACCCTCTCCATTTTCAGCACATCCTTTCTAAGAATAAGGGTCCAAAACTGCTCACAATGCTCCAAGTGAGGCCTCACCAGTGCTTTATAAAGTCTCAAAATTACTTGCTTGTACATTCTAGTCCTCTTGAATGAATGCTAATGTTGCATTTGCCTTCCAGACCACAGGCTCAACCTGAAAATTAACCTTTAGGGTATCCTGCACAAGTACTCCCAAGTCTCTTTGTGCTTCAGGTTTTTGCATTTTCTCTCCATTTAGAAAATAGTCAATCCTCTCACTTCTTCTACCAAAGTGTATGACCGTACACTTCCCGGCACTGTATTCCATCTGCCATTTCTATGCTAATTTTCCTAATCTGCCAAAGTCCTTCTGCAGCCTCTCTACTTCCTCAAAATTATCTGCCCCTCTACCTATCTTCATATGGTCTGCAAACTTTGCAACAAAACCATCAATTCCATCATCCAAATCATTGACATATAACATAAAAAGAATCGGTACCAACACGGACCCCTATAGAATACCAAGAGTCACCTGCAGTCAACTAGAAAGGTTCCCTTTATTCCCATTCTTTGCCTCCTGCTAATCAGCTACTGCTTTCTCCATGCTAGAATCTTTCCTGTAATTCCATGGCCTCATAGCTTGTTAAGCAGCCTCATGTGTGGCACCTTGTCAAAGGCCTTCTAGAAACCCAAGTGCACAACATCAACTGATTCTCCTTTGTCTATCCAACAGATTTGTCAGGCAAGATCTTCCCTTGAGGAAACCTTGCTAACTAGGGCCTATTTTATCATATGCTTCCAAATACCCTGAAACCTTATCCTTAATAATTGACTCCCAACATCTTCCCAACCACTGAGCTCAGATTAACTGGCCTATAGTTTCCTTTCTTCTGCTTGTCTTCAAGAGCAGAGTGACATTTGCAATTTTCCAGTCTTCTGGAACCATCCAGAATATAATGATTCTTGAAATATCATTACTAATGCCTCCACAATCTCTTCAGCCATCACTTTCAGAACCCTGGGGTTTAAACAATCTGATCTAGGTGAGTTATCCACCTTCAGACCTTTCAATTTCCCAAGAACTTCTCTCTAGTAACAGTAACTTCACACACTTCTTGCCCCCTGACACCTGGAACTTCTACCATCCTGGTAATGTGTTCCACAGTGAAGACTGATGCCAAATACTAATTCAGTTCATCTGCCATCTACTTGTCACCCATTAGTACCTCTTCAGTATCGTTTTCCAGTGGTCTGATATCCACTCTCACTTCTCTTTTACACTTTATCTATCTCAAGGAACTTTTGATATCCTCTTTAATATTATTGGATAGCTTACTTTCTTTGTCCATTTTTACCTTCTTAGTGACCTTTAACTGTTTTTTTTAAAAACCTCCTAATCCTCTAATATCCCAATAATTTTTGCTCTATTATATGCCCTCTCTTGGCCTTTATGTTGGCTTTGACTTATCTTGTTAGCCATGATTGTGTCATCCTTCCTTAAGAATACTTCTTCCTCTTTGTGATGTATATAACCTATGCCTTCCAAATTGCTTCAAGAAATTTCAGCCATTGCTACTCTGCTGTCATCCCTGCCAGTGTTCTTTTCCAATCAATTCTGGCTTTCTCTTGCCTTTGTAATTCCCTTTACTCCATGATAACATTGAAGCATCTGACATTAGCTTCTCCTTCTCAAATTTCAGGGTGAATTTGCTCATTTTATGACCGTTTTTTCCTCAGGTTTTTTTTTTACCTTAAGCTCTCTAATCTTATGATTATCTGACTACAGCTCTCTAATCTTATTATTGGATGTTTTAAAACCATGGTTTTGAAATCAAGAAGCTGAGTGAATAGACTTGAGGTGAGAGGGGAGAGATTTAATAGGAACCTGCCGGGCAATATTTTCACCTAGTGGGTGGACAGTATATGGAATTAAGTGACAAGATATCCTTGTTGTGTTGCTGAGATTACACTTCTGGTCTGTAGGATGTGGAGTCGGAGCAAGATGCCAATGTAATTGTTTCACTGTCTTTGGTGTTGGTGTTGGCTTATTATTGTCACATGTATAGTACCAAGATACAGTGAAAGGCTTGTCTTGCATATTGTTTACATGGATCAAGTGATTACACAGAGCACTTTCCTGGAATAGGGGTAGCCAACCATTGTTATGACATGGACCCCTACCATTAATGACAGGTCTGTGAATCCCAGATTGGGAACCCCTGATCTAGGAAAAGGAAAGGTGCATCGCATCCGGTGTTTCTCCGGTTAGCGGACAATTTCCCTCCACGCCTCTCTGACATAGTGGGGAACCATGTACGAGGCAAGCTACAGCAGTGGTTTTCCATTGCCTTCTGCCACGTGATCACCAGCTGGTAAGAGATTACCAGCTTGTAACCCAGCACGGATGGAAAGCATGCAGGGGAGCTGGGTGGATTTGTACTCGGGACCTTACATCCTGAAGTCTGGCACTGGTGCCACTACACCACCAGCTGGGCCCCTGATCTAGAATAAGGTGAAATAATAACGATGCAGACTATAGTGTAAAAGCTACCAGAAAAGTTCAGGGCGGATAGACGATAAAGTACAAGATCATAATAAGGTAGATTGTAAGGTCAAGGATCATTTTATCGCAAAGAGGTCCATTCAAGAGTTGAACATCAGTGGGTGAGACCCTGTCCTTGATCCTTGTGGTACCAGATCTTCAGGTGCATTTTCTGCCTGATGGTAGAAGAGAGAAAGGAGAGTATATGTTTGGGGTGGATAGGGTCTTTGTTACACACATTTCTGGAGGATGAGGGCTCGACTGAGTTGGATATGACCCATAGGTTCTTGGTAAGATGAGATGCAAACTTTTTCCACTCAGTTTCCCTGAATGTTGAAACTCATCCTTCCCCTCTATTGTTCTAGAAATAGTTTTTTGATTGCCTTCTTTGTGTAATCCTCAGTCTAGCTGCATCTTTTCAACTACTAACAGCTAATAATAACTTGTCACTGGTAATGGCACCCTCCTCTGCACGTCAGTCCTCAGAGACCCAGGTTCAAACGTGACTTGCAGTGCTGTTTGTGTGAAGTTTGCATGTTCTCCCTGTGACCGTATTTGTCAATGTTAGCCTCTCTTTGGGATTTTAAACTGAGGTCCATTCACTCAGAAGGAGGTGGAGAAAGGTTTTCAGGAGTATTAAGTTTTCTGGGACCACCGGTAGATCCACTGCTTCATATTTCCACCGGTCCACATTGAATCCTCACCTCGGGTGCTGTCTGGTTAGAGTTCTCTCCGTGACCAAATGGATCTCCTCAGGTGCTCCAGAATCCTTCCACATCTCAAAGGTGTGCATGTTTGCCAGTTAAATGGTCACTGTAAATTGCCTCTAGTGTCTGGGCAAGTGGAAGAATCCAGGAAGAATTGCAGGAAGTCAGAATCAGAATGAAAATCAGGTTTATTTATCTGATTTATATATATATGGCAGGGGTTCAGTGCAAGACATAAACATATTAACATGGTTTACAATAAAAAAAAACTAACGCAAATGAAGAAGAGTGATGTAGTGTTATTGGGATCATGAACCAGTTCAGAAATCTGATGGCGGAGACAAAGACACAATTCCTTAAACATTGGGTGAGCATCTTCTGCTCCTGTATGTCCTCCCTGATAATAATGCGGAGAAGAAGGCATGACCCAGTTGGTAAGGGTCCTTAATGATGAATGCTGCCTTCTTGAAGCACTGCCATTTAAAGATAAGCTCAATGTGGGAGAGGCTAGTGCCCATGCTGGATCGGACTGAGTTGACAATCCTCTGCAGCATCTTTTAATCCTGTGCATTGGAGCCTCCACACCAGGGTAATGGTGCAACCGGTCTGCGTGCTTTCCAAAGAGCCTGTGGTGACAGACTTCACATGACCAACAGCCACTGGTGTGCTTTCTTCATGATCACATTGATATGTAGAGCCCAGGACAGATCCTCCGTCAGCTAAATTAATCAGCTACTATCACTATGTTTAAAGGCAAGGCACTGAAGGATATGGACCTAATGATGGCAAACAAGTCTAGTCATAGAGTCATACAGCACAGAAGAACCTTCAGCCCATCTTTTCCATGCTGACCAAGATTCCCATCCAAGCCATTCTCATTTTCCCATGTTTGACCACATCTTTCTAAACCATTCCTATCCATGTTCCAGTCCAAATACCTTTTAAATCTATGTGTCACAACCACCTTCACTGGTAGCTTATTCCATAGACTGTTCATTCACCTGTTTGGGCTGCAAAGGTGGTGAGACACAGCAATGCTTTGCAGGCAGCAAGCAAAACTACTAACAATTCTACTAAATGTACTTTCTCGGGACTACAATCACTGTAATCTGCAGCCTGTAATTTCCACTGGGGGATGGGCTTTTGAACCATCTGTACGACCTGGTGTTTCTGTGGTATCCTGAATTGGAGTCCAGCTGTGGCAGCCATTGCTGGAGCGGACTTGGGGCCAGGTTGATACATCTGGCAAGAACAAAGTGGCGGCACTCACCCGAGAGTGGAAACAAAGCCAGATTTAAAAGGTTGTCATTGAGGGTGAGGGCAGAGGGCAAATCGGTGTTCAGCTCACTCATCCAGGAGGCTTTTCTCGCCTCAGTGCTGAACTGAATCTGCAACCATTAGGCTCCTGGACTGTCTGCAGTGCTGAACTGGCTCTGTGGCTCTGCAGTTTATGTTCTGTGTGTAACCCTCAGGTTCGCCCGGTGGTGTTAGTCTGGAGAAGACAGTCTCTGGCCTCACCAAACGTGTGAAATCTGAATTGCAAAACCTCTTGTTTGTGTGGATACTGTGTGATCTGTTCCCCATTACAAGTCAGTACCACAAAACAACAAACAGTACACCATGTGCAATTAAATGATTGATTTAGCTTTATGATTATTAATTTGACTAAAGGGTAGGTAAAGGAAAAACAAAAAGAAAAGGGTCCATTTTAATTTAACAGTCTAATGAGCACATTGGAGCTCACAGTTTCCCTTCCGCTGGTCCTCCATCGATTTCCCCCAGGCTTCGTCGACTCGTGGCCCCACTCCATGTCCACTCTGTCCTGCAGCCTATGACCTCTATGTTCTGGCATCTTCTCTCTCCATCTTCCGCCGAACAAAAAAAAAACCCAGATCACCTCGTTCTCAGGCACACATGAAGAAAAAAACACTCCCTTCATTGGACACCACACATTCCGAAGTCCCTGTTATCTCTAGCCATAACCCAAACACTGCTGCCACAGAAAAACCATTACATTAGCAGTGAAACCTTTTCCAGGGTGTTATATGTGGATTGTTTGTCTGCTATTTTTTTTATTGTTTGCACAATTTGCTGTTTCTTTTTCTCACATTGGATCTGTGGTGCGTGCAGATTTTTGTAAATTCTATCGTGCTTGTTCATTTTGTGACTGTCTGCAAGAAGATGGATCTCAAGGCTGTACATGGTATGCATACTTAGATCGTAAATTTACTTTGAATTTCGATCCTCTGGGTGAAAAGGTTTTTCCTCAAATTTCAATTAACTCTCTCCCCTCTCACCCTAAACCTGTGCCCTCTTGTTCTTGATTCCCCATCTTGTTACTGTATTGTCACACACTGTTCCCTCTGGGGAGAACAACATAGGATTGGTGTGTAATGGTGTCTAATAGTCACTGAGTAACCAGTGGGTTAAAGGACCTGTATCTGTACAGTATGACTCTCTCACGTATATCCAGCTGATTCACTTCAGTGTAAGATAGATCACCATGCCATCTAGCTTATTGTTGTTTGTGGCTCCTGCTTCCTAGCTGCTGTGCTCCTGATGACAGCAGCTGGATGTTTTCTTTTAACCTACTTCCATGGTGGACAAGAGCTGGAGGTTGTGATATAAAAGCAAATGTTTCCTTTCGCTGGAGTGAGCCAGCTCTCTATTCACTGGAAGAATTTACTGCACTGACTTTGAACAGATGGTGTACAGACAAGATGCCATTGTGCAATATTTCTCCCTTTGCAGCAACTAGGGTCAGAATGATATTTCTGTAAATCATTTGGGAGTTTGAGCTGATGTTGGTGCCCATGGGAAGTAAAGTGTCCATGAGTAGTGAAAATCATTTCATTAATCCACCACTCGGCTGCCTCAGATTGTGTTCCATGGGCTAATTCAGCACAATTAACAGTGTTGTTTGTTTATTCTTATGCTTTTGACTGACAGTGGCTTTGTGAAATCCAGGGCAAGATCACGGTAAATAGGTCAAACCAAATACAGTTCTCAGATGAAAGTCCAGTAAATTATACTGAAGGTGCCTGATTGTGGTGGGGTGCTTGTAGCAGACATGCCTTAAGGCAGCTTGGAAGAAACAAATTGTTATGTATTCATGTATATTTCAACCCTTAAGGGTTACCGTACTGAACGTAATGCGAGATGGCATTCTGGGGAGAAGACTTACAAGTGAAATAAACAGCAGCATTTTTGTCCCTCATATCTCCGTCTCCGGTGTGTGTTATTCATGGCCTCCCAGCTTACCTGTACCAGAAACATAACAACTGGCGATGAGGTGACAAGTCTTTACACACCTTCGGCAAGCTGGTTCCTAAAGGTGGTTATAGCCAGGGGTGTTAGTGGGAAGAACCTCCCACTATCTATTAAAACCTCCAAATGGTGTGCGCATTAAATAGCCTCTAACAACCAAGTCCAGCTCCTGGCCTGCACGTGTGGCTTAGCTACGAAACCTGGCAGGACCATTTCTACTGACAGGAGAAAGGGTTACAAAAAGGCAGATTACTAGCGCCTAAAAGACAGTCGCTTCGGGCAAATGAGATTTGTCAGCTCATGTAGGAGAAGGAAAACTGCTGCTGCCTTGCGGCTGTACCCACTCACAGGTAAGGCTTCGGGAGTATACCCGGAGTGAAAAGTCACAAGTCAGAGTCCCTAAGGCAGTCCTCCATCGAGTTCAATGCTGACTGGCAACTCTTATGATGGGACTGGTGCCAATTCTGTTGGTCTCTGCCATTCCTTTGGATTCATTAGCTGTGTGGAGAGGGGGAGTCTGCTACATGGGCAATTGCTTGCTCTACGTATTGTACTGCCCTGGCTTGCGTAGCACGTAGACAGCTGGAATGCAACATCCACACTCAACCCGGACCAATGGAGGACCTCCCTTTTGCTAAAATAGTCCGCGGGCAACGCTGACGGTGTACCGCTGTGTAATGTGGGCGTGCGAAAAGAAAACGGCTGCAGGAAGCTTGCTGAGTGAAGAATCTGAGGAGACAGATCGAGTAAAACAAATAACAGAAGGAAAGAGAGACTTGATTTTTCTGGAGCACGATTGCGTTTGAAAATGGCAACAGTATTTGGAAGTACGGGGCCATATGACACAATAACAGATCAATGGAACTTATACACTGAAAGATTTGAATATTTTGCCCTGGCAAATCAAATTTCAGATGATATTTGTGTTCCATTGTTACGTGATATACTCATATGTGAACTGTGTAGTGAGGCAATTCAGAAACATTTGTATACAAAAGACAGACTAACATCACAGAAGACAATTGAGATTAGTACACCTATGGAGATTGCAGCTAAAGAAGTACAGCTGTTAAGCACATCTTCCCAAGTTCTTAAGTTTCTGCTGACCTTAAGAATATGACTCCTGCTGGCAATCAATGTTACCATTGTGGCAAAAGAATGCCGGCATAAAGATTTGGATTGCCCAAGCTGTGGCAAAGCAGACATATTGAACATGCCTGGAGAAGCAAAAAGACTCTGTCAACCAGAAACTTTGTAATATAGAAAAATGACTTTTGGAAAAACAAAAAGAAACAGCGAACAGGTTGGAGCATACCGAGGATGAACTGACTGACTCTCCCTCTGTGGTAGAAGAAGCTGTTCCAGAACACAAAGAAGCCATTGGGTGACCCCACCACTGGATGGGGCCACACTGAGGATGCAGGTGGACATGGGTGCTGTAGTATCGCTGGTGTCAGAGACAGCTTTAAAGGAGAAATTGCAGTATCTCACCCCAGAAGAGGCAAGGTTGACTTTGAAACGGTGAAGTTGTTCTAGTGAGGGTAGTGTACATGTTACAGTGGAGGTTAACAAGCAGAGAAAGAATCTTCCGCTGTACATTGTTAAAGGTAGTTATCCAGTGTTTCTGGGCTCTCATGGTTGGAGCAGCTCAAACTCAACTGGCACGAAGTGCACTTGACCAGGGGTCCCCAACCTTTTTTGTACTGTGGACCGGTTTAATATTGACAATATTCTTGCGGACCGGCCAACCCGGGGGGGGGGGGGCGCGGGGGTAGAATAGGGTTGCCAACAGACAAGAGTAGCAGTCAAATACATTGTGTTTACCCAGAGAAAGACTACAATGACCATGAAGCCTTGCGTGGGCACCAGTGCGCATGCGTGTACTTGCCGATTTTTTTTCTGCAAATCGTTTTTGGCGATTCTGTTTGGGGGGGGGTGTTAATCACGACCAGAATATAGGTGATAAGTGGCTAATACACTCAGTTTCATTTCTAAACGGGTTTATCTAACAAATTTAATATTAAACACACAGCGCATGAATATAGTGATAAGTCAATTATTAGGGGAGGACAAGGGAGCTTGAAGTAAGTGTTGAATGAACTTCCAGTAGAAGTGGCAGAAGCAGGTTCGATACTACCATTTAAAGAAAAATTGGATAGGTTTATGGACGGGAAAGGAATGGAAGGTTATGGGCTGAGTGCAGGTCGGCAGGACTAGGTGAGAGTAGCGTTCGGCACGGACTAGAAGGGCAGAGATGGCCTGTTTCTGTGCTGTAATTGTTATATGGTTATATAAGTAAGTCAATAGCATCATAACACTTTAAGTAACGTTTGGATATTAAACACACAGCACATATTTTCCCCGTATGAACATATAAAATCATTGCAACACACCAATGTCTCTGAATCAGTGGGAGCCCTGGGCTTGTTTTCCTGCAACAACACGGTCCCGTTGAGGGGTGATGGGAGACGGCGATACTTGAAGGAAGTTCCTTATGTTCAGTCTATTTCTCAATTTAGTTTTCCTTGCATTCATTGCAGAAAACTCCACTTCGCAGAAAAATGTTGGAAATGGAAGCAATGCTTTCAGTGCTTTCGTGGCTATCTCAGGATTGTTAGCCTTCACTTTGATCCAGAATGCCGGCAGAAATGCTATGTCAAATATACTTCTCAGCCCGCCGTCATTTGCAAGCTCCAGGAGTTGATCTCCTTCCCGCGCTGACATGGATGACGCGCGGGTAATAACCTCGCGTGCGTTCAAGCTCAACAGTGCGTGACAGGGAATGAGGAAAGGTGCAGCTGACTCATATCGCCAAATCATATCGTTTCCTCGCAGCCCAGTAGCACATGCTTTGTGGCCCGGTGACTGGTCCGCGGCCCGGTGGTTGGGGACCGCTGCACTTGATTGGTGAGAGCACAGGTCAACAAGTGGTATAGAAGAAATACACAGAAGTAGTCAATGGGGAACTGGACAGTATGAAAGGAATCACTGTTATGTTGGCTGTTAAGCCTGGCACAACACCCAAATGCCAGAAGGCAGGACCCGTTCCGTACAACTTTAAACCAAAGGTAGAGGCTAAATGGAAAGACTAGTCCAGAGTAGGTTACTGGAGACAGTGTATGTAAGAAAATGGGCAACTCCATTGGTTGCCATCCTAAAAAGGCTTTGTGGAGACTTCTAGGTAACTATTAATCCAGTTCTTACAGCTGAACAGTACCCTCTTCCCCTCATTGATGAGCTTTTTGCAGGATTGGCCTGAGGACGTACAATTAGCAAGACTGACTTGTGCCAAGTGTACTTACAGATGCACGTAGCCCAGAGTCACAGGGACCCACGAAGGAATGCTCAGGTACTGAAGGCTTCTGTTTGGCATCACCTCGGCTCCTACGCCGTTTCAGGGAGTTATGGACCAGACGCTGGGTGGATTGACAGGGATGCAAAGGTATTTGGATGAATTATTCATTGTAATGTATGGATCTATTTTTCTTAGAGCAATGACTGCCCTCTTATTGATCTGTTGTCTACACTTGGGCATTGTTCTCTCTCTCTCTCTCTCTCGCTGCAATGTGAAGATGCCATTTAAAGCCACTCCCGGGTGCGTACTTTTATTTAATTGATATGTACTACAGCAGACTGTTTTCTAAGATACCATTAGAGAAGACCTCAGTGATGCTAAAGACTTACACAGGTGAAAAAGTACCTCCCAAAGGCAAACTGGAAGTAAATATGACGTATGGAGGAAACACAACAGTTAGAGCTTTATGTATTGAAAAGTGGAGGGCCAGCACTTTTTGGAAGTGAATGGTTGAGAAAAATCCAACTAGACTGGCATTCAATCAAAGCTCTCAATGTGGCATCAACAAGCAACTGCAGCCCAAATGGTAGCACTAACCAGAGACTGGCACAGCTGCTTAATGCTAGTCAGAAGGTGTTTGAGAAGGGAATAGATAAACAGATCGAAGACTTGGCCAAAAGCTGTTCGGGCCAAAAAGTTCAAGATGCATCCCACGGACACCGTTACACCTGTAGGAGTGGCCATTGTCACCACAACAAAGAGAACATATTGACTCTGCTGGGCCATTCATGGACTCCATGTTCCTGATTGCTGTGGATGCTCATTCAAAGTGACCGGAGTTTATACCAATGAAGTCAACCACCTCAGCAAAGACCATCTCTGCTCTAAGGAATATCTTCTCCAGAGATGGCTTACCACAACAAATTGCGAGCGACAATGTACCACAATACATGTTAGAAAAAATTCGACTGTTCATGAAGAAAAATGGCATCAGACATTTCATGTCAGCTCCTCACCACTCAGCAACAAACGTGTTAGCTGAGAGGTTTATTCAAACCTTCAAGATGTCCATTAAAGTGGTGGACAAGAAGGACATCTCTCTACCGATCAAGTAGGACAAATTCCTGTTTGTGTATCTGAACTCTGTTCATGCGATGACAAATCAAACACCTGCAATGCTGTTCATGAACAGGAATCTGAGATCTCACATAGACCTCCTAAAACCAGATCTACAGAGGGAAGTGCAGAATAAACAGTTCAGCCAGTTGCCAAGTGACGCTGGAAGGAGCTCCGAGATTGGACAGGAAGTCCTAGTACATGATTACCAAAAAGACAAGTGGACACCTGGTAGGATAACTACAAGAAATGGACCTCTGAAGAACACAGTGGATGTCGGAGATCAGACATGAAGATGTCATGTGGACCAGATACTGGATGTTCAACCGAAGAACACACCTGATTGGACTGCATCCAACAAGATGGACACATTACAATCAACTGACTTACCTCTCAGTGATGATCATGTCACTGTCAGCAACGTGACACTGGAAGCTGAGAACATTGTCTTAGACAAGAGAGCTGCCAACCTGATGCCAGTCCTCAAGTCCAGGGCTGTGACGAGAATCTTATTGTTGACAAGACACTTACCAAATCTGATGCCACTCCACAGGTCCAGAGGCGCTATCCTGAAAGAAACAGAGCGACACCCAATAGACTGAACCTTTAGACCTGTGAAGTTAGTGATGGACTGTTATAGTGAAAGCGTGTTTATTTGAAATATGGGTTTATGGAAGGGAAATTGAATGGTTTGTAAATACACAGCTTTAAGGTGCATTAATCTAAGGGGGAGGAAATGTAATATATGGATTTATTTCTTTTAAAGCAATGCCCCTCCTCCCTTAACACTACATATTCATCTGTTGTCTGTGCACGCATCTCTCTCTCTCTCTCTCTGCAATGTGACACTACAAGGACTCAAGGAGTGTGAGCTAAGGGTCCGGAAGGACAAGTGTAGTTCTTTTCTGACCTTTGACTGAATATTTACTCCAAAACAACCCATCAAAAAGACAAATTTGATCACCCAATGTACAGAGAGAATAAAAAAAACAAATCATGCAAACAATAATCGCAAACATATAGCGTTCTGGATTGAAGTTTACAAAGAGAGTCCGAGACCCACAGTTCACCACAGAGCCGAGTAAAGAACATGGAGCAGTGAGTTGAACCAGCCCATCCCTCACCTCAGCCCCTGACACCTTGACCTTTTCCATCTAGCCTGGCACCTAAATCAACATCCAAACTCACCTCGATACACTCGATACGGAAGAAATAAATCAACACTCTGGAGAGATAGGCTGTGAAGAGGCTTTTAAAAAGGCTAAATCAGCTTTGAAGCATTCACACACTTCCTGCAGTCATTGCCCATACAGTTGGGCTGTGACGCATCACCCTGTGGTGTGGGGGCAGTTATCTCATACTTCCTGTCACTTTCGCATCAAGAATATTAAGCAAAGCAGAAAGCTGCCATGCCCAGATTGAGCAGGAAGCATCCACAATTGTTCTTGGAGTTAAGAAATTCTCTTTGGTCGAGGACTTACACGAGGGACTGATCATCATCACTTGACGTCAATTTTTGGTCCACATGCGGGCATTCCTTCCCTAGCTGCTGGTCGAGTGCAATGTTGGGCTCTGTGCCTATCAGGAGGTCCGCCCACCATTCGAATGCTGATGGGCTATCCTGAATTCCTTTAGCTGTCCCATCCCAGAAAGAGGTAGTTTTTTTACTTCAAGGAAGTACCTACAGCACCAACAACTGTGGCCCAGGTCTGGAAGCACCACATACCGACTGTGTTATATCTAAAGATGCAGACATGCTAACTCATGAATGGGAAGGAGAGCCAACGATAGAACTGAAACCTTTCCAGGCTCGATGGAAGGAGCTCACAGTCCAATCAGGATGTTTACTCTGGGGCTTCTGTGCTGTCATTCCTCCACCATTAAAAAAGCAAGTGCCTGACGAGCTACATGCAGGACACTGTGGTGTAATGCAAATGAAAGATATTACATGCAGCTAATTCCGGTGACCAGGACTGGACGTAGCCATCAAAAAGAAGGCCAATGCATGCCCACATTGTCAACAACTGAGAAATGTTCTTCAATGTGAACTTTTGCATCCATGGGAATGGCCTGAAGAACCATGGCCGATGACTCACATAGACTTAGCAAGACATGTAGAAAGCCATATGTTCTTGGTCGTAGTGGACACACACGACAAATGGACCAAGGTTTCCACCATGAAAAACACTGCATCTGAAAAATATATTGGGGAGCTTCATTCCATCTTCAGCCATTATGGGCTTCCTCAACAGCTTGTAAGTGACAATGGCCCACAACTCCTGTCTGGAGTTCAAGGGATTTGTGGAAGCAAGCTGTATTTAGCACATCAAGTCAGCATTATATCATTCAGCCTTTAATGGCCTTGCTAAATGATTTCTTCAAACAATGAAACAAGTCCTCAAGAATTCAATGGGAAGTGGATACCTCAGCTAGTGTCTTAGCACTTTCTTGCTGACGTACCACATCACACCTCATGCCACCATCAAAATGGCATGATGAAAAGATAGCTTTCCACCTGGCTAGACCTGTTCAGATCCCCATACACAAAACAAATTGTACTAAATGAACAGAAACCCCATGCAGAGAGACGTGCCAAAGAAAAGAACAGAAGGTTCACAGAAGGAGAGAGAGTACTTGCTCAGAACTACATCTCTGGAACTAAGTGGATACTGTTCCCGTGGTGGCACAAACTAGTCCTGTGTCGTACACAGTGGAAACTCGTAACCACAACATCTAGAGAAGGCACGTGGATCAGCTGTTCCCCACTTCTGAGGCTAGTGGAAGCCAACACAAACTGACCAATCCAGATCTAGTTGTGAAAATGGGAGAGGATTCTGAAACAATGACTGCAGAATCTCCGCTAAGACCAAATGACACAGCCAGTGTTCCCCCTCATCACCTGTGCTTTCTGAGATGCTATCCACTGACAATGCAATGCCGAAATAGTCTATCCTCTTTCCCTAGTTTATAAATAAAAATGTTCTTTGTTATGGGATGAATTTGAAGATTATTCTATTGAAAGTTAATAGTTCAGCCGCTGGTCTGTGTTTGGGAAGGGGGAGAAACCTCTCAAATAAGGCAGGAAGGGTTATGTTGGATCTCTGTTTAATTTCTGACTCTTTGGGTTCTTCCAGGAGTCAAAAATGGTGAGCAGTTTGAATTCTAAGTTTTCAGTTTATTTTAGAGACCAAACAATAAGCAAACTAAATATAGAGTTGGGAAACGATGCTGAGAAGGGAATTAATGCTAAGACAAAGGAATAAAGATGGCGCTTCTGAAAACTCTATCACTTTTAGCTAAGTTAAAGAAAATTATAAGATAGGCATGAATGAGTTAATAGGTTATGTAATTAAAACGATTATATTACATAGGTATTGTGATAATACTTTAACAATGAAAAATGAGAAAGGAGATAAACTGTTAGTTTAGCTGCTATACCGCTTTCTGCCAGTGAGTGAGCAAAGTACAAGTTTGTTAAAAGGTACAAATCATACAATGCCTTATTAAAACAGTGTTTTCCAACAGATATGTTATATATTCATGTATATTTTGACCATTGCAGGATACAGTCAGTCTTCCCTGTGTGCTATGTACTGAATGCAATTAAATTAGCCAGTCTGGGTAGATGATTTAGAAGTAAATTAAACAGCTGCACGTTTGTCTCTCACATCTCTGTCTCTCAGGTGTGTTATTTGCAGCCACCTGGCTTCCCAGTACCACAAAATAACACAAATGGAAAGGTCAAATCTGTTGTCCAGCCTGAGAGGTGTCAATAAGTCAGAGAGAAAGACCCTCCGGCTAGTTACTTCACAAAAACCATCAGCCACACTAATCCTACAGAACATAAATCCAATTGTTCTCATCCCTACTTCCTTCAAGATTTGTGAGAATGTTGCCAGCACACAAGGGTCTGAGTTGCAGGGAGGGACTGAGCAGGGTAGGATTTTATTCATAGAGCAAAGAACATAGAACAGCACAGAACAGGATGAAGGTAACTTGGCCCATGATAAAACAGGGAGAGAGAGAGAGTGAGAGGAGAGAGGGGGGAGAAGGAGGGGGAAGAAGAAAGGGAGGGGAGGGGAAGGAGAGAGAGAGAGGGAGAGGAGGGGTAGAGAGAGGAAGAGAGGGAGGGGAGGAGAAGTGGAGAGAGGGAGCAGTAGGGAGGGAGAGGGGGAGGGAGAGGGGATGAAGGGGGAGGGGAGAGAGGGAGAAAGAATCTGTGGGGGCCAAGTACATTTAAAATGTACATTTGGGCTCATTTAAGATGGAGGTTGATAGGTTTGTGTTTGCTATAAGGTTGAGGGTTATGAGGAGAAGGTAGAGAAAGGGGTTGAAAATAAGTCAGCCATGGGGAGGAGACAATGTGCCAAATGCACTAATTTTGCTCCTATATCTTTTCTTGTGAAAAAGATAATGAGGTAGAGTTCATGGACCATTCAGAAATGGAATGTCAGAAAGGAAGACGCTGTTCCCTGATCACAGTAATGAGAAAAGGTTATGTCCCACACAGTGACAGTCCTTAATGTTGGATGCTGTCACCTCTGGGCTATTTGCTGTTGGAATGATTTCAATATCCTCCCCACAGTTTGTGGGAAATGGATTCTTTTGAATTCTTCCTTATTGGACCTCTTGGTAAGCATGTATGCCTTTACGATAAACTTCTGTCACTGAGGGTAACTTGGGAAGGTTGATAACTGAGGGAAGGTTAATGAGGCATTAATAACATTCACCAGCCACTTGCCACTGATTACCTACCTTCGGGATGCACTAAATAAGATAAGAAAACAATATTTTTTTCTGAAATGCTGCATGCTGATCATGTTAAATGGTCAGGAAGGACTCACTATAATCGATCATGTCTTTTCCACTGATATTGGCTACTATTGTGTCATTTATTTCCATGGTTCATCAAACTGCATGGTGTTATGTTGCTGCTGAAAGCATTAATGTTCTTCCAAAATTGTTCCCTGCCTCAAAGCTTTCTTTCTTGAAACGGCAAAGGTCTAGTAGTCAACATGTCTGTGTGATCTCCCATTACACGCTCAGTGGCCACTTTATTAGGTACACCTGTATAGCTGCTTATTAATCCAATTCTCTAATCAGCCAATTGTGTGGCAGCGACTCAATGCATAAAAGCACGTAGACGTGGTCAAGAGGTTCAGTTGTTGTTCAGACTAAGCATCAGAATGGGGAAGAAATATTTGAACAGTGACCAATTAGCAATCAGAAGCATGACAAGATGTACCTCACTCGGGTTTGCTGTTATGAGTACATAAAGCACTGACTTGTGGCAGTTTGGCATTTGAATCGTGATCCGGATTGATCGTCAAGAAAAAATAAAAATAAGGCAGGGGTAAACCTCGGAGTAGCCTTTGTTGGAGTGGACAGTATTAGAGTAGTTATTTGAGGCTTCAGCGAGGACAGGCTTGAGTGATTGAAGGCAAATCATCTGTAGGTAGATGTTTTTTCCAGTTTCCTTATTGTTTCTGTCTTTATATTTGCAGAGTTAGAACAGTAGGGATGTCAAGTAGGATAGTTGAACGCTCATCTTGTGGGATTTGGGAAGGCAGGGAGACCTCCAGACAACTTCACGGCAACATGTGCAGCCAGCTGAGCAGCAGCTAAGCAGTTAATAGTTGGAGCTGGAACTGGATGGATGCCGGATCATTCGGGAGGCTGAGGGGGTGATAGATAGGGCATACAGAGGTCATATTCAGAGGTAGTTACACCCAAGGTGCAGCACACAGGAAACTGGGTGACAGTCAGGAAGGGGAAAGGGGTTAAGGAGCCAGTGCAGAGTACCCCTGTGGCCATCCCCCTCAACAACGGGTATATCACTTTGGATAGTGTTGGGGGGATGACGTAGCAGAGAAAAGTCACAGCAGTCATGTTTTTGACACAGAAATGAAGGAAGAGAAGCAAGTTGTGTTGATCGGGGATTTGTTAGTTAGGGGTACAGACAGGAGGTTCTGTGGGCAAGAACGAAATTTCCAGATGGTATGTTGCCTCCTGGTGCCAGAGTCTGGGATATCTCAGACTGAGCCCTCAGCATTCTTAAATGGGACAGCCAAGAGCCGGAAGTTGTGGTCCACGTAGGTACCAATGACACAGGTAGGTAGGAAGACTGACAAGGTTCTGCAAAGTGAGTTAAGAGAGTTAGGTGCTAAGTTAAATGAGAGGACCTTGAGGGTTATGATTTCAAGATTGCTACCCAGGCCTCTTGGCAGTGAGGCCAGAAACAGGAAGATCATACAGTTTAACACGTGGCTAAGGAGTTGGTGTAGGAGGGAGGAGATCAGATTTTTGGATCACTGGGTTCCCTTCCAGGGAAGGTGGGAACTACAGAAGAAACAGTTTGCACCTGAATGGGGGGAGCTGCTAATATCCTAGCGGGATGGTTTGCTAGTTCTACATGGTGGGAGGAGGTTAGGGCAAGTTTAAACTAGAGTTGCAGAGGGATGATAACCAGACAGCCAGAACAGGTAGTAGAGTGGTTGTTTGTTTAGACCTCAGACAAAGTCCGGAATCAAAAGGTTGAGCATGGTGCAACTAGTGTCCTGAGCAGTGTGTACTTCAATGGAACAAGTATAATCGGAAAGGCAGATGAGCTCAGGGCATGGATCAACACAAGGAATTACGATATTGTAGCTATTACAGTAATCAGGACGGACAGGACTGGGCCGCTCAGTATTCCGAGGTTCCATTATTTCAGACATGACAGAGCAGGAGGGATTAAAGTGGGAGTTACTAGCCAGGGAAAACGTCATGGCAGTGCTCTGTCAGGACAGACTGGAGAACTTGTCCAGTGAGGCTTAACGGGTGGACCTGAGGAATAAGAAAGATATTACCAGTTTAATGGGGCGATATTACAGACCACCCAAAAGTCCATGGGATGTAGAGAAACAACTTCATAGAGAGATTGCAAACCACTACCAAAGACATAGAGTTGTTATAGCCGGTGATTTTAACTTTCTACATATTGACTGGGACTCCCAAACTGTAAAGGGACTAGATGGGAGAGAGTTTGTCAAATGTGTTCAGTAAAGTTTCCGTAATCAGTACACAGAAGTCCCAACGAGAGAGTGTGTGATACTTGATCTCTTATTAGGGAAGGAAACGGGGCAGGTGGCAGAACTTTGTGTAGGGGAACACTTTGCATCTAGTGATCATAATGTCATTAGTTTCAAGGTAATTATGGAAAAGCATAGGTCTGGTCTGCGGGTTAAGATTCTAAATTGGAGAAAGGCCAATTTTGATGGTATCAGAAAGGATCTGGCAACTGTGGATTGAGACAGGTTGTTTCCTGGCAAAGGTGTGCTTGGTAAGTGGGAGGACTTCAAAAGTGAAATTTTGAGAGTACAAAGCTGGTATGTGCCAGTCAGAATAAAAGGTAAAGATGACAAATTTAGGGAACTTTGTTTTTCAAGAGATATTGAGGCCCTGGTTAAGGTATAAAGGAGGTACATAGCAGGTAAAGGCAGGTAGGAACAAATGAGGTACTTATGGAGTATAAGAAATGCAAGAGAACACTTAAGAAAGAAATCAGGAGGGCTAAAAGAAGGCAAACATGAGGAAATCTGCAGATGCTGGAAATTCAAGCAACACACACAAAATGCTGGTGGAATGCATTAGGCCAGACAGCATCCATAGGAAGAAGCACAGTCGATGTTTCAGGCCGAGACCCTTTGTCAGGACAAACTGAAAGAAGAGATAGTAAGAGATTTGGGAGGGGGAGGGGGAGATCCGAAATGATAGGAGAAGACAGGTGGGGGAGGGATGGAGCCAAGAGCTGGACAGTTGATTGGAAAAAGGGATACAAGGCTGGAGAAAGGAGAGGATCATGGGACAGGAGGCCTGGAGAGAGAGAAAGTGGGAGGGGAGCACCAGAGGAAGATAGAGAGCAGGCAAGGAGAGATTGTGAGAGGGACAGAGAGAGAAAAAAAGGAAAATAAATAAATGTTGATGAACATTGACTTCTCTAACTTCCGTTAATGCCCCTCCTCCCATTCTTACCCCTCGCTCTCTCTCTTTCTTCTCTCTCTGTCCCTCTCACAATCTCCCCTTGCCTGCTCTCTATCTTCCTCTGGTGCTCCCCTCCCACTTTCTCTCTCTCCAGGCCTCCTGTCCCATGATCCTCTCCTTTCTCCAGCCTTGTATCCCTTTTGCCAATCAACTTTCCAGCTCTTGGCTCCATCCCTCCCCCTCCTGTCTTCTCCTATGATTTCGGATCTCCCCCTCCCCCTCCCACTTTCAAATCTCTTACTATCTCTTCTTTCAGTTTGTCCTGACGAAGGGTCTTGGCCCGAAACGTCGACTGTGCTTCTTCCTATGGATACTGTCTGGCCTGCTGCATTCCTCCAGCATTTTGTGTGGGGCTAAAAGAAGGCATGAGGTTGCCCAGTAGACAAGGTGAAGGAGAATTCTACAGATCTGTTAAGATCAAAAGAAACAAAATTGATCCTTTGGAAGATCAGAATGATCATCTATGTGTGGTGCCAAAAGAGATATGGGAGGTCTGTAATGGATTTTATTTGAATCTGTATTTACATGGGAGACAAACACGGATTCTATAGAAGTGAGGGAAAGCGGCAGCAAAGGTATGGACCCGATACGGATTACAGAGGAGCAGGTGATTGCTGTCTTGAGGTCAGTGAGGGTGGATAAATCCCCAGGGCCTGACAACGTGATCCCTTGGACCCTGTGAGAGGCAAATGCAGAAATTGCAGGGGCTCAGCAGAGATCCTTAGTGACAGCTGATTGAAGGTAACCCAATGTTGTTCCACTGTTTAAAAATGGCTCTAAACATAAACCAGGAAATTATAGGTTGGTGAGTCTGCCATCAGTAGTGGGAAAGTTATTGGAAGGTATTCTAAGAGACAGGATATATAAGTATTTAGGCAGACATGGACTGATTAAGGATAGTCGGCATGGTAGGTTGTGTCGAACCAGTCTTATAGAGTTTGTTGTGAAGTTATCAGGAAAGTAGATAAAAGGATGATAATATAGCAAACTGGAACAGCAAATTTGTGGATGACATGAGAGTTTGGTAGTGCAATGGACAGCGAAGAAGACTATCAGAGTTTGCAGCAAGATCTGAACCAGCTGGAAAATGGGCTGAATATGGCAGATGGAATTTAATGCAGACAAGAGTGAGGTGCTGCTCTTCACTAGGACTAACTCGGGTAGATCTTACACAATGAATGGTAGGATTCTGAGGAGTGTGGTAGAACAGAGGGATCTGGGTATATAGGTATATCAGGTCAGAAAGAAAGTTTTTGGCACATTGGCCTTCATAACCAATGTATTGAGTACAGGAGATGCAATGTTATGTTGAAGACTTTGGTGAGGCCTAATTTGGAGCATTATGTGCAGTGTTGGTCATCTACTGACAGGAAGGATGGAAATAAGGTTTGAACGAGTACATAGAAAATTTACAAAGATGTTGCTGGGATTGGAGGACATGAGTCAGAAGGAAAGATTCAATAGGTTAGGACTTCACTTCTTGGAATGTAGAACGTTGAGGGGAGATTCGACAGAGGTATAGGAAATTATGAGAGGTATAGATAGGGTAAAAACAAGCAGGTTTTTTCCACTGAGGTTGAGTGGGACTACAACTGGAGGTCATGGGTTAAAGGTGAAAAGTTTAAAGGGAACATGAGGGGAAACTTCTTCTGTCAGACAGTGATGAGAGTGTGGTACAAGCTTCCAGTGCAAGTGGTGCATGTGAGCTCAATTTCAAATCTTAACAGACTTCTGGATTGGTACATACTGTAGATGTCTTGGGTATGGAGGGCAATGGTCCTGTTGCAGGTCGATGGGAGTAGGCATTTTAAATGATTTGGCACAGACTAAATGGGCCAAAAGGCCTGTTTCTGTGATGTACTTTTCTATGACTTTATGATTTAAGTGACTTTGATCGTGGAATGATTGTTGGTGCCAGAGGGGGTCATTTGAGTATCTCAGAAACTGCTAATTGCCTGTTGTTTTCTCACACAACAGTCTCTTAAGTTTATAGAGAATGGTACGAAAAGGTTTGCGTTTTAACATCCAGTGTGCACAGTTTTGTGGGCAAAAGCATTTTGATAATGAGAAAGGTCAGAAGAGTATGGCCAGATTCATTCAAGCTGACAGGAAGGCAGCGGTAACACAAGCAATCACACGATACAACAGTGGTGTGTAGAAGAGCATCTCTGAACACACAACATGTCAAACCTTGAAGTGGATGAGCTACAGCAGCAGAAGACCTTGAACATTCACTCAGTGGCCACTTTATTAGATACAGGAGGTATCTCCATTGTGTATCACCATTGTTGGCCCAATGCGCTTTAAAGAACATAAAACCTAGCACACTACAGGCCCAGCAGCCCACAGGGTTGTGACAACCTTTTAACCTACTAAGATCAATCCAACCCTCCATTTCTATCATCCGAGTGCCTATCTTAGAGTTCTTTAAATGTCACTAATGTATAAGCTTCTACCTCCACCCCGTCTTCCAAACACCCAACACTCTGTGTAAAAAAAACTTATCTCTATCTTCTCCCGAAACTTTCCTCTGATCACCCTAAAATTATGCCTCCTCATACTATCCATTTCCTCTCTGAGAAAACGATTATGGCTGTTCATTCAACCTCTGTCTCTTAGCATCTTACACACCTCTATCAAGTCACCTCTCATCCTACTTCACTGCAAAGAGAAAAGCCCCAGCTCACTCAACCTATCTTTGTAAGACATTCCCTCTTGTCCAGGCAGCATCCTCGTAAACCTCCTCTGCACCACCTCCAAAGGACTCTGTAATTACTCCACAAATGTTTACTAAAACTGCTCCACTCATTTTAAAATCTAAAACAGAGTTACAACATTTCATGCTATGCACGTTGTGTAATTTTTTTTCATGAAGAACATGAAACTATTGTAAAATCTGATCCGTTACATAAGATATAAATCTTGCTGAAAAGTGTTGGAAATTTAAATGCTTCTTAATTCATCAGTCACTACAAGCCTGACCGGACTGTAATATAATGACACAGAAAAAGAATGAGCATCAACGAGCTTAAATTTACACTTGAAATTAACTACAAATATCTTCAGCCAAATAGAACAAACGCCCATGAAATTAAGTGATGTTTCTAGCACAAGTATTGATGCTGCTTTACTGACTGCCCTTTGGGCTTCTCAGTGCCACCAGGTGCCTGTCAGCATTCCCCCTTCCCTCTTTCAGTCTCATGGCTTACACTGAGTCATGCTTTCCCAAGACTGCATGGAACTCCTGAGATCACATCACCGACATGGAATCTCACGTTAAGGAGCTAGAGTAGGGTTGACAGCAAGGGATACATGATTAATTTCCTCCATGAAACACAAATCGCACGTTGCAGAGAGACTTCATAATTGCATTGCTACATCCATCAGTACATGAGAAATGTATATTAAAGGGATCTGACTGGTTTCACTCAATCTGGCTAAACATCATCACACTGAATACAACACAAACTCCAATCATAAACCAGAATAGAGAACAAACGATGAATCTGCAAAGAATAAAGGGAGAATTCTTCTGTAAAGACTCCATTATGACAAGACAGATTTGTCTGAAATAGAAAAGTCTAATGCGAGAAGCACTCAGCAGGTTATGCAACAGATGGAGTTCTGTGTGAGAGAGTGAAATCTCATTAATATTTAAGGTCAGTGCCTTTCTTCAGAACTAGCTGAAATGTTACATTATGACAGAAGATATAGAGGCAAGGGTAGGCTAGGATTGGCTCAACATTCAATGAGACAATGGCTAATTCTATTCCTCAGCAACAAGCAAGAAGATGGAGGAACTCAACGGTCAGGCAGCATCTGTGGAGGGGGAACCTGAGACATCAGCTATCCATTTCTCTTCACAGATGCTTCCTGAACCCCAGGTTTCTCGCTTGTTGCTCCAGATTCCAGCATCTTCAGTCTCTTGTATCTTCATGTTTTTATGCCCCACATATTTTCCCTTCTATCGGTTGAATTCAGAGGGAGAAGACACACAAACAAAATTCAGGAGGAAATCAGCCAGTCAGCCGAATAGCCTCGTTCTACTAGTAGGGCTTATGTTCTTATAGTCTTCCTTACCATACAATGACAACATTCAATAGCACACATTCAGCCTGAACGGACTGTGGCAGCTCTTTGTCAAAGTGTGGTTAGAGTGAGCACACATTCATACCCAGAACTTTCCATCTTCAGTGGCTGGTGGGGAGTGTGTGTGAGAGAGAGATAGAATGGGAATGAGAACTCTATGGCAAATTATTGCTGATGCATTTGTAGGCAGTAGAGGAGAGAGCAAAGAGCTAACCAGAAGAACTGGAAACCAGAGAAGTGTCTTTGTCAGTACGAAGCTGAAGGAACTATGTGGAATGGGTTTATGTTGACATTTAAATGTTTTGTTAGAGCCAGTGTGGGACACAGCTGCAAGAATTTTCCACATGAGCAACACTGACAAAATGCCGAGCAGTAACTATGGAGGGGAATAAACTATCAACGTTTCAGGCTGAAAAACTTCATCAGGATTTTCTGCATGAGACAATTTTACATCGCTGTGTTTCCCCCGACTGTTCCTAATTCTAATCGGCACAGACAGTTTTTAAAAAAAACTGCATTCCAGATACAGTCCTGCAAAAATCGAAACTTTGATAACTGTCGACAAGGTGACTAAAGTCATTATGGGAACCAGAAAGATTTTGAAAGTATGAAACAAGTTTGTTTATTATATGACTTTAGCCATAAAATAAGCAATAAAATCAAACCTTTGCCTCAAAAGTTACAAAGAAATGTACAAAAATTTGCCTCATGAGATGTCATATTAACTCTGGAAATTATGTCATGAAGAAATACAATTAATGAGAAAAGTCATTGTCCAGTGTGGTTTTTCATGTGCTGCAAATAATTTAATCTAATTAGCAACACCCTTCAATAAATTTCATTTAGAATTGTGGGAGAGTCATAGAGTACCAAAGCATGGAATCGAGTCCTTTGGCTCAACTCACCCATTTCAACCATGGTGCCCACCTGAGGCCCTCTATGGGTCAGGGTCAACCAGGGATGTTGCATCCTAGCCATCATATGTAAGCCTGTAGGCAGCCCGAGCAGTACGATATGGAGAACAAGCTGTTGCCCATGCAGCCTGCTCCACCTCTCCGTGCAACTGATGAATCCAAAGGAACAGCAGAGACTGATGCAATTTGGCAGCAGTGGCATCGCAAAAGTTCATAGTTAGCGTTGAACTGAACATAGGACAGCCTTCGGGACTCCAGCTCTGGATTTATCATTGGGGCTTACTGCTGAAGCCTTCCCCACGAGTGGCCGTAGCTGCAAGGCAGCGGAGGTCTGAGCTTAAGGTTTTCCTTCTCCTAAATGAGCTGCCAGCCACAGTTGATGTGGCCCATCTGCCCGGTGCAACTGGTTTTGAGGCACCAGTAACCTGCCTTTGGCTATTCTCCAGTCAGTAGAAATGAGGCTGCTGGGATGAGTAGCTAAGGCACACGCGAAGGCCAGGAGCTGGACTTGGTTGTCAGAGGCTAATTGAGATGCATGCCAGCAGGAGCATTTACAAGGTAGTGGGAGATTGTCCCCACCACACTTCCCAGCTGTGACAACCTTAAGGAACCAAGGTGCAGTAAGGTACCAACCAAGCAGTATGTGAGGTCAACAAGCTAGCCTTGCTTGATGCAGTTCCTTACTTTAAAGACAAAATTTCTTGTGGCTCTAATCATTATTTGTGCATCACCATGAAATAAACATTAGATGGAACTGAATTCTGCAGTCGGTGGGCAGAATGGATAAGACCATGTGTTTGATAGTCCTTTCAGCTCAAAGTACAAAAATCGATGATGGTATCATAATATCAAACTCAAGTTTAATTGTCATCCCACCATACAGATGAATACCAGCAAACAAAACAGCGTTCCTCTGGGCCCAACGTGCAAAACACAACACCAACACTTACACACAGCACATGATTAGTACATATAATTACAATACCAAAAAAACATAGTTACCAAAAAAATGTTTAACTAATAATATAGCAGAAGTCCCTGGGTCTCATGGCCCATTGATTAATGGGATATTGTCGAGGCCATGTTTCTGCAAGCACAAGTGTACAGCAGTTCCTCATATCGTGCAATGCAGCCGCAGACGAGCACAATCCAGTTTGTCTTCCTGAAAATGAACACTAGAGGGCAGCACCAATGGGAGGGCACCTTCTCTCCGTAACCCAACACAGAATCCAGCGACACAACTAGCTCTGGTGTCTCCTTCCACGGCGGCCACAGTAGGTGACCACTGGATTAAATATCTGGGGACCTGAGTTAAAAATCCAGACCATATACATATAGTACATCCACATCCCATTTTGGCAGGTTGTAAATTACAGTGCAGTCGATTAAATATTTTTGTCTTCCTCAATGGAAACTATGACTAAATTCATTCTTTCCCTATTTTCTGATGTCATACTCTGTCTGTCAAGTTTATGCTGGTTCACCTAGGAATCCCACTCTTCCACTAGACTTTCCCATGCCCAGTTCTCCAGATATTCAAAAGATAAAGATTAACATCTACACCTCCTTGCTGCTCCCTCCCCAATCTGTTTGGACAAGTACGTGGCCAGGAAAGGTTTTGAAGGATATAGGTTGAGATGAGCACCTTGACTGGCATGGATGAGATGGGCCGAAGGACCTTTTTCCATGCTGTATAACCTATTGAATCTATGAAAGAGCCCAGACCAGAGAAGTTAACAAATCCTCTTGCCACATATGCTGCCTGATCTGCTGAGTTTTCCTGACATTTACTTGTGGTGAGCATATGATCCAGACAAGGAAACTCGTTAACTCAACAACCGTTTTATTGTGATAAACACAAAACAAACCAGGTACCATGACCCTGACAATCTCACACAGACAGGGGAGGTGATCATCAAACACCCCGGTTACAGTCAGGGAGACCCATAAACACACAAGCAAATAACTGTATAACCCAAGCTAAAATGTAACAATAAATGAACTGGAACTTCACACCATAATCCCACAAAATCAAAAAGGGCCACTTTTCAACATAATTGTATAAGGGCTAAGAGTGTTGTAAAAGCAAGCCTGAAAGCTTTGTGTGTCAATGCAAGGAGCATTCGTAACAAGGTGGATCAATTGAATGTGCAGATAGTTATTAATGAATAAGATATAGTTGGGATCACAGAGACATGGCTCCAGGGTGACCAAGGATAGGAGCTCAACATTCAGGGATATTCAATATTCAGGAGGGGTAGACATGAAAGAAAAGGAGGTGGGGTGACATTGCTGGTTAGAGAGGAGATTAACGCAATAGAAAGGAAGGACATTAGCCTGGAGGACGTGGAATCGATATGGGTAGAGCTGCATAACACTAAGGGGCAGAAGACGCTGGTGGGAGTTGTGTACAGGCCACCTGACAGTAGTAGTGGGGTTGGGGATGGCATTAAACAGGAAATTAGAAATGCGTGGAATAAAGGAACAGCAGTTATAATGGGTGACTTCAATCTACATATAGATTGGGTGAACCAAATTGGTAAGGGTGCTGAGGCAGAGGATTTCTTGGAATATATGTGGGACAGCTTTCTGAACCAACATGTCGAGGAACCAACTAGAGAGCAGGCCATTCTAGACTGGGTATTGAGCAATGAGGAAGGGTTAGTTAGCATCTTGTCGTGCAAGGCCCCTTGGGTAAGAGTGACCATAATATGGTGGAATTCTTCATTAAGATGGAGAGTGATATAGTTAATTCATTAACAAAGGTTCTGAAATTAAAGAAGAGTAACTTTGAAGGTATGAGACATGAATTAGCTAAGATAGACTGGCAAATGACACTTAAAGGGTTGACGGTGGATATGCAATGGCAAGCATTTAAAGATTGCATGGATGAACTACAACAATTGTTCATCCCAGTTTGGCAAAAGAATAAACCAGGGAAGGTAGTGCACCCGTGGCTGACAAGGGAAATTAGGGATAGTATCAATTCCAAAGAAGAAGCATACAAATTAGCCAGAAAAATTAGCCAAGAAGGCCCACCAGCGCCTTTACTTCCTGAGAAAATGAAAGAAATTTGGCCTGTCCCTTAAAACCCTCACTAATTTATATAGATGCACCGTAGAAAGCATTCTTCTAGGGTACATCGCAACCTGGTATGGAAGTTGTCCTGTCCAGGACCAAAAGAAGCTGCAGAAGATCGTGAACACAGTGCAGCACATCACACAAACCAATCTTCCGTCCGTGGACTCACTTTACACCGCAACGCTGTCAGAGCAGTGCTGCCAGGATAATCAAGGACACGACCCACCCAGCCAACACACTTTTCGTCCCTCTTCCTCCGGGAGAAGGATTAGGAGCTTGAAGACTCGTACGGCCAGATTTGGGAACAGCTTCTTTCCAACTGTGATAAGACTGCTGAACGGATCCTGACCCGGATCTGGGCCGTACGCTCCAAATATCCGGACCTGCCTCTTGGTTTTTTTGCACTACCTTACTTTCCACTTTTCTATTTTCTATTTATGATTTATAATTTAAATTTATAATATTTACTAATTTTTACAATTTTTAATATTTTTAACATTTAATATTTGTAATCCAGGGAGTAGAAAGCGCAGAATCAAATATCGCTGTGATGATTGTACGTTCCAGTTCCAATTGTTTGGCGACAATAAAGTATAAAAGTAGCACACCTGAGGACTGGGAGAAATTCAGAGTCCAGCAGAGGAGGACAAAGGGCTTAATTAGGAAAGGGAAAAAAGATTATGAGAGAAAGCTGGCAGGGAACATAAAAACTGGCTGTAAAAGCTTTTATAAATATGTGAAAAGAAAAAGATTGGTTAAGACAAATGTAGGTCCCTTACAGACAGAAACAGGTGACTTGATCATGGGGAACAAGGACATGGCGGACCAATTGAATAACTACTTCGGTTCTGTCTTCACTAAGGAGGACATAAATAATCTTCCAGAAATAGTAGAGGACCAAGGGTCCAGTGAGATGGAGGAACTGGCTATCCACTCTATATATTCCTCTTATTATCTTTACACCTCTATCATGTCTCCTGTCATCCTCCTTCTCTCCAAAGAGTAAAGCCCTAGCTCCCTTAATCTCTGATCATAATGCATATTTTCTAAACCAGGCAGCATCCTGGTAAATCTCCTCTGTACCCTTTCCAATGCTTCCACATCCTTCCTATAGTGAGGGGACCAGAACTGGACAAAGTACTCCAAGTGTGGCCTAACCAGAGTTTTATAGAGCTGCATCATTACATCGCGACTCTTAAACTCTATCCCTCGACTTATGAAAGCTAACACCCCATAAGCTTTCTTAACTACCCTATCCACCTGTGAGGCAACTTTCAGGGATCTGTGGACATGTACCCCGAGATCCCTCTGCTCCTCCACACTACCGAGTATCCTGCCATTTACTTTGTACTCTGCCTTGGAGTTTGTCCTTCCAAAGTGTACCACCTCACACTCCTCCGGGTTGAACTCCATCTGCCACTTCTCAGCCCACTTCTGCATCCTATCAATGTCTCTCTGCAATCTTTGACAATCCTCTACACTACCTACAACACCACCAACCTTTGTGTCATCTGCAAACTTGCCAACCCACCTTTCTAGCCCCACATCCAGGTCGTTAATAAAAATCACGAAAAGTAGAGGTCCCAGAACAGATCCTTGTGGGACACCACTAGTCACAATCCTCCAATCTGAATGTACTCCCTCCACTACCACCTTCTGCCTTCTGCAGGCAAGCCAATTCTGAATCTACCTGGCCAAACTTCCCTGGATCCCATGCCTTCTAACTTTCTGAATAAGCCTACCATGTGGAACCTTGTCAAATGCCTTACTAAAATCCATATAGATCACATCCACTGCACTACCCTCATCTATATGCTTGGTCACCTCCTCAAAGAACTCTATCAGGCTTGTTAGACACGATCTGCCCTTCACAAAGCCATGCTGACTGTCCCTGATCAAACCATGATTCTCTAAATGCCTATAGATCCTATCTCTAAGAATCTTTTCCAACAGCTTTCCCACCACAGACGTAAGGCTCACTGGTCTATAATTACCCGGACTATCCCTACTACCTTTTTTGAACAAGGGGACAACACTCGCCTCCCTCCAATCCTCCGGTACCATTCCCGTGGACAACGAGGACATAAAGATCCTAGCCAGAGGCTCAGTAATCTCTTCTCTCGCCTCGTGGAGCAATCTGGGGAATATTCCGTCAGGCCCTGGGGACTTACCTGTCCTAATGTATTTTAACAACTCCAACACTTCCTCTCCCTTAATATCAACATGCTCCAGAACATCAACCTCACTCATATTGTCCTCACCATCAGCAAGTTCCCTCTCATTGGTGAATACCGAAGAGAAGTATTTATTGAGGACCTCGCTCACTTCCACAGCCTCCAGGCACGTCTTCCCACCTTTATCTCTAATTGGTCCTACCTTCACTCCTGTCATCCTTTTTTCCTTCACATAATTGAAGAATGCTTTGGGGTTTTCCTTTACCCTACTCGCCAAGGCCTTCTCATGTTCCCTTCTTGCTCTTCTCAGCCCCTTCTTAAGCTCCTTTCTTGATTCCCTATATTCCTCAATAGACCCATCTGATCCTTGCTTCCTAAACCTCATGTATGATGCCTTCTTCCACCTGACTAGATTTTCCAACTCACTTGTCACCCATGGTTCCTTCACCCTACCATTCTCTATCTTCCTCACTGGGACAAATTTATCCCTAACATCCCGCAAGAGATCTCTAAACATCGACCACATGTCCATAGTACATTTCCCTGCAAAAACATCATCCCAATTCACACCCGCAAGTTCTAGCCTTATAGCCTCATAATTTGCCTTTCCCCAATTAAAAATTTTCCTGTCCTCTCTGATTCTATCCTCTTCCATGATAATGCTAAAGGCCAGGGAGCGGTGGTCACTGTCCTCCAGATGCTCACCAATTGAGATATCTGTGACCTGACCCAGTTCATTACCTAGTACTAGATCTAGAATGGCATTCCCCCGGTCGGCCTGTCCACATACTGTGACAGGATTCCGTCCTGGACACACTTAACAAACCCTGCCCCATCTAAGCCCTTGGAACTAATCAGGTGCCAATCAATATTAGGGAAGTTAAAGTCACCCATGATAACAACCCTGTTATTTTTGCACCTTTCCAAAATCTGCCTCCCAATCTGCTCCTCTGTATCTCAGCTGCTACCAGGGGGCCTATAGAATACCCCCAATAGAGTAACTGCTCCCTTCCTGTTCCTGACTTCCACCCATATTGACTCAAAAGAGGATCCTGCTACATTACCCGGGAAATCCTGCTACATTCCCCGAGAAACTGGGGAATTATAGACCGGTAAGCCTGACATCGGTGGTGGGGAAAATGATAATCAGTTATTGAAGATGTGATAACACATTTGGAAAGCGGTGAAATCATCAGCCAAAGTCAGCATAGATTTGTGAAAGGAAAATCATGTCTGAGGAATCTCATAGAATTTTTTGAGGATGTAACTAGTAGAGTGGATAGGGGAGAACCAGTGGAGGTGGTATATTTAGATTTTCAAAAGGCTTTTGACAAGGTCCCACACAGGAGATTAGTGTGCAAACTTAAGGCACACGGTATTGGGGGTATTTTATTGATGTGGATGGAGAATTGGTTAGCAGACAGGAAGCAAAGAGTGGGAATAAACGGGGCCTTTTCAGAATGGCAGGCAGCGACTAGTGGGGTACCGCAATGCTCAGTGCTGGGACTCCAGTTGTTTACAATATATATTAATGACTTGGATGAGGGAATTAAATGCAGCATCGCCAAGTTTGCGGATGACACGAAGCTGGGCGGCAGTGTTAGCTGTGAGGAGGACGCTAAGAGGATGCAGGGTGATTTGGATAGGTTAGGTGAGTGGGCAAATTCATGGCAGATGCAATTTAATGTGGATAAAAGTGAGGTTATCCACTTTGGTGGCAAGAACAAAAAAAACAGATTATTATCTGAATGGTGGTCGATTAGGAAAAGTGGAGGTGCAACGAGACCTGGGTGTCATTGTACACCAGTCATTGAAAGTGGGCATGCAGGTACAGCAGGAGGTGAAAAAGGCGAATGGTATGCTGGCATTCATAGCAAGAGGATTCGACTACAGGAGCAGGGAGGTACTACTGCAGTTGTACAAAGCCTTGGTGAGACCACACCTGGAGTATTGTGTGCAGTTTTGGTCCCCTAATCTGAGGAAAGACATTCTTGCCATAGAGGGAGTACAATGTAGGTTCACCAGATTGATTCCTGGGATGGCAGGACTTTCATATGATGAAAGACTGGATCGACTAGGTTTATACTCTCTGGAATTTAGAAGATTGAGGGGGGATCTTATTGAAATGTATAAAATTCTAAAGGGATTGGACAGACTAGATGTAGGAAGATTGTTCCCAATGTTGGGGAAGTCCAGAATGAGTGGTCACAGTTTGAGGATAAAGGGGAAGCCTTTTAGGACCGAGATGCAGAAAAACTTCTTCACACAGAGAGTGGTGAATCTGTGGAATTCTCTGCCACAGGAAAGAGTTGAGGCCAGTTCAATGGCTATATTTAAGAGGGAGTTAGATATGACCCTTGTGGTTAAAGGGATCAGGGGGTATGGAGAGAAGGCAGGTAGAGGGTTCTGAGTTGGATGATCAGCCATGATCATACTGAATGGTGGTGCAGGCTCGAAGGGCCGAGTGGCCTACTCCTGCACTTATTTTCTATGATTCTATGTTTCTAAAAGCATTTTAACATAAGAACAATAAACAGTGCTAGTTATTAGAAATGTAAGGGCGGGTGTCGACCACGCCTCCCCCAGAGTGTCACACTGCCCCCACATGAGTGGTCAGTCTTCCCCGGCAACCCCAGAGTCCACAGCAAAGTCCAAAAGTTCCGGTGGACATCGACCGTGCCGCCGGTTTGTGTGAGGCAAGAGACAGAGCACCCAGAGTGTCATTTCCTTCCTTCACCCTCGCTGGGTTGGTGATGGCCAAGGACTGACACAGTGCCAACCAGTCCTACCCGGCTCAGGCAACTGCACCTGATATACCACATCGGAGATACGGTCGAGCACCTCTCCCAGTGGCTTCCAAGCCTGGAGGATAGTCCCTTCTTCTGGGAGGGGCAGCAGACCCATCATGGGACCCCTACCATGTACTGCTGCATTGGCACCAGAGCCTAGCGACCCGGCCCCTCTGGGACTTCCAGGCATCGCAGCTGTGCACGAACCACGTCCTGCCTGGACCCAGGCCAGTAGAAGAGTTCACGCAGCCTGCCCAACGTCTTTGCAACTCCGAGATGTCCGGCCCCCACTAGCCTGTGCACCGACCGCAGCGTCGTGGCGAGAAGCCCCCGGGGGTTCACCAGCTGCAAGAGTCTGTCACCATCGGACAACGGCCACCGCCTGAACAGCAAGCCGTCGTGGATCTCCAGCGTTCCCCACTGCGGGTACAGGGCTTTGGTCTCTGGTCCAGGGCGGTGACCTCTGCCCACTCCGACCGTCGTCCCACACTCAGCCATCCCCTCACCCGGGCCAACACGGGATCGCTCACCTGTTCGCTGCGCAGCTGCTGCTCCATGGTGGGGAGGTGGTCGCCGGCCGTCACCGTCGCTTGTCCCTGGGTCAGCTGTGTGTGTTGGGCCGCTGCTGGGTGTGCTGCACCGCCCCGGGCCGCTGTGAAACCGGTGATGGTTGCTGCTCCCGCTGGGACCGCTTCCTGGAGCTGCCCTGCCGGAGAGCCACGGCTTCAGCGCCGAGGTAGAGTGTCGCCCCCGACACATCCACACGGCCCTCCAGCGGGACAGCAGGTCCAGGCCAAGGATGCAGGACTCTCGGGTGTCGGCGAGCCACACCTCATGCTCCACCGTGTTTTCCCCCACCGCGATGCGCGGCCTCCTCTTCCCTCGCATCGCCGCACAGCCACCGGTGACCGTCGCCAGCTGGACCGCCGTCGTTGTCTCCGGTCATGGTACCCGGTCTGTCTGTGTCATTTTGACACAAGAACAATAAACAGTACTGGCCATTAGAAATGCAGGGGCGGGTGCCGACCGCGCCCCCACCCAGAGCGTCACATACCGTTTTTTTAAAATTTCAGATTTCCATCATGTGCCATATTTGTTTTGATTTTCTGTTAGAATCTTGCCTCTTAAAAGATGGTTATGGTTGTGGTGGTTGGAGGTCTATCATCTCATCCTCAGGACATCACTGCAGGAATTCCTCAGGGAAGAGTCCTGGGACCACCCATCTTCAGCGGCTTCATCAATGACCTTCCTTCCGTCATAAGGTCAGAAGTGGGGACGTTCGCAGATGACTGCACAATGTCCTGTACCATTCGTGACTCCTCAGATCATGAAGCATTTCATAACCAAATATAGCAGGACTTCAGGCTGACAAGTAGCAGGTAACATTCGAGCTGTGCAAGTGCCAGGCAATGACCATCTCCAACAAGTGAGGCTCTAACCATCGTCCCTTGACATTCAGTGGCATCACCATCACTGAATCCCCTACTATCAACATCCTGGGGGTTACCATTGAAAGGAAACTGAACTGGTCTCGCCATGCAAACACCATGGCTACCAAAGCAGGTCAAAGGCTGGGAATCCTGTGGCGTGTAACTCACCTCCTGACTCCCCAAAGCCTGTCTACTGTCTACAAGGCTCAGGTCAGGAGTGTAATGGAATATACCAATCGCCTGGATGAGTGCAGTTCCATCAACACTCAGGAAGCTTGACATCACCCAGTACAAGGCAGCACACTTGATTGATGCCCCTTCCACAAACATCCAATCCCTCCACCATCAACGAACAGTTGCAGCAGTGTGTACTATCTACAAGATGCACTGCGACAACACACCAAAGTTCCTAACACAGCACTTGCTAGACCCAGGACCATTACCATCTAGAGGAACGAGAACAGCAGATACCTGGGAACAACACCACTTAGAAATCCCCCTCCAAGTTACTCACCATCCTGACTTGGAACCATATCACCAATCTTTCATTGTCACTGGGTCAAAATCATGGAATTCCCTCCCTAACAGCACTGTGGGTGTACCTACACCTCAGGAATTGCAGCAGTTTAAGCTCATCACCACCTTCTCAAGGGCAACTAGGAATGGGCAAAAAATAACAGCTTAGCAGGTGACACCCACATTCTGTAAATTAATAAATAAAAAAAATCTGACAAACAAGCAAGGATGTACACTTGCAGTGTTTTTTTTCCAGTCCTTCCACTAAGTATAATTATTACAGTGGTCATTTGAAAATTTTGGGCAAGGAACTACATATGAAGGAAGAACAAAAACATTTATATTTTTATAGTTATGGTATCTCAAAGTGTCCTGTTTTCAAACTGGGTTTGCAGGCAAATTCAACAACTTGTTAAAAGAACAGTAAGATTTCCCAGCCACCAAATGATAGTAATGGTCAGTTGAACTGATGGCTTTAGGCAATGGGTTTCTCTATTGGACAATTTACAGCTCTCAGAATAGACTTTACTCTTTCAAGCTTGCCCAAAGCCCTTCCTTTTAGTGTGACGGAAAATATTGGAGTGGTAGAGGATGGAACATGGAAGAGCAGACTCTATTGATCTACCTACGAGAGACAGCCTGGAACATGCCCTTCTGCACCAACGAGTCGAAATGCCCAGCAACAACCCACCCCACCCCCAGCCCCATTTATCACCAGCCTAATCACAGGAAAATTTACAATGACCAATTAACCCACCAACCCATACGCCTTTGGACTGTTAGAGAAAACGGAAGCACCCGAAGGAAACCCACGTGGTCACGGGAAGAACATACAAACTCCTTGCAGGGGACGCTGGAGTAGAACTCTGAACTCCAGAACAAACTGAGCTGTAATATCGTTGTGTCTATCGCTAATTAAATGCCTAATCTCTGCTGTCAGACAAAGTCTATATACCTCCATTCTCTGCCCCATTAACACAGTTGTCATATTTACCTCAATGACAACCCCTGATAGCATGTTCCAAACACCCACCACTCTCTGTAAAATATTGCCTTTGATCTTACACCCTCTCACATTAACTGCATGCCCTCTAAGATGCTGTCCTTCTATCATCTCTATATCTTTCATAATCTTATAAACTTCCTTTCAGTTCTCCCCTCAGCCCCCAACATTCCTAGTATACACAAGACTTTAGAGGAGGTTGTGTGGAGTGGCTGGTATGGAAGGTGAGAACTGAATAGATCCAGGGTAAGCTTGTCAATACACACAAAATTGCCTTGGAGGAGGGAGACAGAAACACAATCACTTACAGCGCCAGCAATCACTCTCTCTGAGGAGTTTGTATGCTCTCCCCATGACTGTATGGATTTCCTCCGGGTGTTCCAGTTTTCTACCACTTTCCAAAGACATACACATTCAGTTTAGTGAGTTACGGGCATGCTATGTTGGTGCCGGAAGCCTGGCGACACGCGTGGGCTGCCCTGCACAATCTTTGTTCAATTGATTTGATGCAAATGACGCATTTTGTAGCAAGGTAAATAAATTCATGCTATAAATAGAAAGGACTATGCTCTCATAGCCATTACAGTTGTAAGTGGGAATTAAATGTTGTAGAGTACGTATTTTTAAAGAAGGATTGGCAAAGGGAGGTGGAATTTGCACTGATTTTAAAGAAATAGAGAGGAAACAACTTATCTCAGAAAAGAGGTTTGGATGAATTTAACCTTAATAAGGGACAGGAAACATTGTTAGGACTTCTCTCTCAGCTTCCAAACAGTAGCAGTAATGCAGGGCAAAGCATAATCAGAATCAGGTTTATTATCGCTGCTATATTGTGAATTTTTTTTGTTTTGTGGCAGCAGTACAGGTGCAATACATTTAAAAAATGTTACAATAAAAATATAAATAAATAAGTATTGCAAAAAGAGAGAAAAAAGTGAGGTAGTATTCACAGGTTTATGGTTCATTCAGAAATCTGATAGTGGAGGGGAAGAAGTTGTTCCTGAAATGCTGAATATGTGTCTTCAGGCTCCGATACCTCCTCCTTGATGGTAGCAATGTCTTGAGTAATGGGGGTCTTTAATGATGGATGCTGCCTTTTTGCAGCATCGCTTTTTGAAGGTGTCCCCGATGTTGGGGAAGTTAGTGTTCATGATGGAGCTGGCTGAAATTAAGACCCTCTGCAGCCTTTTCCAATTCTGTGCCATCGCCCCTCCATATCAAACGGTCATGCAACCAGTCAGAATGCTCTCCATGGTACAACTGTAGAAATTTGCAAGTGTCTTTGTTGACATACAAAATCTCCTAAAACTCCTAATGAAGAAGTCACTGGGGTGCCTTCTTCATAATTACATCAATATGTTGGGTCCTGGATAGATCTTCAAAACTGTTGACACCCAGGAAAAATGTGATACATGTCGCAGAGTCAAAGCAATAAGCCACTGGGCCAGGCAGAAAGGTAGATGAAACCTTTCACAGGGGAACTAATCAAACCAAATTAGCAGTGATAGTTTAGAGGAGGAATCTAATAAATGTACAAGATAGTCTTTTTGAGATGAATAGGTGTAGGAACCAGAGAGGGAACAAGTGTTTTTAGATTGAGAATGTGTAGTAAGAAAGGATTAAGTGATAATCTTGACAGTTGAAAAGTCTTTTGGAAACAATATTAGAATTTTATAGAGTGACTGACTTAGTCCAAATTGAAATGAGGATCTTAGAACTCCAAAGGCATGAAGTGTGAATTGGTTATGCTACTTTAGGGAAACTAAATTAAAACATACTGAGTAAAATACGCTTAGTGGCCACTATATTAGACACAGTAGTACATCTGCTCATTCATGCAAATGTCTAATCAACCAATCCTATGACAGCAACCCAGGGCATAAAAGCATGCAGACATGGTCCAGAGGTTCAGCTGTCGTTCAGACCAAACAGCAGAATGGGGAGAAATGTGATCTAAGTGTAATCTTTGACTGTGGAATGGTTGTTGTTGCTAGATGGGGAGGTTTGAGTATCTTAGAAATGATTAAATGGTGGAGTAGACTTGATGGACTGAATGGCCTGATTCAGCTTCTATATCTTGTGACCTTATGGCCTAATGCATCTGCTTTACTCATGTTGATCTATCTAATTAATTTGTTTCATGTAAGGGTTAAGGTGATCCCAATGTTATAGTTTTAATTGATTTTACTTCTACACTCAGTGGCCACTTTATTAGGTACACCTATGCACACCTCGTTACTTAACTATCTAATCAGCAAAACATGTGCCAGCAACTCAGTGCTGACTTGTTCTAGAGCAGCATTCCCAATCTTTTTTTTCATGTCATTGGGCCTTACCATTAACTGAGGAGTCCATGGACCCTAGGTTGGGAACCCTTGACTCTCGAGGTTCTACATCAGAATGGGAACAAATATTATCCAAGTGACTTTGACCATGGAACAATTGTTGGTGCCAGATGGGGTGGTTTGAGTATCTTGTAAACTGCTGATTACCTGTGATCTTCACACACAACAGTCTCTAGGGTTTACAGAGAATGATATGAGAAACAAAAAAAAAGTGAACAGTTTTTCTGTGAGTGAAAATGTCTTGTTAAAGTGGGAGGTCAGAGGAGAATAGCTAGACTGCTACAGGCTGAAGGAGGGTGACAGTAACTCAAAGAACCACGTGTTATAACAGTGACGTGTAGAAGAGCATCTCAGAATGCACAACACATTGAACCTTGAAGTGGATGGGTTGCAGCAGCAGATCACAAACATGGTCTCAGTCTCCACTTCACTAAGTCCAGGAGGTACCTATTGAAGCGCCACTGAGTGTATATTGCATTATTGATAACCTCCAGACAGTTTTCTGTTAAGTAGTTAATGTAACACTATAATAGCTCAGGGTGTCAGAGTTCAGAGTTCACCCTCAGCATCCTCTGTAAGGAGTCTCTACGTTCTCCCCACAGATTGGTTGGGCTTTCTCCTGGTCCTGCAGTTTCCTTTCATGATCCAAAGACGTACTGAGTAGGTTAATTGGATGTTGTAAATTGTCCCCTGATTAGGCTTGACTTAAATTGGGAGAGACGCTGGGCAGCAAAGCTCGAAGAGCCGAAAGGGGCTATTCCACACTCTCTCTCTAAATAAAAGCAACTTTAAACAACTTCACATGACATTTAACTAATGAGCCAATCCTGACATTAAAGGCATATTTAGAGTTGTTGTTCCAATAAACCTGACTGAAATGCAAGCTCGTACATGCCAATTCAGAGAAACTCCACTGAGGACACACAGGGGAGTGAAAAACAGATAGCTCAGCAAAGCAAACACTAGAACAGACCTGCTGTTCTTTAATGATAATGAGGAGGACAGAAGGAGTTTTCAAGAGACTTACAGATGGGTTATGTAATTAGGTTTGGTGGTTAAGTCACTGAATTAGCGATCCAGAGCACTTGGCTAACTATCTGGAGACCTGACTTCAAATCGCACAATACAGACGTGGAATTTACAAATTGGAAATTTTAACAAAAGCTGTTCAGTGGCCTTAATGACCACAAAACCACCAAATTATTACAAGAAACTAATGACTGATACAGTTTATTTAAAGATACAAGGTGGAACAGGGCCTTCAGGCCTGAGTAGCACTGCCCAGCAACCCACCTATTTCACCCTAAACTAATGGCCAATTAACCTACAAACCACTACATCCCTGGAATGTGCGAGGAAACCTGAGCAGCTGGAGTAAAGCCGTGCATTCTTGTGAAGGGCAAACAAGCTCCTTACAGATGACATCAGAATTGGACTCCAGACTCCGATGCCCTGAGCTGTAATACCATTGCGCCAGCCACTGTGCTACCGCGGTGCCCTTGTTCAGGGAATGGAATGTGCTGTTGTTACGCTGGCTGCTCTCAAGTGACCTCAGGAGAACCAGTATCATTGATAAAAAGTAGCCTGAAGTGTGAATAGTTAGAATAGTCAGAACGTGCGGTGTCACTTAGCTGCCGTTAATGAAAACAACGCGTTTTACTGTATGTTTCAATGTACATCTACTAAGTAAACCTGAATCTACCCAATGTGACATTGTACTCTGGAATAATGAATGATTCCATGGACATTATGTACATTTCTGCATCTCACGTTAAGTGCTAAGCGATACAAAGGAAAGAACGGGAAATAGATAAAGTATTAGGGATTTAGGATTCTCAAATAATGACATTGCTAATGAAGTGTAATTACGATTGTGTAAGTAGGTGGGGTTTAAGCTGGAGTTGCAGGAGGATGGGAACCAGAGCGCCAGAACAGTTACTGGAGAGGATGTGGAGACTGGTGCTGTTAGGACATTAGACAAAGTCAGGAATCAAAAGGTTGAACATGGTGTGCCTAGTATCCTGAGCTGCATATACAGTGTGTATAAAAAGTATTCACCCCCTTTGGAAATTTTCATGATTTATTGTTTTACAACATCGAATCACAGTCAATTTGATTTGGCTTTTTCTGATGCTGAACAACAGAAAAAGACTCTGTGTCAGAGTGAAAACAGATCTCTACAAAGTGATCCAGGGCAGAGGAGAATGGTAGCACCTAATGGCGACTCCCTTGCTTGTTTCTTTGGAATCAGCTCTATTTCCACCTTCAGTATCTCTAGTTTTCCCTTTCAGGGCTCTTTTGAAGACGCTGACCTGGAGTTACATGCCGACTCCTGTTCTTTGCAGGATTGGGACCTGCTCTCAGGGTCTCATGACTGGCTGCTATTTGATATGCCAAGGACGTGGCCTAGAAGACTAATGCACCTTCAGGGTTCCGGGATTTTGTGGCTGTGGAGGCGGGCAGACTCGAGGTTGGTGCTGCCGCAGGGAACCGGTGTGTCATGGGAGACAGAAGATCGAAAGCAGCAAGCTGGCCGCTGGCTGTGTGCCCAGAGACCCGAGTTCTTTGGGCACAGAGCTTGGAAAAAGCGATGCAACAGACTTTTAACACCATAAATCAGCGAGTTGTTTCTGATGTCTCCCCTCTTGCTGTGAACTGGAGACACCTTTTTATTCCTTATTAGGGAAAGAGAGAGAGAATGGGAGAGAGAGAGAGGGAGAGAGAGGGGAGAGGGAGAGATGGGGAGAGAGGGAGAGAGGGGAGGGGGGAGAGAGGGGAGAGGGGGAGATGGGGAGGGGGAGAGAGGGGGAGAGGGGGAGAGGGAGAGGGAGAGAGAGAGAGAGAGAGACTGTAGTATGTCGAATTACCGGCTTTGGGGTTCTAACAATTGACTGTCATTCATTGTTTGGGGCACTCCTCTTTTTTCATGGATGTTTGCAAAGAAAAAGAATTTCAGGGTGTATATTGTATACATTTCTCTGATATTACAACAACCTACTCATTTCATGATCACCTTTCCTGCCAAATTTATGTCATATTATGGATTTAAACTCTGCAGCTAACATCTTGTGATCGAACTTGCTGAATCCATGGCCCAGTAACTTAACCATTGCATCGACGAACCAAATCTAGCATAGCAGTGAAGTAAAGCCAGATTTGTTTGTTTGTTAGTGATGTTCATTGAAAAGACTTGTCCAATATGAACATACATTCCTCTGCTGTGTGTGTGAGGCATTGAGGGTATCTGAATTGTTTTTTTCACACAAGTAGTTAATTGGATGGCATTTACTGAAAGACCATTCCTAGGCAAAATCAAGATGATTGAGTAATTCCCCTGCCAATCAAGAGTGATAATCTAACTGGTCTAAGTGGGAAGGTTGACTTTATGGATATGAACTGTACAAATGTAAATATCCTTGACTCACTACACGTTGTTAGAGAAGTATCTCTATCTTTGTTGGTTGAAACTTGTTTCATTTCCATCTGTTCTTCACTCAATGGACACTTCATGTATAGGGGGTAGCTAATGAAGTAGACACTGAGTGTATGTTTGTGGTTTTCTGCTGCTGTAGCTTATTCACTTGTGTTATATATTCAGTGATACTCGTCTGCACAACACCGTTGTAACACATGGTTATTTAAGTTACTGTCGCCTTCCTGTTAGCTTGAGCCTGTTCTGCCAGTCTCCTCTGACCACTCTCATTAACAAGACATTTTCGTTCACAGAACTGCTCATTTGTTTATTTTTGTTTCTTGCACCATTCTCTTTAAACTCTATAGACTGCTATGTATGAAACTCACAGGAGATCAGCAGTTTCTGAGATACTTAAACCACCCCATCTGGCACCAGCAATCATTCCACAGTCAGATCACTTGGATCACATTTCTTCCCCATTCTGATGTTCGGTCTGAACAGCAACTGAACCTCTTGACCATGTCTGCATGCTTTGATGGATTGAGCTGCTGCCACATGATTGGCTGATCAGATAGTTACACTAACGAGGTGTACAGGTGTACTTAATAAAGTGACCAGAGTGTATTTAATGGTAGCTGATATCCAAAGACCCTGTAGACATGAATTCTGAACCAGAATCAGGTTTATTGTCAACATTTCATGTGAGATGATTTTTAGTGTGGCAGCAGCACATTGTAAAGTCATCAAATTAAAATAAGTTACTAAACAAGTAAGCGGTACAAAATAAAAAGAACTAATGAAGTAATGTTCATGGGTTCATGGGCCATTCAGAAATCTGATGATGGGGTTGGGGAAGAAGCTGTTCCTAAAGTATTGCATGTGTGTCTTCAGGCTCTGTGAACTCTCCCCAACTGATACTAATGAAAAGCAGGCATGTGCTTAATGATGGATGGTGCCTTCTTGGGACACTGCCTCCTGAAGATGCTCTGGATGGTGGGGAGGGTTGTGATCATGATGGAGATGGAGAGCTGCCTCGGGAAGGAGCTGTCCATCACTCAGGGCCCTCAAATTCCATTATAGCAACTGGAAACTATCAATTCAAGAAATTAAATAAAATCTGAATTAAAAAATTGTCTCAGTAATAGTGACATTGAATTGACTGGATTATTACAGAAACTTTTAAAATTAACTCAATAAAATTCAAAACAAAAGAACTGTAGATGATGGAAATCTGAAATAAAAACATGCTGAAATAAATTACTGAAAAGAAAACTTAGCAGGTCGTGCAGCATTTGTGGAAAGAGATGATGAAGGGTCTTTGACCTGTACAAATTTCCCTTGCCTTTCCTGTATGCCCCACTCTGACCATTTACTTCCCCCGGGTCCCCTCCTCCTTCCGTTTCCCCCATGGTCCACTCTCCTTCCTATCAGTTTCCCCCATGGTCCACTCTCTCTCCTATCAGTTTCCCCCATGGTCCACTCTCTCTCCTATCAGTTTCCCCCATGGTCCACTCTCCCTCCTATCAGTTTCCTCCATGGTCCACTCTCCCTCCTATCAGTTTCCCCCACGGCCCACTCTCCCTCCTATCAGTTTCCCCCATGGTCCATTCTCCCTTCCTAGCAGTTTCCCCCATGGTCCACTCTCACTTCCTAGCAGTTTCCCCCATGGTTCACTCTCCCTCCTATCAGTTTCCCCCATGGTCTACTCTCCCTCCTATCAGTTTCCCCCATGGTCCACTCTCCCCTCCTATCAGTTTCTTCCTTCTCCAATCCTTGACCTTTCCCACCTACCTTGCTTCATCTATCATCTTCCGGATAGCCTCTTTCCCCTCCCCTCCCAATATTTTACTCTGGCATCTTCCCCCTTCTTCCCAGTCCTGAAGAAGGGTCTCGCCCCAAAATGTCCACTGTTTATTTATTTCCATAGATGCTGCCTGACCTGCTGAGCTCCTCCACAATTTTGTGGGTGTTGTTCTTGATTTCCAGTATCTGCAGACTTTCTTATGTTTATTTTTGACATGAGGTAGTTAACATTATGCTAGCAATTTTCCAGAGGCATTAACAAAATCAAGGACCCATCCCTCCATGGTCATTTTGTGGCACTGTCAAGACTTTGAATGCAGGTTAGTTTTCTGCACCGCATCCTTGTCCTGATTCAACTCACCCAGACCAGTCTTCGCAAGCTATCCACAGATGGCTGAAAGACTCATCAAGAGCTTGGACAAACATGGGATGTTTTCTATGGAGGTGTAGAGGCAAAATGGAGATTTGGATAGGGGCTTATAAGATAATGAGAGGCATGTAGAGTAGACAGACAATACCCTTTTCCCAGAGTTGAAATATCTAATACCAGAGGGCATAAATTTAAGGTGAGAGAGGGGAATTTCAAAGTAGATGTGAGAAGCAAAATTTTACACAGAGAGTGGTGGGGACCTAGAACGTGCTGCCTGGGGTGGTGGTAGAGGCAAATACAATTGGGGCTTGTAAGAGGCATTTAGATAGACACAAACAACAGGAATTCTGCAGATGCTGGAAATTCAAGCAACATACATCAAAGTTGCTGGTGAACGCAGCAGGCCAAGCAGCATCTATAGGAAGAGGTGCAGTCGACGTTTCAGGCCGAGACCCTTCGTCAGGACACACATGAGTGTGAGGAAAATAAGACAATAAGACCATAAGACAAAGGAGCAGAAGTCGGCCATTTGGCCCATCGAGTCTGCTCTGCCATTTTATCATGAGCTGATCCATTCTCCCATTTAGTCCCACTCCCCCGCCTTCTCACCATAACCTTTGATGCCCTGGCTACTCAGATACCTATCAATCTCTGCCTTAAATGCACCCAATGACTTGGCCTCCACTGCTGCCCGTGGCAACAAATGGAAAGATATGGACATTGTGTAAGCAAGAGAGATTAGATTAGGTCACCACTTGATTACTAATTTAACTGGTTTGGCACAATGTTGCGGGCTGAAGGGCCTGTTTCTGTTCTGTACTATTCTATGTTTTATGTTCTCTAAAACTGCAGTGTAAGGTCTGAAAGGAGAAACAAAAAATGGATAATTCCCCAGGTTCCTGAGTGCAGATGAAGCAGAAACAAGGACCCATGTTTCATTTGACATAAATAATCTGAATTGAATATCATTCTTCCATCATTTCACCCTCCCCCTTCTCCAAGCAGTGGAATACTCTCAGCTTTGATTACATATTAATTAGCTGGACAGTTTTATTAGAGCTACTGCTATGGCTAATAATTCATACAGTTTATGATATGTTCCAGTTAGGATGCGCATGAATACTTGGCCTTCTGTTGCTGGGTCATGGTATTTCTCCCAGCATGCCCTGGGTGCAGTCTTGGGTGGACTGCACTTACATAATGGCTTTCGTAGCTGGTGAGGCCCAAGCTACAAATTCACTGGCTGTTAAAGCTGTCCCATTTATTAAAATTTTGTCATTATACCAACCAGTCCCCTCCATCACCACCCTCCTTTGTCTGGCAGAACAGGTTCTCATTCTCCAAAGTTTTTCATTGGGCTCCTCCCACTTTCTCCAAACTGGAGTGGTAGCCAAGGGCACCTGTGTAGGCCCCAGCTATACAACCCTCTTCGTTGGCTACGTAGAGCAGTCTATGTTCAAAGCTTTCCCCAGTTATACTCTCCATCTCTTCCAATGATGACGGTATTGTGCTACTTCATGCACCCATGCTGAGCTCGTCAATTTCATCAACTTCACCTCTATCTTTCACCCTGCCCTTAAATTCACTTGGTCCACCTCTGACACTTCCCTCCCCTTTCTCAATCTCCTTTTCTCCATTTCTGGAGACAAACCGTCAACCGACATCTTTTATAAACCTACTGATTCCCATGGTTATCTTGACCACACCTCCCCACCCTATGTCCTGTAAAAATGCTATTCCCTTTTCCCGGTTTCTTTCCCAGTTCTCCATCTGTTCCCAGGATGCATCTTTTCATTTCAGGAGATCAGAGGTATCCTCCTTTTTTAAAGCATGGGGTTCCTCTCCCTCCACTATTGATGCTGCCTTCACCCGCATCTCCTCGTTTTCTCTTACATCCGTGCTCACCCCTCTTCCCACCACCTTAACAGTGATAGAGTCCCTCTTGTTCTCACCTACCATCCCATGAACCTCTACATCCAACACATAACCCTCTGCAACTTCCGCCATCTCCAAAGGGATCCTACCACTAAGCATATCTTTACTCTCTGTTTTCCACAGGGATCGCTCCATCTATAATTCCCTTGTCCATTCATCCCGCTCCACTAATTTCTCTCCCTAAGTGCGACACTTGCCCATACACCCCCTCCCTCACCTCCGATCGGGACCCCAGCCAGTCCTTCCAGGTGAGGCAACACTTCACCTGTGAACCTGCTGGACTCATCTATTGTGTCCAGTGCTCTCGCTGCGGCCACCCCTACACTGGTGAGACCCATTGTAAATTGGAGGACCGCTTCGCTGAGCACCTTCACACCATCCGCCATAAGCAGGACTTCTCTGTGACCAAACATTTTAATTACCATTCCCATTCCCGTTCTGACATGTCGATCCATGGTCTCCTCTTGTGCCCAGGTGAGGCCACCCTCAGGGCGGAGGAGAAATACATTATATTCCGTGTGGGTAGCCTCGAACCTGATGGCATGAATATCGATTTCTTCTTCCGGTAAACAAATTCCTCCCCATCCCCATTTCCTTCTCTGATCTTTTATCTCTTCTCACCTGCCTCTTACTTCCTCTGGATCCCCTTCTCCTTTCCTTTCTCTTATGGCCCACTCTCGTCTCCTGTTAAATTCCTATTTCTCCAATCCTTGAACTTCCCCACCCACCTAGCCTCACCTTGTCACCCTCCAGCTAGCCTCCTACCCCTTCCTCCCACCTTTATATTCTGGCATCTTCCCCCTTCCTTCTCAGTCTCAAAGAAGAGTCTTGGCCTGAAACGTCAACAGTTTATTCATTTCCACAGATGCTGCCTGACCTGCTAAGTTCCTCCAGCATTTTGTGTGTGTTGCTTTGGTATTATGATTTGAATTCTCCTGGGATGACAAAAAGAATCAGAATAACATGAAAAAACTACAATTTTTTTTCTTTACAAGACAAGCATATAAATGCTTAAGAGGAACTATTTTTAAATAACTTGATTAACCAAAGAAAGTCTCTCACAGCTGCCAATTTCTCTGCTTTAGAGAACATAGAACATTAAAAGCACAGGAACAAGCCCTGTGGCCCACCCTTTCTGTGCTGACCATGATGCCTATTCAAACTGATCCCTTCTGATATACATGGTCTGTGTCCGTCTGTTTTCCTTCATCTGCCCATCAAAATGCCTCTTAAATATTGCTACTATATCTGCTTCCACCACCTTCCCAAGCAGTACGTGCCAAGCACCTGCCTCTCTCTGTGTAATGAAACATCCTTTGCAGATCTCTTTTAAACTTTCCCCTTCTCGCCTGAAAGCTAGGTTCTCTAGCATTTGTCATTTCTACCCCGTAGAGAAAAAGAAATCTAATCTATGTCTCTCATGATTTTAAATGCCTCTGCCATGTTGCCCCTCAGACTCTGACATTCCAGAGAAAGCAACGCACATTTATCCAACCTTAGCTTGTAGCTAATACTCTCCTTCAGTACCTCTTCCAAACTTCCGTGTCCTTCTGGTAATGTGACAACCAGACTGTACACAATACTGTGAATGTGACCTAACTGCAGTCTTATACAACTGAAATGTGACTTCCGAAATGTTATATATGAGGCCCTGTCCAGTGAAGGTAAACATACGATATGCCTTCTTTACTTGAACAGATCCCCAGCAGCACCTCTGGGACAGTTGTACTCAACACTGGAGCCCCTCAAATTGCGTCCTCATTCCCTACTTTACTCCCTGCACACGCACGGCTCTGTTCCATTTCTGAGATAAAGTGAGAAACTGGGATGTGATAGGTGGAAGAGGTAAAGGACTGAAGAAGAAAAATCTGTTAAGAGAGGACCGTGGGTGATAGGAGAAAGGCTCTGAAGGGCAGGTGAGGAGGAGTGAATGGGTAAGAGGGGAACCAGAATGGGGAGGGATAAAAGAGAGAAGGGGAAATTACTGGAAGCTTAGGAAATCGATGTTCAGGCTACCAGGTTGGAGGCTACTCAGACAGAATATGAGGTGTTGCTCCTCCAACCTGTGGGTGGCCTCATCATAACACAGAGGAGGCCATGGACTGACATGTCAGAATGGGAATGAAAAGTAGAGTTAAAATGGGTGGCCACCAGGAAATTCTGCCTTTTGTGGCAGTCTCAGCAAAGGTGCTCCCAACCTCAATAAAATATATTGTAGTTCAGAAGATGCTGCTGGTGGATAAAACCAACTCCATTGTTGGACACGGGGATCTTTGCAGAGAAATATGACTAAGTCCTGGAATCATCACTGCCGTCAGCACAAAACAGCCCACTCCTCAAGTTTATAATTTCCCTAGATAGTGAATTACATTGAAATTCACATTGGTCCATCTAGTGGCAAGTTAAGCTGAGATTTCTCATGATTCTTTGTTAGCATATGGAAGAAAATTGTGGTAATAATTGGTGGAAATGATTATACTAATGCTGTAGTGCTTCCATATGCTCCTCTTTAACCATGGAAATTAAAGTTTGAAGCTATCATTTAGGCACATTAGACACAGCATGGTTAATAAAATGCAATCATGGACATTATTAATGACTTCGAAACAAAAATGGTGATTTTAAAGGTACAGTAAATATATTGTAGGCCACTATGAAGGAATAAGAGAGTGGTTTGTGATTGAATAAACAGATTAACCACTACAAAATGCCAGAATTACGACTGAGCCTTGTTATACCTAAATTTTTTGCATAAAATTCAAGTTTGTCCCAACTTAATGAGTTAAGTTCAGGAAAATTCCATTATTACTCTTCTGCTGGGAAAGAAGCTATATTAATGGACAAAAAATATTTTCGGAATTAACATTAAAATAAGATTGATGATGTTATACCTAAATTCTATTGGGTAAGGCTCTGGAAAATCTGCACTTCTTCCTTGAAAGATCAGCAGATGACCGTTGAAAAATCAAACTGGATAGGTAGTTGTAGGGGACAAAGAAATGGTGGACAAACTTTATGAGTCTTCATTGTTGATGACAAGAGCAGTATACCAGAAATACAAGCGTGTCAGGGGGCAGAAGCAAGTGTAGTTGCTAATATTTGGGGAAAAGGTACTTGGGAAGCTGAAAGGTCTGAAGGTGGATAACTCACTGTACTATTCCTGAAGGTTCTGAATGAGGTCGCTGAAGAGATTGTGGAGGCATTAGTAATGATCTTTCAAGAATCACAAGATTCTGGAATGGTTCCAGATGATTGGAAAATTACAAATGTCACTCCACGTTCTAAGAAGGGAGCGAGGCAGAAGAAGGAAAATTATAGGCCAATTCGCCTGGTCTCAGTGGTTGGGAAGATGTTGGAGCTGATTGTTAAGGATGAGGTTTTGGGGTACTTGGAGGCACATGATTTCCTTAGGAGAAATCTTACCTGACAAATCTGTTGGAATGCTTTGAGGAAATAACAGGCAGAATAGACAAAGGAGAGTCAGTGGATGTTGTTTACTTAGATTTTCAGAAGGCCCTTGACAACATGCCATGCATGAGGCTGCTTAACAAGTTAAGAGTCAATGGTATTACAGGAAAGATACTAGCAATATAGAAGATTGGCTGCCTGGCAGATGCAAAGAAACAAGAGCTGTTCCACATGTTGGGACCACTTCTTTTTACAGCCACTCTCAGGCAGAAGGCATAGAAGCCTGAAATCCCACACCACCAGTTCAAGAATCGCTACTCCTCTTCCACCATTGAGTTCTGAACCAACTGGCACAACTCTATACACTAGTGCAGCGGTCCCCAGCCACCAGGCCGCGGACGGGTACCAGGCCACAAAGCATGTGCTACCGGGCTGCGAGGAAACGATATGAGTCAGCTGTACCTTTCCTCATTCCCCCTCACACATAGGGTTGCCAACTGTCCCGTATTTGCCGGGACATCCTGTATATCGGGCTAAATTGGTTTGTCCCATATGGGACCGCCCTTGTCCCGTATTTCCCCTGCTAAGGTAGAGCGTTCCTATGAAGCCTTTCGTGCCAAAATGGCATGAAGCAAAGAAGCAATTACCATTAATTTATATGGGAAAAATTTTTGAGCATTCCCAGACCCAAAAAATAACCTAACAAATTATACCAAAAACACATAAAATGGAAAATAAATAACACTAACATATAGTACAGGGCAGGAATGTTATGATAAATACACAGCCTATATAAAGTAGAAATAATGTATATACAGTATAATCGTGAAGATGAAGGCAAAACTGATTTGTGGGGGGGGGGGATCGGCACGTACGCGCATGCGCGCATCACATGAGCACGTCACGCATGTGCACACAGGTGCCTGCGCAAGGCTTCATGGTCATGGTAGTCTTTCCTGGGGTAAAGTGTCCCGGGATTTGACTGCTACTTTTGTCCCTTATTTGGGAGTGAGAAAGTTGGCAACCCGAACTGTAAAAGACATGTGGAGATGAGTTTAACCCTAATTGAACACCTCCCCCCCCCCCACCCCCGGTCGGCCGCTCTGCAAGAATATTGTCAATATTAAACTGGTCCACAGTGCAAAAAAAGTTGGGGACCCCTGCACTAGTGTAACAAACCGATGACCACTTTGGTCACAGTGCAATGATTGTCCTGATCACATTGTAGAGTAAAATCCAGATGTAAGGTCCGTAATGTCCTGAAATGTGATTGTCCTGAAATGTCAACTGTTTATTCCCCTCCGCAGATGCTGCCTGTAACAGAAAATAATCTGCAGATGCTAGGATCAAAGCAACACTCACAACACGCTAAAGGAACTCAGCAGGTCAGGCAGCATCCATGGAAAAGATCGGTCGACGTTTCGGGCCGGAACCCTTCATCAGGACTGCAGTCCTGACAAAGAGTTCCGGCCTGAAACGTCAACCAATCTTTTCCATGGATGCTGCCTGACCTGCTCAGTTCCTCCAGATGCTGCCTGGCCTGCTGAGTTCCTTCTACATTTTGTATATTGCTCTGAATTTCCAGCTTCTGTAGAATCTTGTGTTCTTCCAATAATGGACTTCATGTTTTTGCTCTAATTGTGTTCTTTCTTGAAACAGTTGTGTATAATTAATGTTTAATTATGTTTTTCATGTGAATATTGCGTGTGCCTGTGACACTGCTGCAGGTAAGTTTTTTTCATTGCACCTGTGCAGACATGTACCTGTGCAATGACAATAAATTTAATTTTGACTTCAGCTCAGCAGGTGACATTTCCTGATTTTAACCTGCTCAGATGAGCAGACTCCCACACAAAGCAGGAGAGCACTCCTCTCTTGTGAAACAAACATCATCATCATCATAAGGATGAAAGAGGAAGACAAGGAGAAATGTCTATTAAGAAGAGTCGTTAGGAAATAAAATCTTTTATCAGGAGTAGAGCTGGCAGAGAAAGCTTAATAATATTGATAGAGTCATCCTGATGGGCTAACCTATAGCATTATCGCTGGGCACAGAATCATGTGTTAGAGAATAAGAATTAGATAACTCTTTTGAAGTTAGTTCTTCATATAATTTGTATCTTTTATTTATTAAATTTCAATGCAACATGAAGTAGTTTTCTGATCAAAAGCATTTAAAATTCTTTCAGATGACAAATGTAACACAGCTATTGCAACCATTACCATAACTGTTGCTACAAACGTTTTGATTAATATTTATGCTTAGCTGAAGGGGAAGAGAATAACTAAAATCAAAGTTGAGTTTCGTAATGTAAAGTAACATGCACACACACATAATTTCATGCTGTAAGGGAGACTGCTAAGTGGACAGTAAGTGCTCTGTCTCACAGCTGCAGAGACCTGTGTTTGATCCTTGTCTTTGGGTAATATCTTTGTCATATCCATATTTCTTCCAATATCACATATTCATGCAAAGATTATTGGGTTTAGGGAATGATGTGGTAAAAGAATCAATGTGCAGTTAATGGGCATGAGGGAGGGAATAAGTTGTAGTAGAATTATCCTCTATCTCCCTCACACTCTGACCGACTGATCTGCCTGTTTCTCCCTGCAATTTCCCATGTTGCCCAGAATAGCACCTCAGCTATTGTCTGGCCCATGTGGTAACTAATGGGACAATACTGAATTTAACAATTGCCTTTCTCTGTTTGTATGAAAATTAGCTAGTTCTGTTGTAGATTATCCACCTCTCCGACATAAAATTAGTAAATTACAGTAGTTTATTATTGTGATATGCACCGAAGCATAGTGAAAAACTTTGCTTTGCAGTCAGTTCATTACATTACAACAGTGCATTGAGGGAAAAGCAAGAACAGGGTGCAAAATAAAGTGTTATAGTTACAGAGGAATGCCATGTGAGGTGCAAGGCCATAACTAGGTAGATTGTGAGATCAAGAACACATTTATTGTACAAGGGGATTGTTCAATGGTCTTACAACAGTTCCTGTTCTTTCCTGCAATTGTCCTGAGTCCTGACGAAGGGTTCCGGCCTGAAATGTCGACCGATCTTTTTCACGGATGCTGCCCGACCTGCTGAGTTCCTCCAGCGTGTTCTGAGTCCTGCAATTCACAGCTTTTCTGCGCACCTTACTTTGATTTTTACCTCTCGAATGTGTGATGTTAATTCATCAAACAAATGACTTTAACTGAATTGTTTTCTCTCTGACACCAGTTTTCTTAGTATTTTTTTTAATTTGCAGTTTGTCTCCTTTTGTACATTGGTGGTTTGCCAGTCTTTGTCTATTTATGTATAGTTTTTCATATATTCTATTGCAAATGAAGCTCAAGGTAGTATATGGTAATATGTATGTACTTGGAAAATAAATCTGCTATGATGTGGGATCCTTGACCTCAAACAATGATTTCATTTCCTTGTCCAATGATGCTGTGTGACCTTCTAAAACTTCCACCATGCTCTGCTTCTTTTAGATTTCCAGAATCTGCAGTGTCTTACTGTTTGGAACAGCTTGAGGGTGTTCCCCTAGCAGCCAAGACAGTTGAGAGCAGACTTTATAGAGATGTACAAGTGGCAGTGAAAGTGAAAGTTTATTGCCGTATGTACAAATGCAAGTATGTATAGTTGCAATGAAAAACTTACTTGCAGCAGCGTCACAGAGATACACAGCTCCTCACTAGTCAAGAAGGCAGAGCAGCATCTACAGTTTCTGAGGAGACTGTGGCGTGCAAGGCTCCCCTGCCGCCCCCTCCCCCATTCTAACAACTTTCTATAGGAGCACCATTGAGAGTGTTCTGTTTGGTTGCATCGTTGTGTGGTACTGAAGCTGCAAAGCATTGAACAGCCAGACCCTACAGAGGACAGAAAACACTGCCAAGGGGATCACTGGGGTCTCCCTTCCCTCTATTTGTGACATTTACCAGAAGCGTTGCAGACGAAGAGCCTGAAGCATTATAGAAGGTCCCTATTTCTATCCCACTGCCGTCAGGAAGGAGATACAGAAGCATCAGGACTAGCACTGCCAGACTGGGTAACAGCTTCTTCCTGCAGGCTCTGAGGCGAATGAATACCCTCCCAGCACTGAGGTCTCATCACTGGGACAGCAAGCTGTTTGCTGTACTATTTAATGCTCACTGTTTACCTGTGCTGTGCACTACAGACATTTTGAAATATACGTTACTAACTTACTTGTGGTAATATTCTCACCTTCACTACTGAGCAGATGAAAAAGGCTCTGGGGAAACTCAGGTACGGCAAAGCATTGGGACTGGATGGTGTGAAACCCAGGGTCCCGAAGGAGTGTGCTGAGCAGCTGTGTCGAGCTCTCCAGTCTGTTTTCAATGTGAGTTTCGGCCTGGAAAGCATTCCAACTGTGCGGAAAACATCTTGTATGGTCTCAGCACCCAAGGAGGGCCAACCAAAAGACTTGAATGACTATCATCCAGTGGACTTGACCTCACACTTCATGAAGTCCCTAGAGAGGCTGGTCCTGGTCAGATCAGCCCTCGATCCCCTGCAATTTTCCCTCCAGGAGCACATTGGAGTCGACGATGCTGTCATCTACCTGCTGAACAGAGCCTACTCCCATTTGGATAAGCAGGGCAGCACTGGGAGGATCGTGTTTGTTGATTTCTCAAGTGCCTTCAATACCATACAGCCCTCATTGCTGGGGGGAAAGCTCCATTTAATGCAGGTTGACACTTCCATTGTATCCTGGATAATGGACTACCTGACTGGCAGACTTCAGTTTGTGCAGCTTCAGAGCTGTGTGTCAGACTTGGCTATGAGCAGCACTGGGGCCTCACAGGGGACTGTATTAGCTCCCTTCCTGTTTACCATGTATACCTCGAACTTTAAATACAACACTGAATCATGTCATCTGTAGGAAGTCTCTGACGACTCAACAGTAATTAGGTTTATAAAGGGAGGACAAGAGGATGAGAACAGGGCCCTGGTGAAGGACTTTGTCAAATGGTGCAAGCTGAATCATCTGCACCTCAACATCAGTAAAATAAAGGAGATGGTGATGGACTTTGGGACGACTAAGCCTGCACTGCTTCCTGTTACTATTGATGGTGAGGACGTGGATGTGGTGAGCACCTAGGGATGCACATGTACGACAGAACTCAGTGGAGCACCAACACAGAGGCTGTGTACAAGAATGGCCAGAGTTGCTTCTACTTCCTGAGGAAACTGAGGTCCTTTGGAGTATGCTGACTTCACCTTCACATGTTCTACCAGTCTGTTGTTACCAGTACAATCTTCTATGTGGTGGTGTTCTGGGGCAATGGCATCAACACGAGTAATGCTAGCAGGCTCAATAAACTGATTAGAAAGGCTAGCTCTGTTATAGAGGTCAAACTGGAACCAATGGAGGCTGTGGTAGAACAAAGGACCCCATGGAAAATCCTGGCAATTCTGAACAATGTTTCTCACCATCTGCCACCTTGGCTGAACAGTGGAGCACTTTTAATAATAGACTAAGTTAACCTGCGCTGCTTCAACGAGTGCCCTATGAGGTCATTCTTATCCTTGGCCATTGGGCTCTATAATGAGTCAACCTACAGTCAAAGAAGTGATGAGCCCCTCCTGTCAGACTGTCTGTGGCAACTTACTTTTAATTCTTTCTTCCTTCTCTTCTAATATTTGTATATTTGTATATCTGTGCACTTGTAATGCTACTGAGACACTGTAATTTCCTTTGGGATCAATAAGCATCAATCTATCTATTTTGTTTTATGTGCTGTGTGTGATACAAGCTTTGTGGATACACCATGGTCCAGAGGAATGTTGTGTTTAGTTGCATGTACAGTCAGAGGGTAATAAACTTGAACGTAAATCAACAATATAAATTATACAAAATTATACAAGAAAGAAAATTATAACAAAAGGATACATGTCAATTGGAGTGTAAAGCAATCATAGTGATAAGGGTTGTGCAAAGAACAAAATGGTTGAAGGGACGGAGCTGTTCTTGAACCTGGTGGTGTTGGGCTTCAGGCTTCTGTACCTCCTGCCTGATGGTTGTTGCGAGAAGGTGGTGCGGCTCAGGTGGAAGGGATCCTTGATGATAGATGATGCCTTCTTGTCTCGATACCACTGATGCTGGTGAGGGCTAGGGGCAGCAGTTTGTTCAAGGTCAGGAGATTCAGATTTAGTGACTGGTAAAAGATATGTGGCAACTTATTCACGCCTTGTGGTTTGAGTGGTTGTGACTGGGATCTGGAATTCACTACCTAGGGGGTTAATTGGAACTTTCAAGGGGCTAAAGACAGAGATTGACAGTTTCTTGTCAGGATTACAAATACCTGGGGATATGAATTGACAATAAACTGGACTGGTCAAAGAACACTGAGGCTGTCTACAAGAAGGGTCAGAGCCATCTCTATTTCCTGAGGAGACTGAGGTCCTTTAACATCTGCTGGACGATGCTGATGATGTTCTATGAGTCTGTGGTGGCCAGTGCGATCATGTTTGCTGTTGTGTGCTGGGGCAGTAGGCTGAGGGTAGCAGACACCAACAGAATCAACAAACTCATTCGTAAGGCCAGTGATGTTGTGGGAATGGAACTGACCTCTCGGACGGTGATGTCTGAAAAGAGGATGCTGTCCAAGTTGCATGCCATCTTGGACAATGTCTCCCATCCACTACATAATGTACTGGTTGGGCACAGGAGTACATTCAGCCAGAGTCTCATTCCACTGAGATACAACACTGAGCGTCATAGGAAGTCATTCCTGCCTGTGGCCATCAAACTTTACAACTCCTCCCTTGGAGGGTCAGACACCCTGAGCCAATAGGCTGGTGCTGGACTTATTTCCTGGCATAATTTACATATTACTATTTAACTATTTATGGTTTTATTACTATTTAATTATTTATGGTCCAACTGTAACGAAAACCAATTTCCCCTGGGCTCAATAAAGTATGACTATGACTATGACGATGACTATTTGTAAAGGGATTAAAGGTTATTGGGAGAAAAGGAGAGAACAGGGTTCAGAATCATATTTAATATCTCTGGCATATGTCATGAAGTTTGTTGTTCAGCGGCAGCAGTACATTGCAATACATAATAATAAAAACTATGAATTACAATAAGTATATATAAAACACAATTTAAAAAGTAGTGCAGGAAGAGAGGGAGTAAAAATAGTGAGGTCATGTTCATGGGTTCATGGTCCATTCAGAAATATGATGGTGGTGGGGAAAAAGCTGTTCCTAAAATGTTGAGTGTGTCTCTTCAGGATCCTGAACCTCCTGTACCTACTTCTTGTTGGTAGCAATGAAAAGAGGGCATGTTCTGACTGATGGGGTCCTATTGGACTAATGGATGTCACCTTTTGAAGCATTACCTTTTGAAGGTATCCTTGATGCTGTGGAGGCTAGAGCCCATGATGGAGCTGAGTTTACAACTGTCTGCAGCTTTTTCCAATCCTGTGCAGTGGCCCCTCTATACCAGATGGTGCTAGTTTTCTAAGGTACATCTGTAGAAATTTGCAAGTGTCTTTGGTGACATATCAATTCTCCTCTGATGCCTAATGAAATATAATCACTGTCATGCCTTCTTTGTAATTGCATCAACATGTTGGGCCAGGAAAGATCCTCAAAGATGTTGGCACCCAGGAACTTGAAGCTGCTCTCTCTTTCTGCTTCTGAACCCTCAAAGAGGACTGATGTGTGTGCCCTTGACTTCCCCTTCCCGGAGTCCACATTCAACCCCTTGGTCTTACTGACCTTGAGTGGAGGGTTATTTGCCACTCCACTGAACCTCCCTCATTTCTGTTTGCCTCCTCGTTACCATCTGCAATTCTGCCATCAATAGTTGTGTCGTTGGCAAGTTTATAGAGGGCGATTAAGCTGTGCCTAGCCACCCAGTTGTGGTGTAGACAGAACAAAGCAGTGTGCTAAGCATGCATACTTGAACAGCGCCAGTGCTGATTTTCAGGAGGAGATGTTATTTCTGATCAACACAGTCTGTGGTCTCCTGGTGAAGAAGTCAAGGATCCAGGGTCACACAGTGGTACAGATGACCATATTGGGGGTTTGTTGATTAGAATAGTGTATGATTTTGTTAAATACTGAGCTGTAGTGAATAAACAGAATCCTAGTATCACTATGGTCCAGGTGATTCAGAGCCCAGTGGAGAGCCAGTGAGATTACATCACTGTAGACCTATTGTGGCGATAGGCAAATTGCAGCGGGTCCATGTCCTTGCTGAGGCAGGAGTTGATTCTGCCATGACCAACCTCTCAAAGCACTTCATCACCGTAGATGTCAGTGCCACTGGACAGTAGTCTTTGAGGCAGTTCACCCTGCTCTTCCAGGGCACTGGTACAATTGTCACTCTTTTGAAGCACGGAGGGATCTGTAGCAGTGAGAGATTGAAGATGCCCTTGAACACTCCTGCCAGTAGGGTTGCACAGGTTTTCAGAGCCCTACCAGGTACAGTATCTATGTCTGACACCTTGTGAGGATTCAAAGACCAAAGGACATATATGTCACCATATATAATCCTGAGATTTGATTTCTTGCAGACATATTCAGTTAATACAAGAACCATAGTGTAATCACTGAAAGACGAACAACCAATGTGAAAATACAAAAGAGAACAAAAATAACAAAATAAATAAACAAATTAGATAGACAGATTAGATAGATTAGACAGAGAGATTAGATAGATAGATAGATAGATAGATTAGATAGAGAGATTACATATATAGATAGATTAGATAGATATTCGAAACCTGAGATGAACAGTCCTTGAAAGTAAATCCGTAGGTTGTGGGAACAGTTCAGTGATAGGGCGAGTGAAGTTGAATGAAGTTATCCCTACATGTTGAGGGGGAATAGATGTTCCTGACCTGGTGTTGAAAGTCCTGAGGCTCCTGCACGTATTTCCTGATGGCAGTAATGAGAAATGAGAATGACCTGGTTGGTGGGGGTTGCTGATGATGGATGCTGTTTTTCAGCAATGGTGCTCCATGTAGCTTTGCTCAATGGTGGGGAGGGCTTTCGCTGTGATAGACTGGGCCGTATCCATTACTTTTTCCAGAACTTTCCATTTAAGGGTATTAATGTTTCCATACCAGGCTGTAATGCAACTATTCAATATACCCTCCACCACACAACTACAGAAATATTAGAGGTCATGCCAAATCTTCGCAAACTTCTAAGGAAGTAGAGGTACTGCTGTGCTTCCTTACATGCTGGGCCCAGGACAGATCCTCTGAAATGATAACACTGAGGATTTTAAAGTTGCTCCCCTCTCCACCTTTGATCCCCCGATAAGAACTGGCTCATGGACTTCTGGTCTCCTCCTCCTTTAATAAATAGTCATCTCCCTGGTCTTGCTGATATCGAGTGAGAGGTTGTTGCTGTGGCACCACTCAGCCAGATTTTTAATCTGCTTATATGCTGATTCATCACCACCTTAGATTTGGCCAACGACACCTTTGATTCAACAAATGAGGATTCAACCTCTTGAAAGATGTTCTGACATTGGCCTCTAAGACAGAGATCACAGGGTCACCAGTTGCTGCAGAGAATTGTACAGGTGTAGTTTTATACTCCCTTTCAAAATGTGTTTAAAGTGAGTTGAGCTCATCTGGGAATGAAGCATCACAGCTACTCATGATGTGGAGTTTTGCTTTGCGTGAAGTATTGGCCTGCAAACCCTGCCAGAGCGGACATGCACCCGATTCTGTCTCGAACCTCAATCAGAATTGTTTTATCACCCTTTAAGTAGCTTTCCATAAGTCATCCCTGGACCTCTTGTATTGCACTGGATCAATGGTGTTCAATATCACAGATCTACAAACTACAAATCCCCTGCTTCACCTATGACTTTTGGTTTGGGTATGTGTGGTATGTTCTCAAAGGTACACACTCATCCCCACAGATCTTGGTGAACCCAGTGACAACTGTGGCATATTCATTCATAAGCGGATGAGCTTAGGGCGTGGATCAGCACTTGGAGCTGTGATGTTGTGGCCATTACATAGATTGGATGGCTCAGGGGCAGGAATGGTTACTTCGAGTGTCAGGCTTTAGTTGTTTCAGAAAGGACAGGGAGGGAGGCAAAAGAGGTGGGGGCGTGGCACTATTGATCGAAGATAGTGTCACAGCAGCAGAAAAGGAGGAAGTCATGGAGGGGTTGTCTATGGAGTCTCTGTGGAAGTTAGGAACAGGAAGGGGTCAATAACTCTACTGGGTGTTTTTTATAGACCTCCCAATAGCAACATGGACATTGAGGAGCAGATAGGGAGTCAGATTCTAGAAAGGTGTAATAATAACAGGGCTGTCGTGGTGGGAGATTTTAATTTCCCAAATATCGATTGGCATGTCCCTAGACCAAGGGGTTTACATGGGGTGGAGTTTGTTAGGTGTGTTCAAGAAGGTTTCTTGACACAATATGTAGATAAGCCGACAAGAGGAGCAGCTGTACTTGATCTGGTATTGGGAAATGAACCTGGTCAGGTGTCAGGTCTCTCAGTGGGGGAGCATTTTGGAGATAGTGATCACAATTCTATCTCCTTTGCCACAGCATTGGAGAGGGATAGGAACAGACAAATTAGGAAAACATTTAATTGGAGTAAGAGAAAACATGAGGTTATCAGGCAGGAACTTGGAAGCATAAACTGGAAACAGATGTTCTCAAGGAAACATACGGAAGAAATGTGGCAAATGTTCAGGGGATATTTGTGCCGAGTTCTGCATAGGTACGTTCCAATGAGACAGGGAAAGGATGGTAGGGTACAGGAACAATGGTGTACAAAAGCTGTTGTAAATCTAGTCAAGAAGAAAAGAAGAGTTTACCAAAGGTTCAAAGAACTAGGTAATGATAGAGATCTAGAAGATTATAAGGCAAGCAGGAAGGAGCATAAGAAAGAAATTAGGAGAGCCAGAAGGGGCCATAAGAAGGCCTCAGCGGACAGGATTAAGGAAAACCCCAAGGCATTCTACAAGTATGTGAACAGCAAGAGGATAAGACGTAAGAGAATAGGACCAATCAAGTGTGATAGTGGAAAATTGTGTATGGAACCAGAGGTGATAGCAGAGGTACTTAATGAATACTTTGCTTCAGTATTCACTACGGAAAAGGATTTTGGCGATTGTAGGAATGACTTACAGTGGACTGAAAAGCTCAAGCATGTAGATATTAAGAAAGAGGATGCGCTGGAGCTTTTGGAAAGCATCAAGTTGAATAAGTCACCAGGACCAGACGAGATGTACCCCAGGCTACTGTCGGAGGTGAGGGAGGAGATTGCTGAGCCTCTGGCGATGATCTTTGCATCATCAATGGGGACGGGAGAGGTTCCGGAGGATTGGAGGGTTGTGGATGTTGTTCCATTATTCAAGAAAGGAAGTAGAGATAGCTCAGGAAAGTATAGACCAATGAGTCTTACTTCGGTGGTTGGTAAGTCGATGGAGAAGATCCTGAGAGGCAGGATTTATGAACATTTGGAGAGGTATAATATGATTAGGAATAGTCAGCATGTCTTTGTGAAAGGCAGGTCATGCCTTACAAGACTGAATGAATTTTTTGAGGATGTGACTAAACACATTGATGAAGGTAGAGCCGTAGTTGTAGTGTATATGGATTTCAGCAAGGCATTTGACAAGGTACCCCATCCAAGGCTTATTGCGAAAGTAAGGAGGCATGGGATCCAAGGAGACATTGCTTTGTAGATCCAGAACTGGCTTGCCCACAGAAGGGAAAAAGTGGTTGTAGATGGGTCATATTCTGCACGGAGGTTGGTGACCAGTGGTGTGCCTCAGGAATCTGTTCTGGGACCCCTACTCTTTGTGATTTTTATAAGTGACCTGGATGAGGAAGTGGAGGGATGGGTTAGTAAATTTGCTGATGACACAAAGATTGGGGGTGTTGTGGATAGTGTGGAGGGCTATCAGAGGTTACAACAGGACATTGATAGGATGCAAAACTGGGCTGAGAAGTGGCAGATGGAGTTCAACCCAGATAAGTGTGAGGTGGTTCATTTTGGTAGGTCAAATATGATGGCAGAATATAGTATTAATGGTAAGACTCTTAGCAGTGTGGAAGATCACTGCCAGAGGGATCTTGGGGTCTGAGACCCTAGTGCACTCGAAGCTGCTGCGCAGGTTGACTCTGTGGTTAAGAAGGCATACGGTGCATTGGCCTTCATCAATCGTGGGATTGAGTTTAAGAGCTGAGAGGTAATGTTGCAGCTATATAGGACCCTGGTCAGACCCCACTTGGAGTACTGTGCTCAATTCTGGTCGCCTCACTGTAGGAAGGATGTGGAAACCATAGAAAGGGTGCAGAGGAGATTTACAAGAATGCTGCCTGGATTGGAGAGCATGCCTTATGAGAATAGGTTGAGTGAACTCTGCCTTTTTTCCTTGGAGCAATGGAGGATGAGTGGTGACCTGATCGAGGTGTATAAGATGATGAGATGCATTGATTGTGTGGATAGTCAGAGGCTTTTTCCCAGGGCTGAAATGGCTAGCACGAGAGGGCACAGTTTTAAGGTGCTGGAAGTAGGTACAGAGGAAAATGTCAGGGGTAAATATTTTACACAGAGAGTGGTAAGTGCATGGAATGGGCTGCCAGCAACAGTGGTACTGGATACGATAGGGTCTTTTAAGAGACTCCTGGACAGGTACCTGGAGCTCAGAAAAATAGAGTGCTATGGGTAACCCTTGGTAATTTCTAAGGTGAGGACATGTTCAGCACAGATTTGTGGGCTGAAAGGCCTGTATTGTGCTGTAGGTTTTCTATGTTTCTATTCATAGATGAATGCCTGAATATTGTCCAGCCTACAGAATCAAAGCAGTCCTGTAAGGGCTCCTCCGCCTCCCTTGACCATACTTTCTTGGTCCTCACCACTGGTGCTGTGGTCTTTAGTGTCTGCCTGTTTCCATAGAGGACAGTACATAGCAGTCCCTCGTATCCCTCTGGTACAACAACCTGCTGTTAGGTCTCCAGTTTATACTTTCCAGAGACTGTACGTTCCCCAGTAGCATTGCTGTGAGCAGAAGTTTAAGGCCTCTGCATTTCAGTCATATCTTTAGACCGTGGTGGCATCCTCTCGTGTTTTCCTAAAGGGGCAATGCACTCCAGACCCAAGTATGCCATCTGAGTATCACTGATTTTGAGTATCAATAGATTTTGTAAACATCTTCTTTAAACAATGTTACTTACTGAAGCACACATGGCTGTGATTGGATTTCAGCTGCAGTATTCCTAAAGGGGAGTATTTGCTGATTTCCATAGGAGGTGCCTGACACCGGTCCCCTAGGCCTGAGTCGACATAGTAGTATAGGAGGTGCACACAAAGTTTCGCTATTTAACGGTGCCATCTCAAAGATAATCAGCCATGATTGAATGGTAGGGCAGACTCAATGGGCTTAATGGTCTAATTCTGCTCTTATGGAATCATTGGGGAAAGAACTGTAGGGCTGAAGAAGTGGGGGGGGATTGGAACTGACTGGTTTACAGGGTGCTAGCATAGAGGGATAGGGCTGAATGGCCTCTGTCCATTCCACAACCATTTGATAGTTCTGTGAATGGAACAGTCTCACACACAGAGGAGAAGGGCCTCCTGAACATTTATGAACTGCCAGTTCAGACCTGGACTGGAAGGTTTAAGTGATAAGGAGAGACTGGATTTTCGGGGACTGTTTTGACTCAGCAGGCCAGGCAGCATCTATGGAGGGAAATAAACAGTTGAAGTTTCAGGCCATGACCTTCAGGACCGAGACATTGACTGCTCTATTTCCCTTCCATAGATGCTGCCTGACCTGCTGGGCTCCTCAAGATTTCCAGCATCTGCAGAATCTCTTGTGTCTCTGGAATTGTTTTCACTTTAGCAAAGAAGGTGGAGGGATGAACTCATAGCAGATAAAATCACCAAAAATGTAGATAAGATAACATATACAAAATGCTGGAGGAACTCAGGAGGTCAGCTGACATCTGTGGAGAGGAATAA